>NC_132787.1:44875569-45176741 GCF_048418805.1 Vulpes vulpes | reverse complement strand
GGTTCCTCAAAGAGTTAAAAATAGACCTGCCCTACGACCCAGCAATTGCACTGTTGGGGATTTACCCCAAAGATACAGATGCAATGAAACGCCAGGACACCTGCACCCCGATGTTCATAGCAGCAAAGTCCACAATAACCAAACTGTGGAAGGAGCCTCGGTGTCCATCGAAAGATGATGGATAAAGAAGATGTGGTTTATGTATACAATGGAATATTCCTCAGCCATTAGAAACGACAAATACCCACCATTTGCTTCAATGTGGATGGAACTGGAGGGTATTATGCTGAGTGAAGTAAGTCAATCGGAGAAGGACAAACATTATATGGTCTCATTCATTTGGGGAATATAAATAATAGTGAAAGGGAATAGAAGGGAAGGGAGAAGAAATGTGTGAGAAATATCCGAAAGGGAGACAGAACATAAAGACTCCTAACTCTGGGAAACGAACTAGGGGTGATGGAAGGGGAGGAGGGCGGGGGGGGGGGGTGACTGGGTGACGGGCACTGAGGGGGCACTTGACGGGATGAGCACTGGGTGTTATTCTGTATGTTGGCAAATTGAATACCAATAAAAAAAAATTTGGTTCCTCAGCGTCAGACAACAAAAAGCAATAAACGGTATGCCCAAATGGCAAAGAAGAAGTTAAACTCTGACTCTTCAGAGGTGACAAGATGCTGTGTATGAAGAAACCAAAAGACTCCACCCTAAAATTGCTAGAACTCTTACAGCAATTCAGCAATGTGGCAGGATATAAAATCAATGCACAGAAATCAATTGCATTTCTAAATTGTACACTAACAATGAGGCTGAAGAAAGAGAAATTAAGGAATCGATCCCATTTTCAATTGTGCCAAAATCTGTAAGACACCCAGGAATAAACCTAACCAAAGAGGTAAAGGATCTATACTCTAAAAACTACAAAAAGCTTATGAAATAAATTGAAGAAAATATAAAGAAATGGAAAACACTTCATGCTCATGGATTGGAAGAATAAATATTGTGAAAATGTCTATGCTACCCAGAGCAATTTACACATTCAATGCAATCCCTTCAAAATACCATGAGCTTCAGCGGTTTAGCGCCTGCCTTTGGCCCAGGGCGTGATCCTGGAGTCCCAGGATCGAGTTCCGCATCGGGCTCCCGGCATGGAGCCTGCTTCTCCCTCCTCCTGTGTCTCTGCCTCTCTCTCTCTCTATGTCTATCATAAATAAATAAATAAATAAATAAATAAATATATATATATATATATATATATATTTTTTTTTAAAAAATACCATGAGCTTCCTTCACAAATAATCTTAAGATTTGTTTAGAACCAGAAAAGATTCCAAATAGCCAGAGCGATGCTGAGAAAGAATACCAAACCTGGGTATCACAATGTTCTCATATCACATCATATCATATCATAATATAGCTACTTTACAAGGCTGTGATCAAGACAGTACACTACTGGCACAAACACATACACATAGATCAATGAAACAGAATAGAGAACCCAGAAATGGACCCTCAACTCTATAGTCAAGTAATATATTCAACAGAGCAGGAAAGAATGTCCAATGGAAAAAAAGTCTCTTCAACTAATGGTGTTGGGAAAAGTGGACGGCAACATGCAGAAGAATGAAACTGGACCACTTTCTTACACCATACACAAAAATAAACTTAAAATGGATGAAAGATCTAAATGTAAAATAGAAATCCATCAAAATCATACAGGAGAACACAGGAAACAACCTTTTTGGCCTCAGCTGCAGCAACTTTTAGAAGATGTGTCTAAAGGCAAAGAAAACAAAAGGAAAAATGAACTATTGGGACTTCGTCAAGATAAAAAGCTTCAGCACAACAAAGGAAACAGTTGAAAAAACTAAAAGGCAACCTACAGAATGGGAGAAGATATTTGCAAGTGACAAATCAGACAAAGGGCTAGTATCCAAAATCTATAAAGAACTTATCAAACTCAACACCCAAAAAACAAAAATTCCAGTCAAGAAATGGGCAGAAGACCTGGACAGATATTTCTCCAGAGCAGACCCACACATGGCCAACAGACACATGAAAAATGCTCCGCATCACTTCCCATCAGAGAAATACAAATCAAACCCCTCAGGCCTCTCAGAACAGCTAAAGTGAACAACTCTGGAAACAACAGATGTTGGTAAGGATGTGAAGGGGAACCGTCTTACACTGTTGGTGGGAATGCAAACTGGTGCAGCCACTCTGGAAAAACAGTGTGGAGGTTCCCTCTAGTTAAGTTAAAAATAGAGCTACCCTCTGACCCAGCAATTGCACTACTGGGTATTTATCCAAAGGATACAAACATTGATTTGAAGGTGCATATGCACCACAATGTTTATAGCAACAATGCCTACAATGGCCAAACTATGGGAAGAGCTGAAATATCCATCAACTGATGACTGGAAAAAGAAGAAGTGAGATAGATGATATAGAAATAGATATATTTATATAGATATATAACGGAATATTACTCAGCCACTAAAAATGAATACTTACCATTTACATCAACATGGATAGAACTAGAGGGTATTATGCTAAGCAAAATAAGTCAGTCAGAGAAAGACAAATACCATCTGATTTCACTCATATGTGGAATTTAAGAAATAGAACAAATGAACATTGGGGAAGGGAAGGAAAAATAAGATAAAAACAGAAAGGGAAAAAAAACATGAGAGACTCTTAACTATAGGAAACAAACTGAGGGCTGCTGGAGGGGAGGTGGGGGAGGATGGGGTAATTGGGTCATAGACATTAGGAGGGCACTTAATGTAATGAACACTGGATGTTATAAGCAACTGATGAATCACTGACCTCTACCACTGAAACTAATTATATAGTATTTGCTAACTAAATTGAATTCATTTTTTAAAGATTTTTTATTTATCTATTTATTCATGAGAGACACACACAGAGAGAGAGAGAGAGAGAGAGAGAGAGGCAGAAACACAGGCAGAGTGAGAAGCAGGCTCCATGCAGGGAGCCCAATGTGGGACTCCAGGATCATGCCCTGGGCTGAAGGCAGGCACCAAACTGCCAAGCCACCCAGGGATTCCCCTAAATTGAATTTAAATTAAATTTTTTTAAAGAGAAAAGAAAAGCAGGTCTCCAGACCGCAACATCAGCATTTTCTGGCAGTCTATTAAAAAGCATTTATTAGTCCCCAGTCAGGCCTATGGAATTGAATCTGCAGTTCAACAAGATTTCTGGCTATGTACATATGCCTTAAAGCTTGCGAAAATGTTCTAGACAGCAAGTACTAAAGAAGCTTAGGATGTCAAGGGTTGACCAGTGACATACAGGATTCAATGCCAGACGACAACCTTTTAATTAGTTACATGAAAATTGTTCTGTTAGTTTCTCTAAAAGTGCATGATTTCCTGGTTGTTTTATTTGCATTTAAGGAAGTCATTAGTGAAAACCTCATGTTGCTTATTTGTAAAAATATGGAAGATACAAAGCTTTTGGGAACAGGTCTAGCGGTACCAACCAACTTTCCATACTTACCCATTTTACAAGTATTCCACACTCTGCCATTGGGAGTAAAAGCTGCTACAGCCAGCCTTGACACAAATTTGGCAACATGTATCACAACCTCAACAATGATCAGTCAACATCTGTCATTTCTGCCAGCCCACTGCCCGCCTTTAGGTAGCAAAATCACCTTTTCTTTTTAAAAAAAAGATGAATGGATAAAGAAGATGTGGTTTATGTATACAATGGAATATTCCTCAGCCATTAGAAACGACAAATACCCACCATTTGCTTCCACATGGATGGAACTGGAGGGTATTATGCTGAGTGAAGTCAATCGGAGAAGGACAAACATTATATGGTCTCATTCATTTGGGGAATATAAATAATAGTGAAAGGGAATAGAAGGGAAGGGAGAAGAAATGTGTGAGAAATATCCGAAAGGGAGACAGAACATAAAGACTCCTAACTCTGGGAAACGAACTAGGGGTGGTGGAAGGGGAGGAGGGCGGGGGGTGGGGGTGAATGGGTGACGGGCACTGAGGGGGGCACTTGACGGGATGAGCACTGGGTGTTATTCTGTATGTGGGCAAATTGAACACCAATAAAAAATAAATTTATTATATAAAAAAATAAAATAAAAAATAAAAATAAAAATAAAAAATATCTCCATTTTCATACTTTGATGATTAGGTAGAGCTCATCCCAACTGCTCACACCCACTCTCTGGCTCAAACATGATCCAGGTCTGACCACATGGTGTCCTCAGTGGCTGTTTTAGCAATGGTCATGTGATCTAATCAGAGCTGATCATCATCAACCCTTAGACTTGTCAGATGGCATTCTGAGCTGGGAAAAAATAAATCAGATCATCCTTCCTACCACAGAAAGAAAATCCACCAGCCAAAGAAGAGCCACTAACAGAAAACAGAACCAAGAGATGGGAAAGAAACTGAGACAGAATTCTGAGGCCAAGAGAAGCCCTCAAGCTGCCCCCCCACCAAATTTCTCCACTCAGGCTCTCCTCTGCTGATTTGGTTTTTGTTTTGTTTTTAAGATTTTATTCATTCATTAATTCATTCATTAATTCATTCATTTGAGAGAAAGAACACTTCAACACAAGCAGGGGGAGGGCCACAGGGAGAAGAAGAAGCAGACTCCCCACTGAGCAAGAAGCCTGACCCAGGACTCGATCTCAGGCCCCCAGGGTCATGATTTGAGCTGAAGGCAAACACTTAACTGACTCAGCCACCAGGTGCCCCTCCTCAGCTGTTTTTAAAATTGCTTTGTGGGAAGCCTGGGCAGCTCAGTGGTTGCCTTCAGCCCAGAGCATAATCCTGTAGTCTTGGGATAGAGTCCCACATCGGGCTCCCTGCATGGAGCCTGCTTCTCTCTTGGCCTATGTTCTGCCTGTCTCTCATGAATAAATAAATAAAAACTTTAAAAATAAAATAAAATTACTTTGAAAAAGCTTCCTGGGGCACCGGGGTGGCTCAGTGGTTGAGCGTCTGCCTTTGGCTCAGGACATGATCCCAGAGTCCCAGGACTGAGACCTACATCAGACTTCCCGCGGGGAGCCTGCTTCTCCCTCCGCCTATATCTCTGCCTTTCTCTGTCTCTCATGAACATATATAAATAAACTCTTAAAAAAATAAAAGGAAGAAAGGAAAAGCTTCCTGTTACTTGTAGCTGAAAGAGTACCAATTCATACTGATTAAAAAAATAGTTGATGGGTGGAATAGGTGATGGGGATTAAGGAGTGCACTTGTTGTGATGAGCACTGGATGATGTATGGAATTACTGAATCACTGTATTATACACCTGAAAGTAATATAAAACACTATGTTAATTATACTGGAATTAAAATAAAAACTTAATAAATAAAAAATAATCAGAGATACATATAAAGATCTATTTAAGAGATTCATTTTTATGGCCTATTTTCCTTATGCATTTTACAAATAAAATGAAACACTGATGAGGAAAAGTGCAGTATTTAGGAGAGTGAAATCACTCTATTACCATTTTGTCTATTCTTTTAAATATCTTTTTGTTCCTCCTTAATTAACATTAGATGATATTTCAAAGGGGGATTTTTTTGTTGTTGTCAACTGACAAAAAAAATAAAAGGATGCTTTCAAATCTAAGAGCTAAAGCACTACTTACATTGGCCAAAAGAAAAAAAAAAGGAAATTCAACAATAAAAGTTAACTAAATTATGACACACTAATAAAATGAAATACTATAGTGACATTAAAATCATTTTAGACTAAGAAAGATGGGAAAATGACTAATATTTCACTGAATAAAAAAGAAATTATTAAAAAAAATCACATGGTATTAACTTAATATTTTAAACATAAATAGAACTAAGAGAGAGAGGAAAGCCTGGATGAAATATGCCAAAAATGTCAATTAAGAGTGATTCTCACTGGTGGGATTACAAATCATTTTTTAAAAATTATTTCTCTTAATTTCCAAACTTCTTGTAATTAATTAATATGCAATTTTAAAATAAGCAATAATTCATTTAGGGGACAGATTTAATATCTCTTAAAGGAACTTTTTGGCAATAGTGTTCCTATTCCAAATTCCAAAAAATTAACAAGTTAAGAATGAGAAGAATTGTTAGAATTTCTTTTTCTTAATTCTTTTACAAAATGTAAAGCAAACGTGAAAATCTGAAATTGGAAAACACCTAAACATATAATTGACATATATTAATAAATCAAGTTAAATGACCCAGATTATAACCTCTTTTACTTGGCATTTATTTTCAACAGTCATAAGCAGTCTTAATAGTCTCTTCACCTGGCTGGCTCAGTCAGTAGAGCATGGGACTCCTGGCCTTGGGGTTGTAAATTCAAGCCTCATGTTGGGTGCAGAGATTACTCAAAACAAAAAAAAATTAAAGGGCCGCCTAGGTGGCTCAATGGTTGAGCATCTGCCTCCAGCTCAGGATGTAGCCCCGAAGTCCTGGGATCGAGTCCCGCATTGGGCTCCCCACAGGGAGCCTGCTTCTCCCTCTGCCTGTGTCTCTGCCTCTGTGTGTGTGTGTGTGTGTGTGTGTGTGTCTCGTGAATAAATAAAATCTTTAAAAAAATAAAAAATATTAAAAAATAAATAGTCCCTTAATAAATTAAATAAATAAAAAATAGTCTCATAGTCTTATAAGGCTCATCATGAAGGGTTAAACTAAGAGAGAAATGATGGCAGCTGGCAATTCCATGAGCAAGAAATAGGATTCTAAGACCACACTGAGGGAAATCTGATGAAACAGAGTAGAACAGGACCAGCCTGTGTTTTCCAGAGACATTGTTCTATACTCCACTAAGCCCTCAAAACTATTTATGTCAGCCCAATATAGCAGTAAAACCCAGTGAAGAGTATCATTTGGGTAAGCTGGCAGGTCAGATTCCAAAAGGGCAATCGTCAGAGCTGATCATAGAGGGGAAACAGGTAGGTGTGGCTACAAAATGAAGGAAAATGAAACCTAGAGGTCTAAGAAGGTTGGAGAAAGGCAGAGTGATCAGAGAACATGCGGTTGAACTAAGAAGGTGGCAAGAAGCATCAACCAGAGAAAAAAAGATGGTTTTATTTCAAGGAAAGTGAATTTTCAAACTCAAGCCCTGACTCAAAAAGTTTGCTCCAACAGACGATTTTTAGGGCAGTGAAATTATTCTGTATGATACTATAATGGTAGATACTCGTCATTATACATTTGTCAAAACCCATATGACACCAATAGTGAACCATGTTGTGTAAAGTATGAACTTTTGGTGATAATGATGGTGTCACTGTAGGCTCTTTAATTGCAGCAAATGTATCACTCTGGTGCCAGGTGTTGTTAATAATGGTCTCGATGGGGCAGAGGGAGGGAATGATCTGTAGGAACTCTGTATCTCCCAACTTTGTTCAACTTTGCTGTGAACCTAAAATTGCTCTAAATGCAGTCCATTATTTTTTAAATGCTTTTTGGTTCCAAAGAACTAAACTAATTTGGCTCCCAACCTCCCCCAAATTTTTATCCTTAAAATAAGTAGGAGATGTGAATGATAGAAGCAGGTCTAAGTCCACCATCACTGTGGCCACAGAATCAATCAGTCTTCCAAGAAACAGCAAAAAATGTGATGCAGGAAAACTGAGTGGTCTGGGTCTCTACCTGGGCTGGGCTCTTCCCCACAACTAGGCTCTCCAGTCAGGAAAACTGACTGTCTTTAAATGGCCTAAAAGGAACAAAATTAACATGCCTATGACATGATACAAACCATATCACAGTCTTCCAAATCCAAATCATCATGGCAACAACAAATTTAGACCTTATCCTTAATCATGTGTTTTGCTTCTTGAGTAATGGTGATGTGCTGTGTACACCGCTTAGAGCACACCAGATGAAACCCCAAATAAGACGGAATGAATCTTGAGACTACTCTCTCCAAAAGAATCAACTCATGTGGAAGGCATTAGGATTTATCTTCTTTGAGGCTGTGTACATATTAAGTATTTCCCCTTTGCAAGCCCATCATTGTGTAAAAGTGCCAAAAGCACAACACATTATTAATAGTGAAAAAGGAAAAAAAAAACTTTCTTAAAGTTCTTTGATAGTGGGATCCCTGGGTGGCGCAGCGGTTTGGCGCCTGCCTTTGGCCCAGGGCACGATCCTGGAGACCCGGGATCGAATCCCACGTCGGGCTCCCGGTGCATGGAGCCTGCTTCTCCCTCTCCCTGTGTCTCTGCCTCTCTCTCTCTCTCTCTGTGACTATCATAAATAATAAAATAAAAATTAAAAAAAAATAACATTTAAAAAAAAAAAAGTTCTTTGATAGTGCTCCATAAATCAAGATGGAACTGCTCTCCTACTCCCTCCTACTTATTTTGTTCTTATGAACACGTTAGATAGCCTAGGTATCTAGATCTAAACTCCTCCCCACCTCACTGCCACCACATAACACTATAAAGAAATGTTTTTAAACATTTGCCTTATTTAAGGGGCACCCAGGTGGTTCAGTTGGTTAAGCCTCTGAGTCTTGATCTTGGCTCAGGTCACGATTGTAGGGTCCTGAGATTGAGCCCCACCCCCCACCCCCCACCCCCGCCGCTCCCCCCCTTGGGCTCTGCACTCAGGGTGGAGCCCACTTAAGGTTTTCTCTCTCCCTCTTCCAATGCCCCTTCCCCCCTCTAAAATTTTTAAATAAAATACTAAGTAAATAATTGCTTTGTTTTTCTGGAGTAATTTCAAAGTATAACTACCTCACTGCTATAAAATATGCAGTTAAAGCTACCGCTTTAATTTTCAAACACTCTGAAACCCATATTTTCAAGAGTTTTGGAATGAAGTTTTATGTTTCAATAGATCTAAATTTAGTTCTCTTCCAGGAAAAAAAAAGGCAAAGAGGTTGGAGGAAGATCAAGATTAAAATACTCTGATTTGCACATTTTGACAAAATCCTTCAAATTTCTCAATATGTACATCCGCTGACTGAGCAATTCCACCTCTAGGAATTTTTCACAAATATATTTGTATATTCACATCAATGTGTACATAAAATGATATCCACTGCTGCATCATCTATACCAATAAAAACTGGAAACAACCTAATGTCTATGAATTGTTTAAATAAATAATGTACTTGCCATATTATGTACCAATTTTTCTAAACGAGGTTGATGTATCTATGTTTTGCTATGAAAAGAGGTCCATCGTATACTGTTCAGTGGGAAAAGGCAAATTCCAGAACAATTTTAATGACTTGTCTGGATGAGAATTTAGCACCCAACTTGCCTCAAGCTCCACGAGACAGCCAAGCCTGCACTTCGAAGTCCGACGCTAGGGAGCCTCCAAGAAGCCTTCTCTGCTCCTGCCCGCAGCAAGCTCCGCGAAGCAGCCGCTGGAGAGCACAGGCGCGGCCGCGTCCTCGGGCTCCCGGGCCGAGCCGAGCCCCGCGCCGCCCCGCCCCGCCCCGCGCCGCCCCTGCGGCCGCCCCGCCCCGCCCCGCGCCGCCCCTGCGGCCGCCCAGCTTTCGTTTCCCACAGAACAGAAAGCGAAACTCAGCGAGCGGCTGGCTGCGCGGGCGGCCTCCGCGCGTGGGGGAGGCTCGGGGGCCGGCGACGCCCCGCCCCCCGGGGGCTCGGGGAGCCCGGGAGCCACACGCGTTCCCTCGTCAGGATGCGTGCTGCTGGGGGGGGGGGATGTGAGCTGGGGTAGCCGCTCCGGAAAACTGTGCGGGTTCCTCAAAGAGTGAAAAATAGACCTGCCCTACGACCCAGCAATTGCACTGCTGGGGATTTACCCCAAAGATGCAGATGCAGTGAAACGCCGGGACACCTGCACCCCGATGTTTCTATCAGCAATGGCCACAATAGCCAAACTGTGGAAGGAGCCTCGGTGTCCGTCGAAAGATGATGGATAAAGAGGATGTGGTTTATGTATACAATGGAATATTACTCAGCAATTAGAAATGACAAATACAAAAAAAAAAAGAAAGAAAGAAATGACAAATACCCACCATTTGCTTCAATCGGAGAAGGACAAACATTATATGTTCTCATTCATTTGGGGAATATAAATAATAGTAAAGGGATTATAAGGGAAGGGAGAAGAAATGTGTGGGAAATATCAGGAAGGGAGACAGAACATAAAGACTCCTAACTCCGGGATTCGAACTAGGGGTGGTGGAAGGTGGGGGGTGGGGGTGAATGGGTGATGGGCACTGAGGGGGGCACTTGATGGGATGAGCACTGGGGGTTATTCTGTTGTTGGTAAATTGAACACCAATAAAAAATAAATTTATAAAAATAAATAAATAAATAAGTAAATAAATAAAGATCTGTGCTGTGCTTGCGGTCCTTGCGGCCCTTGCCCTTTTCCTGCCCTTTGTCCAGGAATACAGGGGTCTCTTTTTTGCCACTTTGGGATCCTGGTAATTAGGATGCACCTTACAGTCGTTTGTCACATTTTGTCTTTCATTATCACAAAATCATGCATCGTGAACTCGATGGCTGTAGGTTCACTGAGATGTGGCGCCCAGGAGGACGTCTTTGTGCTGTGTCCTGCTGCCACTCTGAGAAGCCAGCAGAGGACAGACGTGGGACAGTGGGAAAAGGAGGAAAGAAGTCAACTATTTACTCCTCCTTAAAACTTAGGGTGGCGAGATCTAACAAGATGGTGCTCTTTGAACGCACTGGTTGACATTTCTCAAAACTAGGCAAGAAAGAGGGTTTTTTTTTTTTTCATTTGTTTTTATTGAAGTTTGATTTACCAACGTATAATATAACACCCAGGGCTCATCCCATCAAGTGCCCTCCTCAGTGCCCGTCACCCATTACCCCATCCCCCACCCACCTCACCTTCCACAACCCTTTGTTTGTTTCCCAGAGTTAGGAGTCTCTGGTGGTTTGTCTCCCTCTAATTTTTCCCACTCAGTTACTCTCCTTCCCTTATAATCTCTTTATATTCCCCGTATGAGTGAAACCATATGATTGTCCTTCTCCCACTGACTTACTTCACTCAGCATAATACCCTCCAGTTCTATCCATTTTGAAGCAAACGGTGGGTATTCATCTCTTCTGATGGCTGAGTAATAATCCATTGTATACATAGACCACATCTTCTTTATCTATTCATCTGTCAAAGGACATGGAGGCTTCTTCCACAGTTTGGCTATTGTGGACATTGCTGCTAGAAACATCGGGGTGCAGGTATCCCCGTGTTTCACTACATCTGTATCTTTGGGGTAAATACTGCAAGAAAGAGTTTAAATTGAACCTGAGTAATAATTGTTTCAAAATAAAGTTTGGGCCCTGAGAAGTATTTTCTGTAGCTTGCACAGTGTCACTGAAAATTGCAAATGGATTTCGTTCTCTTTTCCCTTTTTAATTTAAAGCGCAAGACAAAAAAGCCACACCTAAGTGCTAAAATTGAAATTCTGCCTAAAAATTTGGTCAGAGAGGAAGAAGCTTGGCTGACTTTATGGAATTATCTAGTTATTCTCCTTAGAGAAAAGTTAATTGTCAAAAATGATGAACAATTTATAGAACCTGATGCTAATTTTTGTTCTAGGAAAAGGACGGACTTTGTTGCATGGGATAGGGGCAAGTGATGTTTTAAGAAAAAGGAAAAATGGGCAGCCCAGGTGGCTCAGCAGTTTAGCGCCGCCTTCAACCCAGGGCCTGATCCTGGAGATCCGGGATCCAGTCCCACTTCAGGCTCCCTGCATGGAGCCTGCTTCTCCCTCTGCCTGTGTCTCTGCCTCTCTTTCTCTCTCTCTCTCTCTCTCTCTCTCTCTCTCTCTCTCTCCTCTGTGTGTCTCATGAATAAATTTTAAAAAAAAGAAAAAGGAAAAAATCAATGACTAATAAAGTACATAATTGGTAGTTCTTTCCATAGCTCATTTGTCCACAAACACATCTATTTTCAGGTGACCGGTTTGCTTTTTCTCTCCACAACTTGTCTATTTGCCTCTGCATTTTATCAAGATGTGCTTTTTTATTTTAAATTTTATTTTATTTTGCATGGTTCCTAAAACAAATTATACATTTGCTTTTCAGGTATGTAGATTGAATCTCTCTCATAGAATTCCTTTGGGTAAACAAACATATTCTCTTAAGAAGAAGTGAGTGGAGATAAATTGAAGCTGTCAAACAGAACTCTTAAGTTTCAATTTCCTGGCATGGATGACAGGGTGGAACTAAAACAGAGTACTGGTTAACATCTATTACCTTTCCTAAATTATTCTGTATCCTCTGGCAATTTATTGCCTTAATGGAGGACTCTTTAAACCAAATATTTTAGGGATCCCTGGGTGGCCCAGCGGTTTGGCGCCTGCCTTTGGCCTGGGCATGATCCTGGAGACCCAGGATCGAATCCCACGTCGGGCTCCCGGTGCATGGAGCCTGCTTCTCCCTCTGCCTATGTCTCTGCCTCGCTCTCTTTCTGTGACTATCATAAATAAATAAAATTTAAAAAATAAATCAAATATTTTATATTTGGAAAATAAACAGAGAAGTTACAAAAATATTACAATACCCCATATACTCTTTACTTAGTATTAACGTTGCAGCACAGTTGCTTAATTACTTTTCCCTCTTGTGTACACACACACACACACCCTGTATATATTTTACATCAGTGTTGTTTGTTTGCTGAACTATTTGGGAGGAAATTGCATATCAAGATTCACCACCCCTAGATAATCCAAAGTATTTCCTAAGATCAAAGAAATTTTCTTACGTAAAGCAAGGGCAATTGTCAAAATCTGGAAATTTAATATTGATACAATACAATTTTCTAATGTATACAGTAAATATTTAAATGTTGCCAATTATCCCAACTTATCCTTTATATTAACTCTTTTTTACCTGTAGAGAATCCAAGCCATAATATTATTCATTTGGGTTTTTTATTATTAAATGTTATATTTTGAGATAATTGTAGAGTCACAGTACATGTAGAAATACAGCAGAGAAATTTCACTTTTCTCATCCTGTAAAACTATGGCATACGTCAAAACCACGGTATTGACACCCATGCAGTCAATGTCAGTACAGAATGTTTCCATCAACACAAGAATCCCTCATGTTGGGACACCTGGGTGGGTCAGTGGTTGAGCGTCTGCTTTCGGCTCAGGGCATGATCCTGGGGTGCTGGGACTGAGTCCCACATCGGGCTCCCTGCAGGGAGCCTGCTTCTCCCTCTGCCTGTGTCTCTGCCTCTCTATCTCTCATGAATAAATAAATAAATAAAATCTTTTTAAAAATTCCTCATGTTGCACTTTTATATCCACACCTAATTCCTTCCTGCCCTGCCTTCTCCTCATCTGGTATTACTCATCTGTTCCCCTTTTCACTACTTTGTCATGTATTTGGAATCACACAGTATGTAAACTTTTGGAATAGTTCTTTTTTCACACAGTATAATTCTCTGAAGACATATCCAGATTATTGAGTATATCAATACTTTGTTCCTTTTTATTGCTGAGTAGTATTCCATGGTACCACAATTTGTTTAATGATCCATATGTTGAAGAATATCTAGATTATATCCAGAATTTTTATAGGTTTCAGAGGTAGAATTCAGTGATTCATCAGTTGCATATAACACCCAGTGCTCATTTCATCAAGTGACCTGCTTAATGCCCATCACCCAGTTACCCAATCCCCCCACCCACCACCCCTCAATTTGTTCCCTAGAATTAAGAATCTCTTATGGTTTACTTCCCTCTCTGTTTTTATCTTATTTTATTTTTCCTTCCCTTCCCCTATGTTCATCTGTTTTGTTCCTTAAATTCCACATGAATGAGATCAGAAGTTAGGCGTCTTTCTCTGACTTATTTTGCTTAGCATAACACCCTCTAGTTGCATCCACATCCTTGCAAATAGCAAGGTTTCATTCTTTTGGATGGCTGAGTCATATTCCTTTGTGTTTATATACACCAGTTCTTCTTTATCCAGTCATCTCTCCATGAACAACTGGGCCCTTTCCATACTTTGGCCATTGTAGATATTGCTGCTACAAACATTGAGGTGCAGTGCCCCTTCCAATCACTATGCTGTATCCTTTGGAAAAAATACCTATAGTGCAATTGTTGGGTCATATGGTAGCTCTATTTTTAATCTTTTGAGAAACTTCCATACTATTTTCCAGAGTGGCTGCACCAGTTTGCATTCCCACCAACAGTGCAAGAGGGTTCCCCTTTCTCCACATTCTCTTCAACATTTGTTGTTTCTTGTCTTGTTAATTTTAGCCATTCTCAGCAGTATGAAGTGGCATCTGATTGCGGTTTTAATTTGTATTTCCCTGATGCCAAGTGATGTGGAGCAGTTTTTCATGTGCTTGTTGGCCATGTGTAGGTCTTCACTGGAGAAATATCTATTCATGTCTTCTGCCCATTTCTTGACTGTTTTTTTTTGGGGGGGGGGGTGTTGAGTTTGGTAAGTTCCGTACAGATCTTGGGTACTAGCCCTTTACTGATAAGTCATTTGCAATTATCTTCTCCCATTCTGTAGGTTTTCTTTTGGTTTTGTCTACTCTTTCCTTTGCTGTGCTGAAGCTTTTTATCTTAATGAAATCCTAATAGTTCATTTTTGCTTTTGTTTCCTTTGCCTCTGGAGATGTGTCTTACAAGAAGTTGCTGCACCTAAGGTCAAAAAGTTTGTTGCCTGTGTTCTTCTCTAAGATTTTGATGATTCCCTGTCTCACATTTAGATCTTTCATCCATTTTGAGTGTCTCTTTGTGTGTGGTGTAAGAGAATGGTCCAGTTTCATACTTCTGCATGTGGCTGTCCAATTTTCCCAACATCATTTATGGAAGAGACTGTCCTTTTCCCATTGGATATTCTTTCCTGCTTTGTTGACTATTAGTTGCCTATAGAGTTGAAGTCCATTTCTGGGTTCTCTATCCTGTTCCATTGATCTATGTGTCTGTTTTTGTGCCAGGACCACACTTGATGGTGCCCAAGAAATGGGCACATCTTGATCACAGCTTTGTCATACAGCTCGAAGTCCAGCATTGTGATGCCCCTGGCATTGGTTTTCTTTTTCAACATCCTTTTGGCTATTCGGGGTCTTTTCTGGTTCCATAAAAAATTTAGGATTATTTGATCCAGGTCTGTGAAAAATCCTACTTGGTCCTGGTAAACAATACTTTAATGTACTGTTGGATCCTCTTGGCTAGTATCTTGGTGAGAATTTTTACATCCATGTTCATCAGGGATATTAGTCCCTGATATTCCCCTTTTTGGTGGGGTCTTTGCCTGGTTTTGGGACAAGGGTGATGCTGGCCTCATAGAATGAGTTTAGAAGTTGTCCTTCCATTTCTATATTTTGAACTGTTTCATAAAAATAGGTATTAATTCTTCTGTTAAGTCCGTCCTGTCCAGTATGTCATTCAAAGCCCTGTTCAGTATGTCAAAGGACACACATTCAAAGTGTGTCCTTGTTGATCTTCTGCTTAGATAATCTGTCCATTGCTGTGAGCAGGTGCTAAAATCCCCTACTATTATTACATTATTACCTAGGAGTTTCTTTAATTTTGTTATTAATTGGTTTATATGATTGGCTGCTGCCAAGTGAGAGGCATAAATATTTACAATTACTAGATCTTGTTGGACAGGCCCTTTTATTATGATATAGTGTCCTTCTTCATGTCTCATTACAGTCTTTGGTTTAAAATCTAGTATATCTGACATAAGGATGGCTACTCCAGTTTTCTTTGGATGTCCATTGTCATGATAAATTGTCCTCCACCCCCTCACTTTCAATCTGGAAGTGTCTTTGGGTCAAAATGGGTCTCTGGGCAGCCCGGTGGCTCAGCGGTTTAGCGTCACCTCCAGCCCAGGGTGTGATCCTGGAGACCCTGGATCGAGTCCCACGTCAGGCTCCCTGCATGGAGCTTGCTTCTCGCTCTGCCTGTGTCTCTGTCTCTGTCTCTGTCTCTCTCGCTCTCGCTCTGTCTCTCTCATGAATAAAAAAAAATTAAAAATCTTATAAAATGAGTCTCTTGTAAGCAGCATCACCATGGATCTTGTGTTTTTATCCATTCTGATACCCTATGTCTTTTGATTGGAGTATTTAATCCATTTACACCCAGAGTAATTATTGAAAGATATGAAGTTAGTGCCATTGTATTACCTGTAAAGTTGCTGTTTCTCTAGATTATCTCTGTTCCTTTCTGGTCTTTGTTGCTTTTGGGCTCTCTCTTCACTCAAAGGATTCCCCTTCAATAATTCTTGTAGGGCTGGTTTAGTGTTCACAAATTCCTCTAGTTCTTGTTTGTCCTGGAAATTCTTTATCCACTCTGTATTCTGAATGACAGCCTTGTTGGATAAAGTATTCTTGGCTGCATATTTTTCCCATTTAGCATGTTGACTGTATCATGCCAGTCCTTTTTGTCTCGCTGGATCTCTGTGGATAGGTCTGCTGCCAACCTTCTGTTTCTACCCTTGTGGGTTAAGGACCTGTTGTCCTGAGCTGCTTTCAGGGTTTTCTCCCCATCTTTGAAATTTGAAAGCTTCACTCTTATATGTCGATGTTGATCTATTTTTATTGATTTTGAGGGGGGTTCTCTGTGTCTCCTGGATTTGAATGCCTATTTCCTTCCCCAGATTAGGGAAGTTCTCCATTATAATTTGTTCAAATAAAACTTCTGCCCCACTCATTCTCTCTTCCTTCTCTCCTCCTTCTCTTCTGGGACCCCTATTATTTGAATATTATTTCACTTTATGGAATCCTGAGTTCTCAAATCCTGCCTTCATGATCTGGTAGTTGTTTTCCTCTCTTTTTCTCAGATTCTTCATTCTCCATCATTTTGTCATCTATAGTCCTGACTCTCTTTTTTGCTTCCTTTATCCTAACCGTTAGAGCATCTCTGTAATAGCATTTTTTATTTTGGCCTGATTAGAGACTTTTATTTCTGCATTAAGGAATTCTTTACTCTCCTATATGCTTTTATCAAGCCCAGCTACATCTTTATAACCATTGTTGTGAATTCTAGTTCTGACATCTTACTTACACCCATATTGATTAAATCCCTGGCAGTGGGTACTCCCTCCTGTTTTCTTTTGGGGTGAGTTTCTCCATCATGCCATTATGTCTAGAAAAATAGAAGAAAGAAAGAGAAAAATACAACAGTAACAACAATAATGGAAAAAGAACAAAACAAACCAGAAAAAGGAAAAAGAAAAATCAAACAAAAAACAAAGCAGAACAAAACAAAAAACTAGATCCTAGGTGTATTTGGTCTGCTTGTTAATAGAAACTAGATCCCAAAATAGGAAAGAAAGAAAAACTTACATATGTACAAAAAGAAAATGTAATGAAAGGAAACCAAAAATAATATGTATATAACACATATATAAAAATTAAAATTAAAAATTGATAAAATAAGAAAATAGCTGAAAAAAATAATACTGGAAGACTAAAGAATTTTAAAACCACAGTTGCTATATACTGTTTTCCCCAAGAGCTGAAGCTTTGCAGTTTCTTTAAAAAGTCAACTTGGTGCTAAACAGTTGTTCCTGCTGGTCCTTTAGGGATCTCACAGGTGTCCTCATCCTGATGGTAATGGGCGTCCGTTGCCAGAGAGCTGGGCTCAGTGTAAAGGGCTCTGAATTGCACTATATGGTGCTGTTTTGCTCTCTGAAGCCTTTCAGCACCAATGGACAGGATCACAGGTCATCCACCTGAGATCTCATCCTAGAATTGAAAGTTCGCATGACTCACTCTTCAGTGAGCCCTCAAAGAAAAGCAGTCAGTCACTCATCAACCTGGTTTCTGTCCTAACTCTGTATTCACCCAACCTGTGATTGAGCATTTTTATCTCAGGCACATGACTGAGTTTCAGGACTCCAAATTTTATGTACTTCTTGAACCTGTGCCTTTCCTCCCTGGGGAGAGAAGGAGGTTTTGCCCTGTTTCTGTCTTTTGCTGGGCCCTCCTAGAGAGTAGTCATCTGACCAGCAGTGGCTTACTATGGCAACACTAAGTGGAAATCCAACACCTAGACTCACTGCTTTCAGCCAGATTCCCTGCACCAATGCTTGGGAACTCAGACATCCTCATTCTTTTTGTGACCCTGGGATCCTGAGACCATACTGTCCCACTTGGGATTCCACCCTACTTCACCACTTGTGCACCTTTAACCCAGGGACAGACCCAACTTTTAGACTTTTAGATGGTTCAATATTCAAAAGTCAATGTAATCCACCATATTAGCAGGCTGAAGAAGAAAATCACATGATCATATCAACTGATGCAGAAAAAGCAGTTAACAAAATTCAATTCCTAATTATCACTTAAAACTCTTAGAGAACTAGAAATAGAGGTATATATATATATATATATATATATATATATATATATATAGAGAGAGAGAGAGAGAGAGAGAGGGGTATATATATATATATATATATATATATAACCCCATATATAGCATTTTCAAAGTAACAAAACTATGGAGATGGGAAACAAATTAGTGATTTCCAATGGTTAAAGGTTAAGGGAGGAGGATGAGTAGGAATACAAGGGAGTAGCAGGAGAGAGGTCTTTGTGGTGATGGAACAGTTCCTTATCTTGACTGGAGTGGTAATTACACAAATCTACGTATGTGACAAAGTGACATAGAGATATGCCCACAAATGGTGTCAACGTCAATTTCCCAAATTTGATATTATGTAAAATACAATTGCTGGAGGAAACTGGGTAAACCTCTCTGTACCATTTTTGCAACTTCTCGTGAATCTCTGTCTCACAATAAAGATTTTTTTTTTAAAGAAAAAAATACTTTTTAAGAAAAAGCAATGGGCATTTTTATTGCATTACGTTAAATTTATAAATTAACTCAAGGAGAATAATGTGTTACTATCCAATAATAAGGAATATATTTAAATTTGCTTGTCTATTTTTGCATCTTTGAATTTAAAGTTTTCTCATAAAAGCTTCTGTTTCTAGTTGATTTGTTATTTCTAAGTATTTTTTTTTGTTTCTGCTGTTAATGGAGGAGTCCAGTAACCAATTATTGTATTTGCTAAATCAAGCCTATTAATTCTTGGAAGTTAATTTAATACCCTGCTACCATACTGACATATTTGAAGTTAGTCTTATAGAATAGGGCTTTCCAAATGTACCATCATATCATCTACAAATAGAAATAGTTTTACTTCTTCGTTTCCAACTATTATTCTTCTATTTTCCCTCATTTAAATGTATTAGCGAATCTTCCCAGTACAATTTAAATAGTAGCAGAGATCCTAGGCATTCTGTATCCCTGCCTTATTCTTGATCTTAGTGAAATGCCTTATTATTTCCCCACTAAGATGCAAGCTTCAAGACTGATGGAATTCCTAATATTGAACTATGGTTGAATTCCTAGAATAAATCCCACTTGGTTATGCTATATTTTTCAATGTATGAATTCTATTTGATAGTATTTTACTAATGATTTTTGCATTTGCATTTATAAGGAAGACCATTTTATGTTTTTATTTCTTCCCCTCCCACTGTAAAATAATGGAACCTGCTTAGAGAGTATGTTTTCAGAGGGGGGGAGCACCTGGGTGGAGTAGTCAGTTAAGCATCTGACTCTTGGTTTTTGCTCAGGTTGTGATCTCAGGATTGTGAGATGGAGCCCTGCATTGGGCTCCACACTCAGAGTGGAGTCTCCCAGAGATTCTTTCTCCCTCTTCCTCTGCCCCTCCCAATTGTGCACTCTCTCTCTCTAAAATAAATAATTAAATCTTAAAAAAAAAAAAGAACATGGGGATCCCTGGGTGGCTCAGCGGTTTAGCACCTGCCTTGGTTCTGCCCAGGGCGTGATCTTGGAGTCCTGGGATCGAGTCCCACATTGGGCTCCCTGCGTGGGGCCTGCTTCTCCCTCTGCCTGTGTCTCTGCCTCTCTCTCTTTCTCTCTCTCTGTGCCTCTCATGAATAAAAAAATAAAATCTTTAAAAATAATAAAATGAAATAAGTAAAAAATTAAAAAAATTTAAAAAGAACAGTAAAGCAGAGTCAGAAAGGTTAAAAGTATAATTGGAAGTGTTTGAAGGTATTAGCACTTGGGGAAGGTGGCAAAAGTGATTGTATTAGACTATATTAAGTAAAAGACTCATAATCTATTTATTCATGAGAGATGCAGAGAGAGAGACATAGGAAGAGGGAGAAGCAGGCTATTCACAGGGAGCCCAATGCAGGACTCCATCCTAGGACCCTGGGATCACACCCTGAGCCCAAGGCAGACACTGAACTACTGAGCCACCTAGGCATCCCATGGACTCAAAAGAAAGAAAGAAAGAAAGAAGAAGAAAGAAAAAGAAAGAAAGAAGGAAGAAAGAAAGAAAGAAAGAAAGAAAGGAAAGAAAGAAAGAAAGAAAGGAAGAAAGAAAGAAAGAAAGAAAAAAGAAAGAAAGAAAGAAAGAAAAAAGAAAGAAAGAAGAAAGGAAGAAAGAAGAAAGGAAGAAGAAAGAAAGAAATCAGGGCAGAAAACTAAAGAGAATTTCACTAGAAATTCTTTGGAATTTCTTTGGATTTTTCTAAATTCCTGGGATAAAGTATTTAAAAAGTAATTTTAAAAATGCCTTTTTTTTTCTTTTGGTAAATGAGAGTGACTTGGAAATCCCTTAGAGCTGGTGTTAGGATTCAAGAGCCTGGATAATCCAGACTCAGTGAGCTAAACAAGCAACCAGCGAAAGGCTGTTGTACAATTGTCTTATCTGCATCTGCCAAATTTGTTTTACAATCTTAAGAAGACTCTTCCTAATCCCCTGCTAGAGAAAGAATTATGAAGATACCTATCTCAGGGAATGGTACAGAATCAGCCACTTTCCTATTTACCCTCTTTGAAGGGATACTTAATTACAGTTCTAAAATTAAATAATCCTACTTCATGACTAGAGTCATAAAAGTTGAGTGGGGCTGGAGGTACCCAATCCCATGATTGGACAGACTTAACCAAATGAAGAAAAATAGAAAAGAAATGAGAAAATACATCCAAAGGCTTTGTATATCATCCGTCAAACTTTCCTGCAGCCCTATCCTCCTTTATTCATATCTCTTAAACATCACTTCTGTGACTTTGCCATTACTGTTAATTTAACCTAATTCACATAAATCTAGAGGAAAGGAATACATCATAAGTGATTTACCACAGCCCTAAACCCTGGCCTTGAGAGTGTGTTATTTTCTCCCTAATTAGGTCATATATACCAAGGAATTCCTTTGAGGCTTATCTGAAATCATGGGCAGATCTCTCAACTTCCATCAAGAGAGAATATGCCCCTTCCTGATCTCTTGACCTTAATTCTCTAATACAATTCTCTAATAAATTTGTCTATGCATATGCTTATGGGACTTGATACAGGAATGATCCTCAGAGTGTTATATGTAACTGATAAATTATTGAACAGTACATCTGAAACTAACAATATGTTGGCTAATTGAGATTGAATCTTTACAAAAAGGAATGATCCTCAGGCAAGGGAGGTCATAATGGACAGCAGATCTGGACTTCCTTTTTTTCTTTTTAGCACCATGATCACTTTCATGGAAGAGCAAAAAAGTATGGTCTATCTAAAAACAATCCTCTAGAAGTGATTAGCATTACTTCTTACCTAACCTTCCTTTCAGCATTTTATTGTTTTTCTCAGGGCTTCAAAAAAATATACAATAAAAATTAGGGAAAATCAACAATTAACAAGATGTACATTTAATACACAAGGACCTACTATGGTCCCAATCCTGGGTATCTTAACAATAATAGTTACTTAAGAACAGCTTTTTTGTTTTCTAAAATCCTACCAGAGCTGACTACCTCAGGAAAGAGATGCATTAACTCATCTTCTCTTTTGTAAATGTTATGGGCTTTTGCTTCTCCCCCATCCATCATTTTGTGAAGCAACAGTTGGAACTGGGGCACAGATACCAAGGCATAGAAATGGTGTAGGGTAGACAATAGATCTGGTAGTCCCTGCTATCTGAGTTCTCTTACTTTGTGCAACATGTTAACTCTGCTTGTAGTTTCTTCTATAAAATGAGCAGAATATCCATTTTGAGATTGTTGGAAAGATTAGAGTTAAGGTATACATGTATATAAAGTATAATATATTGGGGCAGCCCTGGTGGCTCAGTGGTTTAGCGCCACCTTCCGCTGGTGGTGTGATCCTGAAGACCCGGAATCGAGTCCCCTGTCCGGCTCCCTGCGTGGAGCCTGCTTCTCCTGCTGCTTGTGTCTCTGTCTCTGTCTCTGTCTCTCTCTGTGCCTCTCATGAGTAAATAAATAAAATCTTTAAAAAAAAATAGTATATCGTACTTAAAACCTATATTTCACATAGAGAAAAACCTAAACTCCTTACCATGGTCTACATAGGCCAAATATGCTCTGGGCCCAGGTTGGCTCTTAGATCTCATCCCCATCTCACACCATCTTCCAGGCACATTGACTTCCTTTATGTTCTTCATACAATCTAAGCTTGTCCCCATATCTGTGTTCTGCTCTATATCCAGCATCCTCTAACTCCAGAACTTCACGTGATGCCTTTCTCCTGTCATTCAGATCTCTGTGAGGCATTTTCTGATCACCCAATCTAGAGGAGCACTCCCCTGGAAACTTTCTCTCATCACAGCTTTTTTTTTCTTTTTACTTCATATCAGTTAACACTACCTGAATTATCTCACTCATTTATTTGTGTTTTTACAAGGGCAGAAAATGTGTGTGTCTTGTTTCTCATTCTCTAACAGTACCAATCTCTTCCTGGAATCTTCCCAATGCCCAGATCTTTCCTTTCTGAGTGTTTTACCATTCCACAGCCAGTAAGCTGCATTTTGGAGTGGGCCCAGACTAACCTAGAATTTAAAATCCTGATTAGTCTCATTCATTTGGGGAATATAACTAATAGTGAAAGGGAATAGAGGGGAAGGGAGAATAAATGGGTAGGAAATATCAGAAAGGGAGACAGAACATGAAAGACTCCTAACTCTGGGAAACGAACTAGAGGAGGGTGGGGGGTGGGGGTGAGTGGGTCGCAGGCACTGAGGGGGGCACTCGACGGGATGAGCACTGGGTGTTATTCTGTATGTTGACAAATTGAACACCAATAAAAATAAATTTATTATTAAAAAAATAAATAACAATAAAATAAAATCCTGATTAGTCCTCTTCACAACATGTAACCTGCCTCATCCTAACCTAGAGACAGTGACTCTTATTTTTTTTAATGACACAAAGCTGCTTTTACCCAAGGGAGGGTCTGAACAGTTCAGCATTTTTGGCCCAGTTACCCACAGGCACTGGTGTCAGATACCTCTTCCAAATGGAAGACAGAAATTAGGCAGGGCTTGGGAGTGTAGTCTGTTATTCTTGGAATATTTGAATGTGCTTTGAGTGGAGCAGTATAAATAAAGAGACATAGCCAAGGAGAAAGTGTTGTATTTAAAACTCCTCCCCTTCATTTTCTTCTTCAAATGAATCAGTCCCCACTTCTTCATAATCCTTCTCCAGTGCAGCCAGGTCCTCCCTGGCCTCAGAAAATTCTCCTTCTTCCATTCCCTCTCCAACATACCAATGCACAAAGGCCCGCTTGGCATACATGAGATCAAACTTGTGGTCCAGGCGGGCCCAGGCCTCTGCAATTGCTGTGGTGTTGCTGAGCATGCAAACAGCCCTCTGGACTTTGGCCAGGTCCCCTCCTGGTACCACAGTGGGTGGCTGATAGTTGATGCCCACCTGAGGAACAGAAAAAGAAGAGGAGTAACAAAAGAAAATGCAGAGCAGCCAAAGGATAACTCAAGATGGGGTTGTCTTGGTAACATGGTGTGGTAGCAAGACACAGTCATGGGTTGGGAATGGGAGCAGGCCTGGATGTGAAAAGAGGGAATCAAGAGGTTGGAGAAACAGACAGGTAAAGAGAGGTAAGTGGTGAAGAGAAATTAAAAGTGAGTGGAATGAGGTGCAGGCAAATTCAAGAGAAGGGCTATAAAATCTAAAGACTGCAAAATACTAGGTGGAATTTAAATTAAAAGTTGGGGGGATCCCTGGGTGGCGCAGCGGTTTGGCGCCTGCCTTTGGCCCAGGGCGCGATCCTGGAGACCCGGGATCGAATCCCACATCGGGCTCCCGGTGCATGGAGCCTGCTTCTCCCTCTGCCTGTGTCTCTGCCTCTCTCTCTCTCTGTGTGTGTGACTATCATAAATAAATAAAGATTAAAAAAAATAATAATAAAAAAATAAATTAAAAGTTGGAAGAAAAAACTGCAAAAGAAAAGGGTGAAAGAGCTGGTATAGGTAGAAATGTTAGTGGAGGGATTCAAGTAGACAAATGAGAGTAATGAATGAGATTATTGTTAGGAAGGGTGTACAATACATGTTTATCTTGAAAAGGGAAATAGGTCCCCTTTAGAAGCAAATTAATTTCTAGACTTGGTTTATTGTTTTATGCATGATCATCTAAAGTTTCTCTTAGTTATACAGTCAGCAAATTTAGGTAAGTTTCTCTACCAACAGTAAAGGGCTGTTTAAAAGATCATGGAGAGGGATCCCTGGGTGGCGCAGTGGTTTGGCGCCTGCCTTTGGCCCAGGGCGTGATCCTGGAGACCCGGGATCGAGTCCCACGTCGGGCTCCCGGTGCATGGAGCCTGCTTCTCCCTCCGCCTATGTCTCTGCCTCTCTCTCTCTCTCTCTCTCTGTGACTATCATAAATAAATAAAAATTTAAAAAAAATAAAAAATAAAAAAATAAAAGATCATGGAGATAATGCAGAGTGATAAATTTAAAAAATCTAAAAGGTCCTAGAGTTGGTGTTAGTGTTAGCCAGGCCCCATATTTCAGGGGAGGAAGGCTTGTTAGAAGAAAAACAAGGACCTCAGTCAAAGAAAGTTTATTAAAACTCTTGCCTGAACAAGCCAACTTCCCAAGATCTGGTAGCATGGCAGGGTCCTCTAAGCTAACCCTAACCCCATCTGATGTTAGGGATCTAAGAAATCTCCTTTCTGCTCATATACATATCACAAACCAAAGCCAATCCCAGAAACTGTAGAAATTTGGAAGAACTCTAAGGTGACAAATTGTGATAATATTTATGGGAAACTGAGAACCACAGTTCTACCCAAAAAATACCCCTCTACCCAGGTCATCATGCCTTGTCAGCCTCTCAATTTTATAGCATTAAAATGTATGTCCTCTTGAGAGATGTAGTTGGGAGTTGCAACAGGCTATATAGCCAAGGTGGGTAGCCCATGAAATGACTTTGCAATTATCTATCATTCCTCTTAGACAAAAGTAGCAACTTGGTGGTGGAAGTGATGCTGAGCCAGGGGCAAAGGACCAAAAATGAGAAGAGGAAGGGCAATGAATATAAACTTTGCTGCATCACATATTTTGCTAGATCTGACCCTGACCAGCAAAAAACTTTGTGCCTGGAGCCAACTCTTCTCTCTCGAACAGTAATTATCCCTTCAACTGAGTCAAGTAGGGACAAACTCCTTTGAGGAGGTTATGAGCGGATGAAGTTCAATAGCATGTGCCTTTCTGAAAAGCAGCTAAAGATGCTAGTACTACCTATCTTTCTGGACATAATCCCCAAACTTCAGCTTAAAATAACAGAGTCAGAGTAAGAGCCATCTCCTTTTTGTTTACTTCCCCACCACCCTCACATCTCATTTCTTTTATCCTATTCATTTTCCTATTAGCTCACTTTGTTGTTTGTTTCCATTTTAAAAATTTAAAAAGAACTCCATATTTTGGAAGATCTTGACAGTTTTCACAAGAATGACCAAAACTTACCCATAAAAATTGGTGTAGTCTAGAGGGAAAAGATTGTGTATATAGGTAGGAGTACAGCAGTGAGGAAAAATCCTACAAAAGGAGATCAGCTACTAGGGTCAACGCTCCATATGCAAATATGTCAGTCAAGAGAGTGGCACATGGTACCTTGTTTTTATAAGTCCCATCAAGGAAAAATAGAAATGCTCATCTCTGTATCTGTAGCAGCTGGTATAACTACCCTAGTGCTGAGTGAGCCTCTTAAATTATTAGCATGACTGGGGGTTACTAATTAATGTAAATGATGGTAGTTATTTTGATAGTAGAATCTCATTAAAGACCATGGAGGGAGGGCAGCCCCAGTAGCTCAGTGGTTTAGCGCCGCCTTCGGCCCAGGGCATGAGCCTGGAGACCAGGGATCGAGTCCCACATCAGGCTCCCTGCATGGAGCCTGCTTCTCCCTCTGCCTGTGTCTCTGCCTCTCTCTCTCTCTCTCTCTCTCTCTCTCTCGCTCTCATAAATAAATAAATAAAATCTTAAAAAAAAAAAAAAAAGACCATAGAGGGGCACCTGCATGGCTCAGTTGGTTAAGCATCTGCATTCAGCTCAGGTCATGATCCCAGAGTCCTGGGATGGAGCCCTGCATTGGGCTCCTTGCTCAGCCGGGAGCCTTCTTCTCCCCCTCCCTCTGCCTGCTGCTTGTGCTCTGTGTCAAATAAATAAGTAAAATCTTAAAAAAAAAAAAAAAAAAAAAAAAAAAAGACCATGGGAAGACAGGACAAAGTGGTCAAGCAGTTCACATGCACAGAGCATTACCTTGTGCTCTCAGCTGCATTACCTTGCCAGGGCAACTCAAAGGAGTGGCTTCTAACATTCAACATTTACTAGTCCTAAGATCCATGGTTTTTCTCTGGCTATTATATCTACCCACTGACCCTCAGAGTCTGAGACATTTTCTAGATTGCAGACACCTGCTCTACAACAGGCTTCCTCAGCTTCTCTTATTCCTGGTTAACGGAAAATGTTGGGGCTTCACAAGATAAGTGATTCACAATCCTATAGTACACATATAATTTCTTATCCTCACTCTAAGTTAATTAAGACTTACAGGAAAAATATTTAATTTTTCAAAATAAATTGGAGAGGAACATATCTTTTGTTAAAGGAGGGAATTAAACCTCTTTGGTAATTTGAATCATTTGGTTAACTCCATTCTCTAATCTATTGTCAGATAACAACTACCTCTGCTCATTCATCCTGTACATCCCACTTGCCTGCAAGGGTTCTTTCTAGCCTGTTCACTCCTCCTTCTTAGAGAAAAGCCCTTCTCTACCTGACCTTTGGGATGCTTGCAGATATTAGGGTAGGAACAGTTGGCACTTTCTCCCTCTGTTGTATTGTCCCTCTGAGTATTGCAATTGTTCTCCTCCCCTTCTCTCAATTATCCTTTCAAATAGTCTCTTCCTTACCTAAAAATGAATGAATTAATGATATCATGGTTATATTTGTATTAAGCCTTCTTCCCATGTCATCCCATGAAGCATGAAGCTCCCATGGAATTTTGTCTAACATCCTGGAATTTACATGTATTTCTCCCCCATCTCCTTCTGCTTCTCTAATTGTCTATCTTCTCCCTAAGTCAAGTCATCAGCTCTCACCTTGAAGCCTGTAGGACACCAATCTACAAATTGAATAGTCCTCTTGGTCTTGATGGCGGCAATAGCGACATTCACATCCTTAGGCACCACATCCCCCCGGTAGAGCATGCAGCAGGCCATGTACTTCCCATGTCTTGGGTCACACTTCACCATCTGGCTGTTGGGCTCAAAGCAGGAGCTGGTTATCTCAGCCACGGAGAGTTGTTCATGATAGGCTTTCTCAGCAGATATGATGGGTGCATAAGTGACCAGTGGGAAGTGGATGCGGGGGTAGGGCACCAGGTTGGTCTGGAACTCAGTGAGGTCCACATTAAGGGCCCCATCAAAGCGGAGAGAGGCAGTGATGGAGGACACAATCTGACTGATGAGGCGGTTGAGGTTGGTATAGGTGGGGCGCTCGATGTCTAGGTTCCTGCGACAGATGTCATAGATGGCTTCATTATCCACCATAAAAGCACAATCTGAATGTTCCAGTGTGGTGTGGGTTGTCAGAATGGAGTTGTAAGGCTCCACCACTGCAGTGGAGACCTGAGGAGCTGGGTAAATAGCAAACTCTAGCTTGGATTTCTTGCCATAATCCAAGGAGAGGCGTTCCATCAACAGAGAAGTGAAGCCAGAGCCAGTGCCCCCACCAAAACTGTGGAAGATGAGGAAGCCCTGCAGGCCAGAGCAGGCATCTGTCTGGGGAGAGTAGAGCATGAGAAAAAAACCATGGAGACAGGTTTATTAAAATATCTTTATGTGAACAAAGGCAGGCAATCCTCTCTATCTGCCCCACTCTATTCCTCAACATTTTTATGTAGGTAAAATAAAAACAGCCTTGAAGTAGTAAATAAAAAGGAATTAAGTTGATCTGGAGAGAACTAGCTAAAATATATTGGGTGGCAAACTGTACAAGTACATGCCACTAGGTACGTATACGGTTCCAGCCCAGCGACTTGGTTGAATCAGGAATAAGAGTGTCAGAACCACAATGGTTAACAACTTTGCCCTTTGAGAACCCCCAATCCTTCCCCTTTCCAAAGGGAAACCTGCCTTTGTCATTGGTTTTGTGGGAACTTGTGACTATACATCTCAGCCCAGCCTTGAAATGTGGCTCAGGATATCAATTTCAGACATATATATGGAGTTAGAAAACCTGAGTTTTAATATCAATTTTGTCATTTCCCAGCTGTAAAAACTTGAGCAAATTATTGAACCTCTCCAGATTTCTGTTTTTTCCTGACTGAAGTAGGGCAATAAAAAAATACTCATCTCACAAGGTTATTGTGATTATCAAATGAGATAGCATGATATGCTGAGCAAGTACTTGACATGTAGTAAGCACTCAATGTTAGCTCTTATCAGAACTAAGAGAATCCATAACAGTCACAAATTTTCCCATTCGGTATGATTTATGATACTGGTTCTGAACTTTTGGAGCCCACAGACAGCTTTGAGACAGATAATTCCTACGAGCTCTCCACTAAGCAGAAAAAGTGAACAAAGGGACGCCTGGGTGGCTCAGCAGTTTGGTGCCTGTCTTCAGTCCAGGGCGTGATCCTGGAGTCCTGGGATCGAGTCCTACATCAGGCTCCCTGTATGGAGCCTGCTTCTCCCTCTGCCTTTCTCTCTCTCTGTGTGTGTCTCTCATGAAGAAAGAAAGAAAGAAAGAAAGAAAGAAAGAAAGAAAGAAAGAAAGAAAGAAAGAAAGAAAGAAAGAAAGAAAGAAAGAAAGAAGAAAGAAAAAAAGAAAGAAAGAACATATACAAAAATTTGGCATCCTTAGCTCCCAAGAACCACTGACCAAGTCCAACCATTTCCATTGTAAAGATAAGGAAATGAAAGTTCGAAGAGATAAACTGGCCCACCCTATAACTCAGAGCTTTTTAATCATACAACCGGATTCAAATCCCAACTCTACCACTTTCTAATTGTGTGACTGAAGCTAAATAATTGAGCCACACTGGCCCTCAATTTCTTCACCTGTAAAGTACAGGAAAATGACTTTCTCTGTATCATTGTTATGGGAATTAAGTGAAGGAATGTATTTAATTGACATTTGTAATGGTATTTTTAAGTTCTCAAATGTATCAACAATCTCTTCCTCTTCTCTTCCAAGTTAAATTCTTTGTTAACTTATGCTTTCAACAAGCAAAGAGCTAGCTTTCCTTATATCTAGAATTTCCCCCAGATACTACCATAGAGTATCAATAAGAATTGGTAGGGCATCAACCTGTAGGGTAGTTCATAATGTCCAGGTGAAGAAAGGGGCATCATCCCTATGAATGCTTCTTATAGAACATAAGCAAAAATTCTCAAATCTTAAGAGCTCTATTCTGTAGCTAGGTGTCGTGTGCCTTCACTAATTCTGTTCAGACTTAGCCTATCCATTTTAGCCTAACTCATCAATTCCCCACCCTTGTTGTTTTTTTTTTTTAATTTTTATTTATTTATGATAGTCACAGAGAGAGAGAGAGGCAGAGACACAGGCGGAGGGAGAAGCAGGCTCCATGCACCGGGAGCCGGATATGGGATTCGATCCCGGGTCTCCAGGATCGCACCCTGGGCCAAAGGCAGGCGCCAAACCGCTGCACCACCCAGGGATCCCCCCACCCTTGTTAATACTTACCAGCTTCCGTATACAATCCAGCACCAGGTCGATGCTCTCCTTGCCCACTGTGTAGTGGCCCCGGGCATAGTTGTTAGCTGCATCCTCCTTCCCTGTGATCAACTGCTCTGGATGGAAGAGCTGGCGGTAGGTTCCTGCCCGAACCTCATCTACCAAGGGACAGAAACCATCAGGTCTTTCTACCTTGTTTCTAGAGAAGTGTCCCTCATTAAATATCATATAATACTTTTCTGGGTCTCCATTTCCTCTGCCTATAAAACTCCACTGAGGTAGAACCAGACAACTCTATAATAAATCTGCAAAAATGGGCAGCCCAGGTGGCTCAGCGGTTTAGTGCCACCTTCAGCCCAGGGCCTGATCCTGGAGACCTGAATCGAGTCCCACATTGGGCTCCTTGCATGGAGTCTGCTTCTCCCTCTGCCTGTGTCTCGGCCTGTGTGTGTGTGTGTGTGTGTGTGTGTGTGTCATGAATAAATAAATAAAATCATTAAAATAAAAAAAATAAATCTGCAAAAGGTTAAGAGAATTCCAGGGTAACATAGGCACTAATTGAATCAGAAGCCTGTGACTCAAATAGGCAAAGAGAAGCCAGCTGCTCTGCTGGCAGGAACTTTTAAAAGCATCAGGTTCACAAAGTTCACCAAACATCAAAGCTAAGTGCCCTGGCTTCCTTCTACTTTGACCCCTCAAGTCTTCCTTTTTTTTTTTTTTTTCATGCTGCAAGGTTATCCAAAACTTTAACCCAATTTCACCTGCACTAAAATGCTCTAGGTACACAGATAAAAATTCCAAGTAATCTGCTCTCTGAGGAATTGTTCTATCCCTAACCAAATAAATGTCAGACATTAGAGATATTTTAGGATGTTCTTAAAGCAGAACCATGCTCCAGGTTCTAGAAGAGCAGGAGCCCTAGAGAGGGTGGCTATTCAGCTCACCTCCAAGAGTCCACACAAAATAGATATATGGCAGACCAAGATGTATCAAGCCCCAGCTACATGTCCTCTTCTCTTCAGAGTTATTCTAATCTCCCCACCCCAAGGAAATCAGTCATTTACACAGTTGTCTGGGGGAGTAATCTGTACATTTTGTATTTATACAATGTATCCAAGGGCAGTGTACCTATAGTCTGTTGTCCCTGGAAATTAGTGTTCAGGCATTACAGACGTTAGCCTAGATATCTCTGTGAAACGTACCCATTCCTTGTTTGGTGAACCAGCCTTGAGGCTGAGGAAATCCTGATGTTGAGCTGAGAACTGACCCAGGAGTCCAGGGAAGTGATGTAGGGAGTGAGGGGGACCTCAGGGGAAAGGTGAAGCACTAAGAACCTGTACCAACACAAGTCAGAATTCCTGTTTTCTAGGATCCAGAAGAGGTTCATTCTAGAACTACAGCAACTTCTGGCTGTAAGACAATGTGTCTGCTCTTACTCCATTTTGTATAAGGTAATACAAGGTTATATCAGACCCATGGGAAAAGACTGCAATTATTATGAAATCAGAAACCCTATGCTTTGGAAAATTGACTATTTGGAGACCTCTTACAATTCTTATAATTATTTTTTTATTTTTTTACTCTTAGTATCTAGTAAAGAATCTTGACTAAAAATTTAAGTCTTTCTTAGCAGGTTAAGGAGTTTAAGTATAGGTTCTTTCGTTCTGCATAGGTTACAGCTAAAATGCGGGAGCAGAGATCTGTGATTTCTATTGTATCTGGAGACTCCAAAAGACTGGAGATTTCAAGGAGCTAACAGAAGTAAATGTGGGGTGGGGAGGTTCTAGTTGAGCCACTCCCACCCTCCAATTAGAGATTCTGCTTCCTTAGCTATCATGGACCAAAGCCTCTGCAGCTTTATGTTGTTTTCTGTGGAAAGGATCCTAGCCCATACTCACCTACAGCCCATACTCACCTACTACAGTAGGCTCCAGATCTACCATGACAGCCCGAGGCACATGTTTCCCATTACCAGTCTCACTGAAAAAGGTGGTGAATGAGTCATCATCATTGACCTTGCTGCCTTGGACACCAAAGGTGCCATCTGCCTGGATGCCATGTTCCAGACAGAAGAGCTCCCAGCAGGCATTGCCAATCTGAACTCCTGCTTGACCCACGTGGACTGATATGCACTCCCGCTGTGAGGAAAATGCAGAATCAAGGTCAAAGAGTCCTACACCTTGGTCATGCCTTTATGCTATATCCGGCACATCTGAAGACTTGTCTATCTCTGGCATCCAACTCTCAGGATATCCATCCCTCCAACCATGCCATTTAGAACCAGATGGGGTCTGACATGTCAGGTGTCTGGGTACCAATGCATCTGGACTGAGACTTGGCTCAACAGGGGGTTAATTCAAAACCATGAATTCTTGTACTGATGAAGGAGGTCAAAGGATGAACAAATGATAACAGCAGAAACTGTCCATAAATTCACTACCATACACAGTGACAGCATTTGTATTCATGCCTAGGCCTTCCTAAACAACATCACCTCTCCTGTCCCCTTTCTCTCTCTTTCCTTCCATTCATCTCTCTTCCTCTCCCCCTCTCTCCCTCTTTCTCTCTCTCATGCACACACACACACACACACACACACACACACACACTAACACACAAAGTCTCAGAATATCATAGAGCAGATAAACACTAATGAATATACTTTGTAAATAGGTATCATGGGTGTCTTTAGTGTTCTGGCTACAAATGTAGAAGAAAGGATTTACATCAGCAAAGGAGAATTGGGAGTATATAAATGAGCTCTTCTTAAACTCTGATAAGTTGGAAAACTTATTTATAGCCACCATAACCTGCCCCCTTGCCTATGTCAGGCCAAGTATTAAAGGGGACCTTTAGAAGGTCCTTACTTCTTCATTACTCTGGTGTGAAGTCATGATTACCTGATTGATCCCAGTGCTAATAGTTGAGGATAAGGATGGGTGTCTGTGTGTGTGTGAGAGAGAGAGAGAGAGAAAGAGAGAGAGTATGAATGTGTGTGTTTGAACAGAAGCTAGGGTTTTACCAGGAAGTATGGCCTCATCACCTCCACATATCCCACCTGTGAGGAAGCATGGCCAGCACAAAGTGGCCCTGTGCACATGATGCCTCCTAAAGCCCAGCTGGGAAGCATGTGCTTGGTCCGTGGGTTTCTATTCTTATCCATGATGTGACCTGGCATTTTCCAGCACTAGGTAACCCAGGCCAGAGCAGAGCCTCTAGAGGATTTGGCTGGGCACTGAAACACATGGAGTCAGAGGGAACTTGGACGTTCTTTGGCCATGGGAACAGGGCAGCTGCCCTGAGTAATAACTCAGAGTCAGAGATTCCAGGACTCATTACCTCCGAATTTGATTTTAGAACTGAGACCTACCCTACACCTGTCTTTATGCCCTTGCCTTGGGGACCACAGAGCACAGGTGTTCACAGCAACCAGTATGAAACATATCTCTTTCTGGAAATACAACCCAGCTATATTTCTGTGAGTCTGATGGCCAGGGAAAGGCTTCACTCACAAAGTTGTCCACACCCCAGGGTTTAAATTGCACCTTCTCAATTTACTTATGCTGTGTGACCATGGCTGAGTTACTTAACTTCCTCTCATCTGGAAAATAAAAGGTAGCCATGATTATTGTTGTTTTTGCCTTTACCGTTATCATTTTCATTATGATACTACCTTGTAGCTTTATTCTGCACCCAGAAGAAACAGGAGTGGAAAGTTAGAGACCCCAGGTTCCCATTCCACTCACCCCTACTCTGAGGTCTATTTTCTGCCTTCACCTTACGTCTTAATTCAGAATTTTAAAAAAGTGTCCTATACTTTGATGCCCCTTTAATCTTACACACACTAATAGAGATGCGAGTCTTCACAGACCCATTCTCTCTCTCTCTCTCTCTCTCTCTCTCTCTCTCACACACACACACACACACACACACACACACACACCTTAGAAAGAGCTATTTCCTCTGTTAAACTCGCTTGAAGAGACTCAGAAATAACTGACATGTTGATAGGTGCTTCCAAAACCCAAAAGTGGCTACACCAATCAAGAGAAAAGGAAGGTCCCTCAATACCATTGCCACTAACAGGAACCAGGGCTCCTGGAAGAAATGAAGAGTTCTGGGTCTGAGATAAGGAATATACAAGATGATCCTGGAACATGTTATGGTGCCTGAAAGCACAGAAGCTATCACAGACTGGAATGATGTTAAAAGAGCTCAGAAAGCTCCCACTGCCAAAGATGAGTCAGTATGAGCATGAAAAAGAAGAAGGATGGTACTTGATTGAAATAGGATATATAGGGCAGCCCGGGTGGCTCAGCGGTTTAGCACCACCTTCAGCCCAGGACCTGATCCTGGAGACCCGGGATCCAGTCCCACATCGGGTTCCCTGCGTGGAGCCTGCTTCTCCCTCTGCCTGTGTCTCTGCCTCTCTCTCTCCGTGTATCTCATGAATATATAAATAAAATCTTTAAAAGAAAAAGAAATAGGATGTATATAAAAATCCATACTCCTTTGTGTTGTTAAGAAAGGAAAATAAATAAAACTGATTTGTCCCCATTCAAACAGTACTCTTTATGAGGGAAAGCTCTTTTTTTTAACTGAAGAATGTCAGCTAATCAATGTACAAGGAATAATATATTAATAAATGTTGCCATATGATAGTTCCTAATTACATAAGAAATAGATATTCAGATAGTGCCAAAGAATCAGTTACTTACAGGTTACAATGAGAAAAAATAACTACAGCAGTTACTACCCTAACACTGGGATCAATTTTAACAGTACTGATAGTGAGAAAACCAGACATTAAGGACCTCCTGATGTGATGCAATATGACATACACAACACCACCCATGCAGGAATTCTTGTACTTAGTCTTGGGGTCCTGGGGTGGCTCAGTCCGTTAAGTGTCCAACTCTTCATTTTGGCTCTGGTCATGATCTCAGGGTCATGAGATTGAGCCTGTGTTGAGCTCCTCACTGGAGGATGACTGGAGCTCCAGATGGAGCCTGCCTAAGATTCCCTCTCCTTCTGCCCCTCTACCCCCACCTGCTCACATTCTCATGTGCACGCTTTCTCTAAAAAAAAAAAAAAAAAAAAAAGCTCAGCCTTAATCTATGAAACACTTTAAATTTAGTTTTCACATTATAGAAAACACAAGAATCAGAGTAATAAATGACATGAGAAAACAGTAAAATAAATCCAGAAAGTGAAACATTCTACAGGACAATTGATATATTTTTAGTTTATGGAAAATAAAGATGATAGGAGAGATTGTTCCATATCAAAAGAAACTTAAGAAACATAATGCCCACATGTAGTATGTGCACTTGGCCTAAATTCTGGTTTGAACAAATCAAAATTATTTGGGGGACAAATAGAGACATTGATTAGTTTTATTAAAACATGATAATGAAAGTATAGTTAAGTATGACAATAACCTTATTTTTTAGAGTCACTTCTAAAGCATTTGGGAAAAAATACTAAAACATCTGTATTTTACTTTAAAATACTTCAACAAATACAGCAGATAAAGTAAATATGGCAGAAAAATTATAATTACTAAATCTAGATCATAGATGAATGAGTGGCATTATAGTACTATTCCAGGGATTTAAATTTTTCCAAACTAAAAATAATAATAAAAAAAAAAAACTAAAGAAAAAAAATTTTAAGTATCTTATTCTGCAGGGTCCAGGCTCTTCCTGTCCCATTTCACTTAGTCATTGATTAAGCTGGCAATACTAAGAACTAATTTGCCAAGGCACTGAGCTAGCCTTCTCCAGCCATTGCCTCATCACTGGCCCCATCTTCCTGCCTGGAAGTTCTACATAAACACAGAGCAGGCACAGTGCTGTTGGCCTTGTGAGGCCACCCCTCATGCCCAAGAAAGGTCATCCATCTGGCCTAAGCAGGGATGTTATGTCAACTGCAAACATTTAGGATACTAAAACTGGACTGGCTTTATGGATCACCAAATATGATTCCCTCCCCATTTTACAATGAAAAATCTGATGCTCAGAAAGGTAAAGGAACAGATTCAAGATTTTACAACTCTGGGGGATCCCTGGGTGGCGCAGCGGTTTAGCACCTGCCTTTGGCCCAGGGCACGATCCTGGAGACCCGGGATCGAATCCCACGTCGGGCTCCCGGTGCATGGAGCCTGCTTCTCCCTCTGCCTGTGTCTCTGCCTCTCTCTCTCTCTGTGTGTGTGTGTGTGACTATCATAAATAAATAAAAAATTCATTAGGAATTAAAAAGAAAAAAAAATATTTTACAACTCTGTAGCAAGAGCCCAGACTGGAATCCAGGTCTTCTCTGACCTCAGCCTGAGTTCTTTCCTTTAAACCACACAACCTCCTGGCTCATTGCACTCTGAACTTCCAGGGCCCTGGGGTGTGCCCATATCTATATCAATGCAAGCCTGAGAGTATATAACAAGGCCAAACTCTTATAGCAAAACTCCAAACAGAAAAAAGCTCCAATGCAGAGAGAAATTGAGAATGGCTTATGGTAGTAGTCTCTTTGAAAATGGGTCATCCTGGGTCATCCTTCTCTGATAGAACCAGAAATCTGTTTCTCAGGGCTGGTGTGTGTACAAGGAGAAGGAGGAGCTGAAGTGCAGAGGAAACTGACCCAGCAGAGGATATTTATGTCCTAAATTTACTCCAAACTCAGATTTCAGATTCCGCTCTAGCCAATCAGAGCTCAGGCTTTCTCTCTCGCACTATTTCTCTCTTTCAGTTCCATTTTGTTTTTTGTTTTTGTTTTTTTAATTTTTTGTTTTTATTTATTTAGGGTAGTCACACAGAGAGAGAGAGAGAGAGAGAGAGAGAGAGAGGGAAAGCAGGCTCCATGCACCGGGAGCCCAACGTGGGATTCGATCCCGGGTCTCCAGGATCGTGCCCTGGGCCAAAGGCAGGCGCTAAACCACTGCGCCACCCAGGGATCCCTTCAGTTCCATTTTGAATCTGAGTTTATACAGTTCAGACCACTTCTGTGCTCCAGGGATGTTGTGGGGTGAAGGGGGTCCCGTGTATGCTGCTGGACCTCTCTGCCCAGCAATCCAGGGAGTGAAGATGAGGGAGAGGGGAGAGACCTAATAAAGGAATTTCATTTCCTCAAGAAAAGTATGACATATCCTTACACAGACCTAGTGCCAGGATAACTACAAAAGTTACTCACTGTCTTCATTTCTACAACATATATTTATTGTGTTATTATGTGTGAGGAAGTGTCAAAAGATACTAGGCGAACTCCTACCCATCCTATTCATTAAATGTCACTTCCTACAGGAAGTCTGGAAAACCACTAACCAGCATAGGGCTCCTACTATGTGCTCCCACAATCCTCTTCTTTCCTATCATGGTATTTATCACACCATATTATAGTTGCTTGTTCAATTTTCTGACTTTCCTAGCAGAGAGAATAAGCTTTATGAGGGCAAGAAACCCTTATTTACTTACTGCATCCCCAGCATCAAGCACAGTGCTTGAATGTAGTGGGTGCTCAATAAATACATGGACAATTAGAATGAAAACTCTGCCCAGAGAGGTCTTATAATCTATTTAACCAGAGTAACCAGTGCCTAAGAGATAATGGGAGTTCAAAGGAGAAAAAAAAACAACTCTGGCTTGGTTTCCTGGAACAGGAATATCTGCAGTGACCTTGACGAATTTAGACATGCCAAAATGATCATTTTAGTTGGGCTTGGGAACAATATGAACAAGAGGCAGGAACATTTAGGGCAGGTCCCACAAATGGCAGTTTGCCTGACATGTAGGCTCATGAAAGGCAGAGCAGATGAGGCATCTATGCCACCAACCTCCATCTTCCATGGGGAGAGAAGCCTACATTTTGCAGAACATCAAAAGGAAATTCTAGAATAGCCCTTTTATAAATCCACCCTAAGAAACCTTTTCTTTTTTTTTTTTTTAAATTTTTTATTTATTTATGATAGTCACAGAGAGAGAGAGAGAGGCAGAGACACAGGCGGAGGGAGAAGCAGGCTCCATGCACCGGGAGCCCGACGTGGGATTCGATCCCGGGTCTCCAGGATCGCGCCCTGGGCCAAAGGCAGGCGCCAAACCGCTGCGCCACCCAGGGATCCCTAAGAAACCTTTTCTTATATAAATCTTATATTATTTCTATTTTAATATTAGTCATTCCCATTAATTTTGTTCTCAGAGGACTAAGATCAGCTAGTTAGGATCCTCTGTAGAAGGAGGCTTTGTAGCTTCAAAAATCATTTTGAAGTATCATAAAATAGTAAAACTGGCATATTACCTAGGAAAGGAACTGACATGGAGCAGTGGTATATGGCATGTAAAAACCTGAGACCAGTTCACATCCCCTGAGCACCAATGTAATCAAATGCCACATAGGTGCTTTCAGGGAGCTTATTATTATATCAAATTATGTCTAGATGCCAGGCTGGGCTAATAACTCACCTATATTTTAGGATCTAGGTCAAAGATGGCAAATAAAAAGTAGATCCACAGTGTCATGGAGGAATAACTAAAGTAAGAAAAAATGTGATTCATAAAAGATTTTTCGAATTATCCCTGTTCAAAACCCTTCAATTACAGCATATTTGGAATCAGAACAAAAAATAGATAGCAAGCCAGAAACAGCAAGAACAAAAACTTGACCTAAATTAACATCAGTGAGTGAAAGTAGCTCAAGAGAGGGGGCTCAGTTCAAAGACATTGCATTTAGGGCAGCAATAGGGATGACATAGACCAACTTTAGGAGTGGCAGGGGTATGTGGTAAATGGGTCCCAGCATGAGGGACCCATTGGTGTCAGAAGGCCCATCAGCTTTAGCTGACATTGGGGGCAAGTGTGAGAGACAGTTAAGGAGTTTTAAACTGGTGTACACTGCCCACTCCATTTTCCCATTCTCTTCCTAGTTCTTTATCTGGTAGAAATTCTAATAGGAAGACACAGACAGGGAAATGTCGACCACAAAGGCCACAGATAGCATTACTGGTCCATTGGTGGCCAGAGGGAAAAGGAGCAGTTGGTCCACTTCTGCCCTCAAGGAAAGAGTAGTGAAGTACACCCACCTCCTATCACTAGTCCTGAATTCACCAGCTATTGCTTCCTCAGAAGTTATTTCTTTCTTTTTTTTTAGATTTATTTATTTATTTATTCACAAGAGACAGAGAGAGAGAGAGAGAGGCAGAGACACAGGCAGAGGGAGAAACAGGCTCCATGCAGGGAGCCCGACATGGGACTCAATACTGGGTCTCCAGGATCACGCCCCGGGCCGAAGGTGGTGCTGAACCCCTGGGCCACTGTGGCTGCCCAGAAGTTATTTCTAACTTTTCATCTTCCTCTCAAGGTCACTCAAGAGCCCCCTCAGAAAGGACACTCTGCAACAGCATTGGCCCTTTAGCTCTACATGGACCTAACCTGATCCTGGAAGCTTCCTATGAAAACGCCTCATTTAATCAGCACCTTTGCCCAAGCCACTGCCAAGGGAAATTCTGTTCATCAGGCTCCTCTGCTGCTCAGAGGCATATACCCCTCCACCAATGTCTGGGGGAATCTGCCCTTAGTTGCCAGAAGAGCAGATGCAGGGGTGACTCCAGCAGTGGTCTGAAGTCAGAAAATAAGTATGGACCCTGCAGAGCTCAGCCATGCCTGACTACATGGAGGCAATTTGCAGAGGACTGCAGACACAAAAGCAGTCCATCTCACCCCCAAAACACTCTCCCCTCCTCTCTGTTTTTTGGGGTTTTGGTTTTGTTTTGTTTTGTTTTTGAGAAACAGGCTTTTTGTTGCCACTTCATGCCTATTCCCATCTGAACTGGTGCTCCACAGTTCAGGAGGAATGCAGTAAGGAGGCTGAGTTGCGGATGTTTTCACCTCTCCATAAACCCAGGCAGTTTCTCTGTGCCTGAGATCATAGACATGGGCTTGACTTGGGGCACCTGGCTAGAAGTCTCCAACCACTTTCCCCAAAGGTGTCCTAGCCTCAGTTCCCAAAAGAACTGCTTACTGGAGGGACACTGGGAGCAGATGGGAATGCTCAATTATAGGATTAGTTAACACATTTCTTACTCATAACATACAGAAATGCTGAACCTAATTCTTTTTAACACAGCAGAATTCTTCCTCCAACCCCCAAGAGGGAAGGAAATCCTAGAGAATGGCTGCCTGAAGGAAATGAAGTCCTTTCTGCATGGGTGGGATTCTTTGGGTCTATGTTTATTAGATATGTCATTTTAGCCTTTCAGGAACAAGTCAAGAGGTTTTTAAAAAGAGGTTCCTTGAGTGAAAAATGGTCAATTAAATATGTTTTCCCATTAAGACAATGCTGCCAAATACCCACCATTTGCTTCGACATGGATGGAACTGGAGGGTATTATGCTGAGTGAAATAAGCCAATCGGAGAAGGACAAACATTATATGTCTCATTATATGGTCTCATTCATTTGGGGAATATAAAAAATAGTGAAAGGGATAAAGGGGAAAGGAGAAAAATGAGTGGGAAATATCAGAAAGGGAGAAGATCATGAAAGACTCCTAACTCTGGGAAATGAACTAGGGGTGGTAGAAGGGGAGGTTGGCAGGGGGTGGGGGTGACTGGGTGATGGGCACTGAGATGGGCACTTAATGGGATGAGCACTGGGTGTTATTCTATATGTTGGCAAGTTGAACACCAATAAAAAATAAATTTATAAAAAAAAGACAATGCTGCCAATGTAATTAAATATTTTAAACAGAACCTGCTTTACAAAATTCAGTTTCAAAATAAATAAAAGATATTTTTTTCTTTCCAAAATATTCAACCATAGGTTTTCAATTAAACATCTACATTTAAAATAAGGTTTTACTGTTGAAAAATTTTATTTACCTGACATTTTCAGAAACTTGCCTATTGAATACACAAAGTTTGCTCAGAGGGCTAGATTATGATCATTGGATCCCCTGTAAGTTCCCTGTAGGCTCTACTATGAGAGTTGCTATGGCACTCAGGTCAAAATTAAAACATGCAAGAAAAAGCACTTTGAAAATTATACAGCATGACAATACTAGACATTATAAATATTAAATATCAAATTTTGAGTATGTTGCCTAGGATTTGCTTCAAAATAATAGGAAGTGTGGAAAGGGGGAATAAATGAAGCAAGACTTGTCAAAAGTAGGTAATTGTTGAAATTGGATGAGGCATACACATTGGTATATTGGGGTTCATTATACCATTCTCTCCTCTTTTGTATATGTTTGAAATTCTCCACAATAAAAAGTTTAAAACAGTAAAGCTATGTGGAGCCTTGGGAATTGTATTGTAACCCTCTTTCACGTTGTAAATGAGAAAACCAGTTTTCTCTAGAGAGGTTAAACGATCTTCCTGAAGTCACATAGCTAGCTGCAGAGCCAGGAGTCAAAATTCTTCTCTGGGTCTCTGGGCTATGGCCTCACAGCAGGGGCCTCGGACAGGAGTGGGTTCCTTTGGCCACTGTCACCAACATCCCCCAAGTTCTTCAAGCTGCCAGGTGGGTCTGGGAGCATGCTCCGGAGAGAGAGGCTGCGACAGACCTCCAGCTAGGAACAGCGGAGCTGGAGCTGGAGCTGGAGCCAGAGGCCCTGGGCGCAGTCCAAACTGAGCAGAGCAGGGGGAGGAGGGGAGTTTTCCCGCCCGCCCTGCTGGGTCACCCACACCTACAGCAAGACGGCCTGGAGAACTGACCTTGGCCTAAGAGACAGGCTTACTCTCTTCCCGCCGCCGCGCCACCTTTCCAACCCACCACCCGCTGCCAAAACACCAGGGCTCTGAACCGGGAGGTGCTGGGGTGTCCGGGAAGTAAACTGCGGCGATTCACCCACTCCAGGGACGGGAAGGATTCTAGAGGGTCTGGAGAGGCCCGCTCCAGCAAGGTCTGCGGCGCAAAAGGACATGGATTTCGGAGGAGGGAGAAGGGAGCCGCCACTGAGCCCTTCGCCACCGTAGCAAACAAAAAAGGAAGTCTGAGGTCCCCTTGCCTTCCGGAGGGGGACTTCTGTGTGCCAAAATCCTTCAGATTTCGACCGCTGGAAAAACTGGGGAGTTGGCGTGGGTGCCAGGGAAGCCGGGCGCGCTAAAATTGTAAGTGCCCCCAAACCCAAGAAAATGTTCAGAGACGAGAAAGGAAAAAGACTTCAAGACTGGGGATACTATGACTAAGTCCTCTGTCACATTTGATTGGACTTCGGGACCTTTGATGGCCCAGGTGCCCGTCAGGAACCCCTGGGCTGCATCCTCCTGACCCCGCTCCGGTCCCCAAGCCGCCAGCCCGCCGGGTCCCTCCGAATCCCACCTCCTCCGCGGCGGCTCACCGCGTCCTCGGCCTCCTCACCTGCGTGCACGAACCTCCCGAGGTCCCTCGGGGGCCAACTCGCCTCAGGTCTCCACTTTGTCTATTATGAAGGGTCCTGGCCCCGGGTGTCCTCCGCGCGAGGGTACGGACCCCCTCGGCCCTGAACTGAAATCCCAGGAACTTCTAGCTCTGCAGACCCAAAGCGACGGACCCACTAGCCCCCCACGTATATGCGGCTTTTGACCGGGTGCCAGCCCCGCGCCCCCGATTCCTGCCCACCCCCAGGCCGGGGCCCTGGAAACGCTCACCATCGCGGCTGCTCTCCTCGCGGGCTCGCCTCCCAGCTGGGCCTGCCCACCCCAACTGCTCCAGATACAGCCGCCTCCGCTGTTGTGACACCCTGGGCGGGAGGGGGCCGGGGACAGACAGGCCCGGCCAGCAGCTGTCCCGCAGCATCACAGTGCCAGGGAGGGGAGGGACCGGGCAGGTCACAATTGCTCCTCCCCGCCCACCCGCGGGGCCCCGCCCCCGTCCCCGCCCCCGGGTCCACCCTGTGGACCTGGGCACCGCTCGGGCTGGGGATCGGGCTGGGGATCGCTCGGGCTCCCGCTCCCGCTCCCCTCCACTGGGGAGGCAGTCCTATCACCAAAGCGCACTCTTTCACTCTGTGTGATCTGCCATTAGCTGGAAAGCTGCTTAGAGGGATCCCTGGGTGGCGCAGCGGTTTGGCGCCTGCCTTTGGCCCAGGGCGTGATCCTGGAGACCCGGGATCAAATCCCAATCCCACGTCGGGCTCCTGGTGCATGGAGCCTGCTTCTCCCTCTGCCTGTGTCTCTGCGCCTCTCTCTCACTATCATAAATAAATAATAATAAAAAACAAATTAAAAAAAAAAAGAAAGCTGCTTAGGAAAGATATGTAAAAGTGCTGCAAAATGTGTATCACTGCCCAAACTTTTATTCTTTTCCTGCTGCCAAATACTAGCTGCCAGGAAGGCCCAGGACAGCAGGAAAGGCACCTGATTGGGGTTTAGTTGACGGCAGTCACCCTAAGCCTGGGAGAGTGCAGGGCTCACTGCTACCAGGAGTAGGCTACCAAGCTCAGCTCTGCTTCTTACCTGCCAGTGCTTGAGCAAGTTGCTGAGCTTCTTCTCTAGTAACCTGTTTCTACTTCCATCAAAGCCGATGTACATTAGAGAATTAAGTGAGAGAACATATACAAAGCCATAAAGCTCCTGACACACAGCAGGTGCTCAATACTCAACCTGTTTCTATTTCTACTGCTCTATCCCTGTACATCACTCTTCCATTATTTTCAAATCTGTCTTGATCCATTTATCATCACTCCCTCTTCCTACTTTTAAGCCCAGAATGCACTAAATGATATCAGGGTTCTGGCTTTCTCCTTACCCAATAATAGGGCCTCCTGGTGGTGGCCACAATGATGCCAAAGGGCAAGGGATCCCAACTCTCTAGTCAAAGAAAGAGGCTGGGGGCAACTGAGTCTGGCCTTGGTAAGAGCCCCTCTCTTTATACTTCAGATTTTGGCAACATTATTAAACCTCCATCCACTTTCCCCAACAGAGAACAATCCCTGCTGAAACATGAGACCCAGTCTCCTATCTCACTTTCCTCTGACACCTGACTACCAACCATCAAGTCATTCCAGGCAAATTCATGGCTTTTCTGCAAGATACTGTAACACAGAGCTGTTTTGATCAGGGTACTATGCTTTACCCACTGATACATACAGTACTTATTAGATTATGAGTTGGATTTTTGTCTGTCTTATAATGTAAGGTTCCCAAGCATATAATGGTAAATGCTCAATAAAGGATACTATTACTAATTTTATATTTCTTTCTCTTCCAAATCCCATTGCATATTCCATTACTTCTTCCATTACATTTATCACTTTCCACTTTGGATTCTAGGTATGTGTGAGTGTGGATGTGTTTAGACATTACCACAAAATTTGAAAACCTTAAAGGCAAGGATTGTGCTGTCTTCCCCATCAAAAGTATCGAGTTGAACCTAGGTATATTTAATCAAAGGATACAAAATTACAGATTTGAAAGGGTACATGCACCTCAATGTTCATAGCAACATTAACAAAAATAGCCAAACTACAGAGAGAGCCCAATGTCCATCAATTGATGAATAAAGAAAATGCAGGGCAGCCCAGGTGGCTCAGCGGTTTAGCGCCGCCTGCAGCCCAGGGCGTGATCCTGGAGACCCGGGATCGAGTCCCACATCAGGCTCTCTGTGTGGTGCCTGCTTCTCCCTCTGCCTGTGTCTCTGCCTCACTCTCTCTCTCTCTCTGTCTCTATGAATAAATAAAATAAAATCTTTAAAAAAAAAAAAAAGAAAAAAGAAAATGCGGGAACATTCCTCAATATCATAAAAGCCTATTATGAAAAGCCCACAGTGAGTATCATTCTCAAGGGGGAAAAACTGAGAGCCTTTCCCTTAAGATCAGGAACTCAACAGGGATGTCCACTCTCACCACTGCTATTCAACATAGGAGTCCTAGCCTCAGCAATCAGACAACAAAAAGAAATAAAAGGCATTCAAACTGGCATCTCCCTTTTCACAGATGACATGATACTGTATATAGAAAACCCAAAACGAGCAGCCTGGGTGACTCAGCAGTTTAGTGCTACCTTTAGCCCAGGGCATGATCCTGGAGACCTGGGATCAAGTCCCACGTCGAACTCCCTGCATGGAGCCTGCTTCTCCCTCTAATTGTGTCTCTGCCTCTCTCTCTCTCTCTCCTCCCTATGTTTCTCATGAATAAATAAATAAAATCTTAAAAAAAAAAAAAAAAAAAAGAAAATCCAAAAGGACTCCACCCCCAGATTGCTAGAACTCATACAGCAATCAGCAACCATGGCAGGATACAAAATATGCCCAGAAATCAGTGGCATTTCTGTACACTAACAATGAGACTGCAGAAAGAGAAATTAAGGAATTAATCCCATTTACAACTGCACCCAAAACCATAAGATACCTAGGAATAAACCTAACCAAAGAGGTAAAGGATCTATACCCTAAAAACTATAAAACACTTCTGAAAGAAATTGAGGAAACCACAGAGAGATGGAAAAACATCCATGCTCATGGATTGGAAGAATAAATTTTGTGAAAATGTCTATACTATCCAGAGCAATTTACACATTTAATGCAATCCTTATCAAAATACCATGGACTTTCTTCACAGGATTGGAACAAATTATCTTAAGATTTGTATGAAATCAGAAAAGACCTTGAATAGCCAGAGGAATATTAGAAAAGAAAACCAATGCCAGGGGCATCACAATGCTGGATTTCAAGTTGTATTACAAAGCTGTGGTCATCAAGACAGTGTGGTCCTGGCACAAAAACAGACACATAGATCAATGGAACAGAATAGAGAACCCAGAGTTGGGCCCTCAACTCTATGGCCAATTAATATTCAACAAAACAGGAAAGACTATCCACTGGAAAAAGGACAGTCTCTTCAATAAATGGTGCTGGGAAAATTGGACATCCATATGCAAAAGAATGAAACTAGATCATTCTCTTACACCAGACACAAAGATAAACTCAAAATGGTTGAAAGATCTAAATGTGAGACAAGATTCCATCAAAATCCTAGAGGAGAACACAGGAAACACCTTGTTTGAACTTGGCGACAGTAACTTCTTGCAAGATACATCCATGAAGGCAAGGGAAACAAAAGCAAAAATGAATCATTGGGACTTAATCAGGATAAAAAGCCTCTGCACAGCGAAAGAAACAGTCAACAAAACTAAAAGACAACCTACAGAATGGGAGAAGATATTTGCAAATGACATATCAGATAAAGGGCTAGTATCCAAGATCTAAAAAGAACTTATTAAACTCAACACCCAAGAAACAAGCAATCCATGAAATGGGCAGAAGACATGAACAGAAATTTCACAGAGGAAGACATAGACTTGGCCAACAAGCACATGAGAAAATGCTCTGCATCACTGGCCATCAGGAAAATACAAATTAAAACCACAATGAGATACCAACTCACACTAGTGAGAATGGGGAAAATTAACAAGGCAGGAAACCACAAATGTTGGAGAGGATGTGGAGAAAGGGGAACCCTCTTGCACTGTTGGGGGGAATGTGAACTGGTGCAGCCACTCTGGAAAACTGTGTGGAGGTTTCTCAGAGTTAAAAATAGAGGGTAAAAATTTTACCCTATGACCCAGCAATTGCGCTGTTGGGGATTTACCCCAAAGATACAGATGCAGTGAAATGCCGGGACACCTGCACCCCGATGTTTCTAGCAGCAATGTCCACAATAGCCAAACTGTGGAAGGAGCCTCGGTGTCCATCGAAAGATGAATGGATAAAGATGTGGTCTATGTATACAATGGAATATTACTCAGCCATCAGAAGAGATGAATACCCACCGTTTGCTTCGACATGGATGGAACTGGAGAGTACTATACTGAGTGAAGTAAGTTAATGGGAGAAGGACAATCGTCATATGGTTTCACTCATATGGGGAATATAAGAAATAGGGAAAGGGATTATAGGGGAAAGGAGGGACACTGAGTTGGAAAAATTAGAGAGAGAGACAAACCATGAGGGACTCCTAACTCTGGGAAACAAACAAAGGGTTGCGGAAGAGGAGGTGGGCAGGAGTTTGGGGTAACTGGGTGACAGGCACTGAGGAGGGCACTTGATGGGATGATCACTGGGGGTTATACTATATTTTGGTAAATTAAATTTAAATTTTAAAAAATGTAATAAATACATAAGTAGAAAAGAAAATGTGGTGTGTATATATATACAATGGAATGAAATCTTGCCATTTGCAACATGGAGGGAGCTAGAGGGTATCATACTAAGTGAAATAAGTCAGAGAAAGTCAAAAAGCATATGATCTTACTGATACGTGAAATTTAAGAAAGAAAACAGATGAACTTGTCAGAAAGGGGAAAAGAAAAAAAGAGAGGGAAACAAGTCATAGAGAACAAACTTAACAGAGAACAAACTGAGGGTTGATGGAGGGACGTGGGTGGGAGACGGGCTAGATAACTAATGGGTATTAAAGAGGGCACTTATGATGAGCACTGGTGTTGTATGTAAGTGATGAATCACTGAATTCTATTCCAGAAACCAATATGGCACTGTATGTTCACTAATTAAAGTTTACATTAAAAAAAAAAAAAACTGCTGTGTGGCTGTAGGATTGACAATAGACCTGTATAACTGGCCATTCAATGTATCTGCCACACAGAGGAGCGAAGAGTCCCACAAAGTTACAGAGATCAATTAGGAATAGCAAAGTCAAGACTGAGAACAGCTGGGTTTGGATTTCCTGGAAAGCCTGTGCCAGAGGCCAGGACAGAATCCAGGGAGCAAAGTTGAGTGGTTGTTAGATCAACAAGCCCATATGGTGAGCTGCCCAAGCAAGGGCCAGTGTTCATGAGCCATGAGGACAAAGCAGAGGCTGGAGATGGGAGAAAGCCATCTGGGAGACCCAGATCTCTGAAAGCTCATGAGAACTTACCCATTCAACGAATTTCACTAATCTTTATTGAGTACCAACTATGTGTCAGATACTGTCTAGGATGGGGGATATAGCAATAAATGCATCAGACAATAAAAAAGTAATTAGTTGAGTGTATTAAAGATGTTCAATAAACATTGTTGAGTAAATTGGTCTTTGAGTTATCTTTGTGAGCCAGCAAATATGTTGTGAATAGGTTCTTAATGTCTCAAGATAAAAAAGATAATGACAATACTAGTGATTATGATGATGTCCTTTGAATTCTTCTCTTTTGGGGTTTGGGCAAAAGGGAGCCATGACTACCCCGTAAATGCTGGATTGTGCACCCTCCCATTCCTATGTTGAAGCCCTAATCCCCACTGTGACTATTTGGGGATAGGGCCACTAAGGAGGTAATTGAGGTTAAATGAAGTCGTTAAAAGTGGGGCTCTAATCCAATAGGTCTGGTGTCCTTATAGAAAGATAAGGTGAAGGCAGCCCCAGTGGCACAGCGGTTTAGCGCTGCCTGCAGCCCAGGGTGTGATCCTGGAGACCCGGGATCGAGTCCCACATCGGGCTCCCTGCATGGATGGAGCCTGCTTCTCCCTCTGCTGTGTCTCTGCCCCTCTCTGTGTGTCTCTCATGAATAAATAAATAAAGATTAAAAAAAAAAAAAAGAAAGACAATGTGACACCAGGAGTGCATATGCACAGAAGGCCATGGTGAAGATGCGAAAAGGAAGCTGCATATAAGTCAGGAAGAAAGGTCTCACCAGAAATCGGCCCTGCTGGATGTTAGTCTCCAGAGCAGTGAGAAAGTTCAATTTTCTTTATCTATTCATCTATTCATTTAAGCTACCCAATGTGTGATATTTTGTTCTATGGCAGCTGGAACAGACTAAGACTGTTCTGCCTTAGAGTCTTTAGAATAATAATAATAATTTAAAAAAAAAGATTGCTTCCCTTTAGTTTTTAAGTCCTCTATTTTAAAATTATTTGACTTGTGGCAATCCAGATCTCACCGATACTTCCCCATCCCACTTCCATCCTATGCTTTTATCCCTGCGTAGAAGTTTGGAAAGGAGGAAGGACATGTTTTTTTAGTCCCTGTAATGATTACTATGTTATCAACTTTACTGGGTCACAGAATTCTCAGTTATTATGGGTGTGTCTGTTGTGAGAGTATTTCTGAATGAGATTAACACATGAATCAATAGATGCAGTAAAGTAGACTGCCTTGATGATGCAGTGAGCTTCACCGAATCAGTTGAAGACCCGAATAGAATAGAAAGGCTGAGTAGGAGAGGATGGCTGCCTACCTGACTGCTGGGCCAGGACATTTGCCTCCTGCCTTTGGACTAGAACTATACCATCAGCTCTCCTGGGGCTCCAGCTTGCTGACTGCAGATCTTGGGATCTGTCACCTCCCATAATCATGTGAGCCAATTCCTTAAGTAAATACTTCTGTCTGTCTGTCTGTCTCTCTCTCTCTCTCAATAAAATAACAGTAATACTAGTGATTATATTTATATTTATGAGAAAACAAGTTCCCATTCAGTGTAATTTAGGCCTTGTAAAGAAATTACTCCACATCCCAGTTACTACATATGAGTGTATTTCTTGCATGAATTTTTGGACTGTGAAATCACAATCTCAAATACAATCATTATTGTGACAGCCTAAAAAGTTGAGTCACATCTATCTGAGTAGGAGGTAAGATAATTTCTATCAGTCACCCAAGAGAAGACTTAGTCTTTCATATTTATATACTCATTATTTATACAGTATTTATTTACACTTATATATGTAATATTTGCTGATATTGAATATTTTGTGTGCCAAACACTATGCTAAGGGCTTATTTCTTTTACTCCTTACCATAAACCTCTGAAATTAAAGTCAGATGAAAAATCTGCCCAAGAGATGTCAATTGTCAATTCTGGGGCACCTGAGTAACTCAGTCGGTTAAGCATTTGACTCTCGATTTGGGCTCAGGTCATGATCTCAGGGTCATGGGATCTATCCCCACATTGGGCTCTGTGCTCAGAAGGGAGTCTGCTTGAGATTCTTTCTCCCTCTCTCTTTCTGCCCCTCCCCCCATTCTCTGTTTCTCTCTAAAATAAATAAATGATCCTTAAAAAAAAAAAAGAAAGAAAGAAATGTTAACTCAATCCTGATCATCACACCTGTTAAGAGGTAGAGCTAGGGTATGTACTCAAGGACTCTGGTATCAAAAGCTAAGCTCAAATGTTTAATCATTATAAACTGGAAATGAAAGGGCAAACTGTAGGTAGAGAGGACTTTTCATTCTCTTAGCTTAAACTTTGAGACTCCACATATCTAGGTTGGTGCTCCCAGAGGTGTGTATTAAAGATGGAGTTCCCATGTGGAGGGAGACTGGGAACCCAGAGAAAGAGATACAAAAAAAATCTGTTAATTTCCAGGTACCTACACTGCTGTGAGACTACAAATTCCAGAGAGCAGATTAGATTTTATAATCAGATGATTTAGATTTAGATATCGCCATATTTATTCAACTTTGGTTATCTCCTAGCCAGAGTACACTCACATATACACATTAATATTCTAAGCTGTTTCTCATAAGCTGTTGGGCACTAAAAGAAGAGAAGAATGGGAATCTTTGGCCACAGTAATCACAGATGAAGTGGTTCCCTTTGAGGTCTCTATGGTTGCAGCCACCATATTCATCAGGAAACCATCAAAGAGAAGGCGAGTCTCAGATAAACTTGGAGTCACACAATCCAGTTTGCCCTTCTCTTGGGCAACTCTCCTTTCAAAACTAACCTTAGAGAGTCTGGGTTGTATTGTTATAAGCTGGGAAGGCAGTATTTTCCTATTGGCCCTGATTCTTCCCCTGATCACACCCCTCCCAATTGGCTAATGCCAGAAATGGCACCTTTGGTGCATCATCTCCATAACTTTAGCTTTTAATCCCTGTTAAACTCACCTCCCTTGAGAATGGGCAGCCCTTTAGGCTAACAGCAATCAGCCACATAGAATTCAGCAGAACGATGAGGCAGTCCGAATGTAAGGCAGTGGGCACTCAGGCCTGGGGGCAGAGTACAAAGAACACCAAGGTTGGGGAACTAAGAAAAAAACCTCACTTCTTTCACAAGTTGGCTCAAACTGACTGGAGGTCTATACTGAAGCCCTTATGCTCATTGGATCTACGGTTCTATTACAGATCAGCTAACCACCTTCTTTAGCTGCAAGCCCCTAAAAAGGCGTCAACAGATCTGTGTGGGATAAAGTGGCACCACAGGAAGAATACGTTGACCTCTTCTCTCTGAGGTCTTGGTATTCTGCATATAGTTAATTCTTCACTTGTTAGATATTTGCCTCCTGTTGCAGACTGAATCAATTGATTGGATTATCTCTCTCCCCTTTTTTGGTCTAATTATTTCACATATTGCTGTAAGTATTGCAAAGTGATCCAATCTCTCTGGACCACACCCTCGCAGTATGTTAAAAGAGCTGGAAACCTGTTCTCACCACTGATGTTATAAACTGACTTTGGAAAATTATCCCAAGAAAATAACACACGAGGAAAATAGTACTGTTTCGTGGCATTTTCATGTGCAATTTAGAGCTGCTATTCATATTAGCAAAAAGTCAGAAAGAATTGAAATGGCCAACAAATTAATAGAAAGGAATACTATATGGCAACTAATGTACAGTAGTGAGTTGAATTGTAGTCCCCAAAGACTACACTTGGAAGCTCACCTATTATTTGGGATGCCAGCCTTTTTAGATACAATTAAGATGCATCAATATGAGATCATCTGGATTAGGGTGGGTCCTAAATTCAATGACAAGTTTCCTTATAAGCATCAGAAGACAGAAACACAGAAAGCCAAATGAAGATGGAGGCAAAGATTGAAGTTATGCTGAACCAAGGCAGTGGATGTGAGAAGCCACTCATTTCTCCAGAAAGGGATTCTCTAGTGTCTTCTATGCTTTTTTCAAGCCCAGATAGTATCCTTATAATCATTATTCTTAAAAAAAAAAAAAAAAAGATTTTATTTATTTATTCATCAGAGACACACAGAGAGGCAGAGACACAGGCAGAGGGAGAAACAGGCTCCATGCAGGAAGCCCGATACGGGACTCAATTCCAGGACTCTGGGATCACAATCTGAGCCAAGGCAGGTGCTCAACCACTGAGCCACCCAGGTGTCCCTATAATCATTTCTGAAGTCTAGTTCTGACACCTTACTTATGTCCATACTGCTTAGGTCCCTGGCAGTCAGTATTGCCTCTTGTTCTTTTTTATGAGGTGAATTTTTTCGTCTTGTCATTCCTGCAGAAAGTGGTTGCTTTTCTATTTGCAGAACTTCTTAGAGCTCCAGTTGAGTTCACAGGTGTTCATATGATTTGATAGCTATCAAGCTGAATTCCAAGGACCAGACAAAACTAAGGTCCCTTACTCCTCCATCATCTTCTCTCTCCATGTGAGGAGCCACTTAGACCTTAAAAAGGCAAGGAAGGATTCTTCCCTACAGCTTTCAGAGAGAGACACCTTGATTTTGGACTCCTGGTCTCCAGAGCTGAGAGAGAATCCATTTCTGTTGTTTTAAGCTACCCAGTTTGTGGTAAACTGTGACAGCCACCTTAGGAAACAAACACATATGGAAAGGAAGTAGATAATGTTGGAAACTGAGAAGATGACAATATTAAAAGAAAAAAATTGCAGAACTCAAAGTAGTCAATCTGTGCTTATGATAAATAAATATGAATGCATATCACAGAGAAGATACAGACTATTTAATTTTTATGGGGTTTTTTAGTAAAGTTGTTTGAATAAATACAAAGTTTTTGATATGTTAAAAACATAGTAAGTAGCATGGACTGTTAAAACAACCTAAAAATAAGGTCCATTCCATGTAGCAACAGAGCCAGGTTACGAGCCAGGCTATTTCTCACTCTGGTCAACTTTATTTTTTTGTTTTTGACCTCAGCAATATTGCCTCATGAGTCCATTTTTAAAACTCACCACCAAAACCTTACCCAGCTCTGTCATAGACTCTTGTTTATAAAGATAGATTCACTCTTCTTGGTCCCAGTCTTTGTCTTCAGCCAAACAAAATATTCTCTACAAAAGGAACCCTGTGTACTGTTGGTGGGAATATAAACTGGTGCAGCCACTATGGAAAACAGTATGGAGGTTCCTCAAAAAATTAAAAATAGAAATACCATATGATCCAGTAATTCCACTAAGTATTTACCCAAACAAAGAGAAAATAGTAATTTGAAAAAGATGTATGTACCCTTATGTTTATTACAGCATTATTTATAATAGTCAAGATATAGAAGCAGCCCATATTATGGACATAATACATGAATGATAAAAGATGTGGCATACATACATACATATGCAATGAAATAGTACTCAGCCATAAAATAGAATGGAATCTTGCCATTTGTGACAACATGGATGGCCCTAGAGTGGTTTCATTTATACGTAGAACCAAAACACAAAACAAAACAAAACAAATTAATAAACAAAATGCAGAAACAGACCCATAATACAGAGGACAAATTGATGGTTGCCAGAGGGAAGGGGAGATAGGGAGGCAAACTAGATGAAGGGGACTGGGAGATACAGGTTTCCAGTTATGAAATGAACTAAGACATAGGGATAGAACATACAATGTAGGGAATACAGCCAATGTTTTGAATAGCATTTGTGGTTAAAGATGGTAACTACACTTGTGGTGAGCACAGCATCACCATAGCATAAGCTGTCAAATCACTATGATGTATGCCTAAAACTGATATAACATTGTACATCAACTATATTTCATTTTTTAAAATAGAAAAAAACATATATAGTACTAGTTTGAAAAAAATTCTCCCACAAACTCTATTACCTCCTCACTCTCCAGTCTCCACCCTCCTCTTCCTATAAGCCCTAAGTAAGGCAGAGAGCATATTAGTTTTTGACCTATTACCTGATTATTTTAAATAGTTCAGAGAAAGTGTTAATTTGTAGTTGCCTATGTAACTATACACAGATCTCTAGTGGATCATTTAAGTCTTACTTAATTCAACTAAATGTGCCTATATGAAAAGTCAGTATCTACTTAGCCTTTCTATTCCATGCATCTATTTGAAATATTTTCAATCTATTTTAACAAAAAGACTTAACCACTGTATTTTACATTAGATAATATGCAGTATTTTCAAGACTCCGTTCCATGTATATCACTTAGTACTTCTCAACATTTTTATAGCCTTTTGCTCACTTGACACAAAATATTATAAGTCAGGTAATTTTTATCACCAACTTTCAAGTGAGAAAATTGTGACCCAAGATTAAGTGACTTTTGCAGTTTTAGAAAAAGTTACTAGCAGAGCCAGAACCAAAACCAGCCTAGTCCTATTTCCGAAGGTCCACATTATAGTAATATATTTTCCTTTATCTCCCTCAAAATCATTCTACTTCTTTGAAAAATTAAACACACACACACACACACACACACACACACACACACGGAGTATAATAGTATATATAACATATTACAATTGTGTTTTATAAAAAAGGAAAAAATAAGATCTATATTCATTTTTTTTCTATATGTACAAAGAAACTCTAGAAGAAGAAAAAAACAAATAGCAGTGGCTAGCACTTGAGAGAAGAAGGAACTTGTTGGATGGTAGACAGGAATGGAAGATTCTTCACACTAGGCCTTTTCATACTTTTTTAAAAACTATATGACTGTACTGAATATTCAGAAAACAAAATAAGTTCTTAAATAAACATACAAAAAAAGGCTAGGCATTTCTTTAAGTAGTTAGAGTCACCTGCAAACCCTCGTTCCTCAAATAATCTTAAGATTTGTGTGGAATCAGAAAAGACCCCGAATAACCAGGAGAATATTGAAAAGAAAACCAGAGCCGGGGACATCACAATGCCAGATTTCAAGTTGTACTACAAAGCTGTGATCATCAAGACAGTGTGGTACTGGCACAAAAACAGACACATAGATCAATGGAACAGAATAAAGAACCCAGAGTTGTGCCTTCAACTCTATGGTCAACTAATATTCAACAAAACAGGAAAGACTATCCACTGGAAAAAGGACAGTCTCTTCAATAAATGGTGCTGGGAAAATTGGACATCCACATGCAAAAGAATGAAACTAGATCATTCTCTTATACCAGACGCAAAGATAAACTCAAAATGGATAAAAGATATAAATGTGAGACAAGAATCCATCAAAATCCTAGAGGAGAACATAGGCAACAACCTTTTTGAGCTTGGCCACAGCAACTTCTTGCAAGATACATCTATGAAGGCAAGGGGAACAAAAGCAAAAATGATCTATTGGGACTTACTCAAGATAAAAAACTTCTGCACAGCAAAAAAAAAAAAAAAAAAAAAAAGTCAACAAAACTAAAAGTCAACCTACAGAATGGGAGAAGATATTTGCAAATGACCTATCAGATAAAGGGCTAGTTTCCAAGATCTATGAAGAACTTATTAAACTCAACACCCAAGAAACAAACAATCCATCATGAAATGGGCAAAAGACATGAACAGAAATCTCACAGAGGAAGACATACACATGGCCAACAAGCACATGAGAAAATGCTCCGCATCACTTGCCATCAGGGAAATACAAATCAAAACCACAATGAGATACCACCTCACACCAGTGAGAATGGGGAAAATTAACAAGGCAGGAAACCACAAATGTTGGAGAGGATGCGGAGAAAAGGGAACCCTCTTACACTGTTGGTGGGAATGTGAACTGGTGCAGCCACTCTGGAAAACTGTGTGGAGGTTCCTCAAAGAGTTAAAAATAGACCTTCCCGGGGATCCCTGGGTGGCTCAGCAGTTTAGCGCCTGCCTTTGGCCCAGGGTGCAATCCTGGAGTCCCCGGATCGAGTCCCGCGTCCCGCGTCCGGCTCCCGGCATGGAGCCTGCTTCTCCCTCCTCCTGTGTCTCTGCCTCTCTCTTGATCTCTCTCTCATGAATAAATAAATAAATAAATCTTTAAAAAAAAAATTGCTTAAAAAAAAAAGACCTGCCCTACGACCAGCAATTACACTGCTGGGGATTTACCCCAAAGATACAGATGTAGTGAAACACCGGGACACCTGCACCCCGATGTTTCTAGCAGCAATGTCCACAGTAGCCAAACTGTGGAAGGAGCCTCGGTGTCCGTCGAAAGATGATGGATAAAGAAGATGTGGTTTATGGATACAATGGAATATTCCTCAGCCATTAGAAACAACAAATACCCACCATTTGCTTCAACGTGGATGGAACTGGAGGGTATTATGCTGAGTGAAGTAAGTCAATCGGAGAAGGACAAACAGTGTATGGTCTCATTCATTTGGGGAATATAAATAATAGTGAAAGGGAATAGAGGGGAAGGGAGAAGAAATGGGTAGGAAATATCAGAAAGGGAGACAGAGGGATCCCTGGGTGGCGCAGTGGTTTAGCGCCTGCCTTTGGCCCAGGGCGCGATCCTGGAGACCCAGGATCGAATCCCACGTCGGGCTCCCGGTGCATGGAGCCTGCTTCTCCCTCTCCCTGTGTCTCTGCCTCTCTCTCTCTCTCTCTGTGACTATCATAAATAAATAAAAATTAAAAAAAAAAAAAAAAAAAGAAAGGGAGACAGAACATGAAGACTCCTAACTCTAGGAAACGAAACGAACTAGGGGTGGTGGAAGGGGAGGAGGGCGGGGTGTTGGGTGACTGGGTGGCGGGCATTGAGGGGGCACTTGATGGGATGAGCACTGGTTGTATGTTGGCAAATTGAACACCAATAAAAAATAAATGTATTATTAAAAAAAGAAAGATAAAAAAGAAAAATTGAACTCCAATAAAAAAAAATACAAAAAAAAAAAAAAAAGCCTAGTTCCTGAGCTGAGAACCAGGAATTGGGGGAGGCTACTAGTCTCACACTTTGATACATGAATGATCCTGAGTTCTAACACTACTGACTCTCCCCTCCCACATCTCACACTTTATTAATAGCAATGGTAAGAATAACTAGCCCTTGTTCACTATATGCTATGAACTTTTTCAGTATTTATTCATTTTAGCACCATTTACTCTTCACAACAAACCTATAGAGTAAATACAATTATTATATTCATTTTATAGATGAGAAAGTAAGGCATAGGAATGATAGTTTGCCCAAGGTCATAGTTGGGGAAACCAAAATGTGAACTCAGGTATTACAGTCCCTCGGTCCACACTCTCAAACACCATCCACAGCGGAGCTCACTCTACAGCAAAATTATCCCTTTGGGTTTAAGCCTGATTTCTTTAAAAAAAAAAAAAAAAAAAAAGACTTGTAAAAATCCATGTGTTTCCTGGGAGGATTAATGAGGCATATCTTTTAGTCATTGTCTTTAGCACCTCTGAAACAGCTAACTGCCACCTAGGAGACCATGAAAGCCACAAATAGCACAGAACAGTAATGAGTACTAAGAGGGGAGGGAGTAGAATCCTCAGAATGTTCCAGAGCATTCCTGCTGGGCAGAGGCTGCCATCCACAGTCAAGAGACCAATGCTCAGGGAGATTTGGAGTGGGTAGGGTGGCTCTTAGGGTAACAAGCCAATTTTAGCAGCTTTTCAGCTTGGCAGTGGATTCGGAAGAGTGAGCATAACTCTCAGACAACACTTTGAAAGGGATCAAAGATACAGAGTAGCTTCCTTTCAGAGAAAGCAGCCCACTCCTTGGGATCCAGCTGAGTCTGCTGGTAACCAAGAGCTTGGTTTATCCAGATAAGTCATCTGATGAAACCACAAGCTTGTATTTATATCTACTGAAGGACACCTGCCAGGCTGTCTTTGTCATCACTAGAACACTTGAGAAGGAATACATCCTGCACTTTCCCTCTGTAGTGAGCTGAGCAATTACACTGCTAAAACAGGTGCCAAAGCCCTGTGTCCTTTCTTCTCTTTCTACCTCCACCTCTATCCTTCAGCCCAGATGTTTGTCTTTCTGTCCACCCTCTTTGCTGCCTTTAAGATTTTATTTATTCATGAGAGACAGAGAGAGAGAGAGAGGCAGACACATAGGCAGAGGGAGAAGCAGGCTCCCTGTGGGGAGCCCAATATGGGACTAGATCCCAGGACCTGGAATCACGATCTGAGCCAGAGGCAGACGCTCAACCCCTGAGCCACTCAGGTGCCCCTTTTCTTTGCTGCTTCAATTTCTTCCTTCTTCTAATTCTCAAGATCAAATCCAATGGGCAGTCCCAGTGGCTCAGTGGTTTGGCGCTGCCTTCAGCCCAGGGCATGATCCTGGAGACCCAGGATCGAATCCCACATTGGGCTCCCTGCATGGGGCCTGCTTCTCCCTCTGCCTATGTCTCTGCCTCTCTCTCTGTGTGTGTGTGTCTCTCATGAATAAATAAATATTTTTTTAAAAAAGACCAAATCCAAGTTTATTCAAAAAATCTTTCTTGTGTGGCCTTATTCTATGCGTTATAGGAGATATAAGAGCATGAACTCTGGTGTCAGTCTGCCTAGGTTCAGATCCCAGCTTTATCACTTAATAGCTATGGGACGATTGGGCAAGTTACTTAACCTCCCTGTATAATAATATCTGCCTCTCTGGCTTGTTAGAAGATTTAATTAAGTTAATAGAAGTGCTTAGAATGGTGCCTGGCACATACAAGTATTTTACCAATGTTGGCTATTATTGTTAGAAGACATGACACCCTGTCCCATATAAGGGCTTTTATCCAGTTAGAGAGACAAAATATGACCTTCTGAAATAGTTAAAGAACAAAACTAGGATCTATTGACTTAGTAAAATGAATAGTTTGGCTATTAAGTGCAAGACTGGCTGAAAAACGGGTCACCTGGGTGGCTCTGCAGTTGAGCATCTGCCTTTAGCTCAGGGCCTGATCCCGGATTCCCAGGATCAAGCCCCACATCGGGTTCCTCACACAGAGCCTGCTTCTTCCTCTGCCTGTGTCTCTGCCTCGCTTTCTGTGTCTCTCATGAACAAATAAATAAAATCTTTAAGAAAAAAAAAAAGACTGGCTGAAAAGAGAAATATCATGATAATACCAAGAGTGGCCAGTAAAAGTGTCATAGGAGAAATTTGGTTGAACAGTAAGTCGAGATCTAAAGGATAAACAGTCCAAGGAAAGATGAAGCCCAAGGGAGAACACAGGGCCTGCATAGGTTTGGGCGTGACGCTAATCAGCAATAAGAATGAGTCTGGATGGGGACCTTGAAGAGGAGGAGAGGAATGTGGGTCCAGATTTTCTCTGCAGTTGGAAATATAATTAGACAACCCCTGAGAAACCACAGATGGCGTTGGAGACTAGGGGTCATTCAGATAGATAGTGGAATCCATGAAAGTAGAAACTCAGCAAGAGAGACTTGAGGATACACTCACTTCAAGTTTGAAGGCCAAGAGAAAAAGAGAAACCAGTTAAAGAAACAGCAAAGGAGGAATCAGAGAAGCTAGAGACAGAGGAAGGAGCCATAGAAGAGATAGTGGTCTATTGCATTTGGAAAACAAGCCTTTTGCATAAAAGTATGAAAGATCTTTTTCTCTGAGGCTCAGAACCTGTTGACTACATTCTAAGGACCATACAATTTGGTTTTCTGTGACTTTTTTCTATACTGACATACTTCTGCAAAAATCCTTTTGTTTTCAACCAAGTCTCCAAATACTACCTTATGTTCATCAGTCCTTACCTCAGATGGTATAATAGGGACAAGGGGATGTTAAAAGCTGCAAAGAAATAGGAGGTTGGATGGGATCCCTGGGTGGCGCAGCGGTTTGGCGCCTGCCTTTGGCCCAGGGCGCGATCCTGGAGACCCAGGATCGAATCCCACGTCGGGATCCCGGTGCATGGAGCCTGCTTCTCCCTCTGCCTCTCTCTCTCTCTCTCTCTCTCTGTGACTATCATAAATAAATAAAAATTAAAAAAAAAAAAAGAAATAGGAGCTTGGAAATGGTGTTAAATAAGAGTCAGTATTAAAATTAGAAGTGGGTAATAAAATCCCAACCCTACCTTTTGGGATTTGGCCACATTGGTCAAAGTGGGTGTTCATGGATATTTTACCATTCCGTTATACCTCACACTATTTAGCCACCACAGAATAACTGGCCACACAGCCTCTCCTCCCCTAGCTTAACCTCTCCTAGGTTATTCCTACTCTCTTTAGTAGAAGTCATCCAGCTGAACCAGTTAGTCCCACTCATCCACAAACCATTCTGTCTGGAAATTTCCATTTTTTCCACAGCTCTTCAAGCAAGCACCTGGGCTACCAAGAGGGTTAGGTGTTTAAAAAAAATAAACATGAAAGGAAATCAACCAATATTGACAGTGGTTACCTCTGACTAGTGGGATCACAAGTTACATATTTGCTTCTATGCAATTATTAATATTTTCCAAAATATATATAAGTATTGCTTTAACACAAGAAAAACTGTCATTGTTTTATCAGGAGGCCTAGAGACCAGCAAACAATATCTGGAGGAATAGCGCAGAGAGGGATTTCATAGGCTGCTAAGGACATTGTGCACGGTGCCTTTTAACTTCACTTCTTATCAGTCCATAAAACTAAGGTTTCCAGAGGGAGGGAAGCAAAAGGGCCCTACTTTCTTCTAGTAAACACTTCAGCGTCATGTATCAAATTCCAAAGTAGTGCTACAGCAGGAAGCTTGCCTAAGCCAGAGAGTAAAATTAACGGAATTACAATAGGCCTCACCTGTGGGTGCCAGAGGTGAAATTCCATTGGCCCTGGGACTCCTCCATGTAGGAAGGCAAAGAGGGCAAGATGGTATGCCAGTGCCCTACTTGCAATCCATGTCAGGCCTTTCTCTTTCTGCCATTTCCTCTGGCTCTTTTCACCAGATGGCAGAGGCTGCTTTAGCACCAGTTGAGATTCAGAAAAACTGAATGTCCAGGATGTGAAAGGGCCTGCTCTTATCTCCCACTGCGGCTGTGGTAGTTACCAGACAGGCTGAACAGACTGCCCCATGTTTGCTAGGAAGTGACTGTAAAGAGGCAAGACCAGTACCTGCTAATCTCAAGCTCAAGAGTGGCTGTGTTTCAATTTAGGAGAAGGTAGAGAAGTTTCAATATATTAAAAAGAGAAAGGGGGTTTTATACACTGCAATCCTATCACACAATGGAATACTGAATAGCTAGTAAGAATGAGGCAGCTCTACGTGAGCCGATGAGGAACAATCATCCAAGATTAATTAATTAACAGTGGTGGCCTCTGGGCAGGAAACTGGGAGTGGAAATAAAGGTACTCTTTTCCATGAATATCCTTTTGTGATTTTGAAATCTGTACCCCATATGTAAAACTTCTGTTATCATTTTTAAATGCCTTACATGCACACATGTGCAAACATACATGTGCACAAGAGTGGAGAGCACCTGCACAAAGCTGAGAGTCAGTCCCTTCTAAGCGGCTTTTTGGAAGCAGAACAACTATGTCCTTCACCAGTCCCCCACCTCCACCCCTGTGATGGCCCACGGTAGCCTAATGTCACCTCTCCCCCTTCACCCCAACCTCCCTAGCCTCCTGACCATAGACATTACCCATTGCTGCTCTTCTCAGCATCCCTAAAGGTTAAAATACCTGTTCTATGTTGTATTCTCTCAGAAGCCTGTAAAATGAGAAAAAAAAAAAAAAGTCTGTAAAACGAATCTACCAACTCCAAGTGAAGTTACCCTCCTAGATATATGTGTATATTAACAGTGAATTTCAGCCAGAGAGTGACTGATTTTAGAGCAAGTGAAGCAGGATCATGGCACAGTGACAGGAACACCAGACTCGAGGGTCAGGAGACCTTGATCTTATTCAGGCTATGCATCTCGAGGCAAATCACATCACCTCTATGGATCTCAATTTCCGTAACTTAAAAAGGGGAGGAGGTGCTATAAGAAATTATCTTCCCAGATCTAACACTCTGTAAAATCCCAGCATATAATGCTGATCGCTATCCCCTCTGAACTTGATGTATACTGTGTGTTCAACAGCACTATACGATAGAAATACAATGTGAGTCATATATGTCATTTTAAACATTCTAGGAGCCCTACAAAACAGTAAAAAGAAACAGCTGAAATCAATTTTAATAGATTTTATTTAACCAAATATGTCCAAAATATTATCATTTCAACATGCAATCAATATAAAAATTACTGAGTTTCCATTCTTTTTTTAGTACTAAATCTTCAAAATCCAGTGAGTATTTTACATTTACAGAACATCTTGATTTGGACTAGCCGTACTTCGAACGCTCAAAAACCCCATGTGGCTAATGGCTAACACAGGTCTAAGTCCAACAAGGAAGCCCTCCCTTCATTTCTGACCTCATGAAGCCCAGACTTGAAGACTGATATGAATACCAGCCTCCATCCTTAGAAAGGGTCAAAGTCTCATCAGAGCAGTTCTGATTCTGAGTACCTCGTTGGACTAGGAAGGGAATTGGGGCTGGTTATCAGACAACACTTAAGGGTTCAAGACAAACATCAAACAGAACCTAGAGGCCTGCAAGCAGAATAATACAGAGGAACTTCAGGGAACAGACAAAAAAAGAAGGTGGGCATAGTCGGATCTTCTTTTTACTCAGACTTTTCACAATACAAAACACACCAAAGCACACAGATCTTATGTCATGGTGGCTGAAACAGTTCATTAATCTGAATATCTCTGAATACCTTCACATTCCTGGGGGCTGGGCTAGGCGACCAGGACACAGCTACCACTCACAAGAGCTCTTATTTGGAGCAGGATAACATGCTAAGCACTTCCTAACTCGGCTCTCCTTTACTTGGTCTATGAGATAATAACTCACTAACAGATGAGGACACTGAGGCAGAGAAAGGATAGGTCAGTTTCCAACCGTCACATACCTCCGTGAGTAGTAGAGCAGGGATCCAAACCTGATTCTTAAACACTGCAACATGCCACATTCCCCAGCTTCAAAGAGCTCACAGTGACTGGAGGGAACAAAGAACTTCACAGTTTTAGGGCCATGAGGTCACAACCACAAGAAGGATAGGAAATAGGGACATGGAAGCAGAAGACATAGGGAAAGGATTCCCAAAGGTAACCTTGAGGAAGTCTGGAAATTTGAGGAGCTAACAAGGCAAAAAGTGGGAGCTGGACCTCCCAGAGGGAAGAGCAGGTGCTAAAGGTTCAGCGGTGTGAAGGAGCAGGAAATGTTCAGAAAACTATGACAGGCTGCACAGCCAGCAGGCAGCATGTGTGAGGAACAGAGGCCTGCACGAAAGTGGAGGTGTTAGCCAACACCAGTGCAGAAGATGCCCTAAATTGCATGATGGAATTAAGAAATGCCATGTGATGAATGGAAAGCTATTAAAGACTTTTATCTAGGGTCAAGAAAGGTACTAGATCTTCATTTTGAGAAATCATTCTAACAGAGAGATACCAAAGCTAACCTGTCTCCTTGCCTCTCCCCAGAGTTCTTAACTCTATTTAAAAGTCTGTATGTAAAAGCATGGATTCATTTCCCACAGAGTTGGCCAACTTTTCTACCTAGGGCCCATGAGGTTTACTTATTCTACCCATTTTACTAAAGAGAAGTTGTTGACTTGAAACTCCTGAAAAGCAACCCACTAGAAACTAATAAGCACCTCCTATATTCCTGGCATCAACACTGCCTGAAGCCCCAGCAGGGGGTGGTTTGCTTGGCCTTCAGCCTTAAAAAGCCTAGCCCCTGTTGAAAGCCTTTTACAGTTCCAACAGCACAGCAGTGTTTTATATTTACTTGCACAGAAACATCTGAGATTCTGGCGGCCAGTGACAGAAAACACTGAAACATTTCAAATTCTCAAATGTTATGGCCCCAATGCCTCCGCAATGAATTGTTCATTGACTTCAAAACCCGTATCTCCCCTCTGCCCAACTCCCTCCACACATCCCTTCTAGCTCACCTGATTACCCAGTTCCATTTTCAGCTCATCAGCTTCTTGGGCTGGCCTACTTTTCAAGGCCACATGAGCAGAAAAACTTGTACATTATACCAACAATGTACTATAACTAGAACAACAGGACATAGGAAGGGGGGCAAACAGCAACAGCGGGCACCAAGAAGGCAATGATATAGGCAGAACCTAGTGAAACAGCCATAGGAAAAAGTGCAAAAATACTATTGCAGGGATTGACAGGAAGAGAGCACAGGAATACTGTGTGTAATAGAGCAGGACTTGGCCACCGACAACCTGGAAAATTGAGCTGAAGCCCAGGGGCACCAAGCAAGATCACTTTACCCAGTGAGAAGAGCAGAGCAGCTTTACTTGGCTTTCAACAGTCACCTGAAAACCACATCCTGGTCTGAAAAGAGAGGGCCCAAGCAGCTTCAAGCCCATTGCAGAACCACAGGAATGGTGTATTGATAAATAACCTCTCTCTGCTCCTGTCCACAGATCCAGTGGAGAGGAGCACAGAGAAGAATTAAGAGGCCCTCTCAGATCTTTACTCTGCCTAATTAAGGACCTGCCTTGTGAGGCAATTTTCAGAGGTAAGTTTTAGAAGGAAGTGAAAGGCCAAGGGTCATTCCATCAGAGTTTTCTGTACTTCCAGCCTCATTAACACCCTGACCTGAGAAATCAACCCCTTGCCTTTGACAAGAAGATGGAATATTTCATGGACACGCTCCTCTCCCAAACTCCTCCTTTAGGAGGGGCCTCTGGGTATAAGGGAGTATTATTCTGGAGGATTTGTGGCCTCTGGCCCCACTTTGTTCCCACATTACCTACCAACACCAGCCAAAGTGGGGTGCAGAGGGGAGAACATTCAGGTGGCAAAACACAGTTCACCAGACTGGATCACCTCTGTCTAGAATTGGGGCTGGCCCCATTCCCACTAGCACCCAGCCAGCAACAGGAGAGCTGCCACTGATGAGTTACTCTGCTTCTGTCCTGGCAGACTTGGAGAGTAGAGATGGTGAGTGGAATGGGAAAGACCACTCAGTCGTGGACAGGAAGCCGGTAGAGAGAAAACATGCCCTCCTGAATCCGATGGAAGAGCTGAGCCAGCTTGTAGAGGAAGGGCAAGGAAGAAGGAGAAGCTGCAGGGAAAAGGAAGATGGTTGTCAGTGTGCCTGCCTCTACTTCCTTCTTCCTCCTTTCAGCCTCAAGTCCCATCCCTGGGAAATCCTACTGTTTTGGGAACATGCATGATCTTTTTAAAGCATATATTGATACTTGGTGTTATTTGCTCCTCCTCCCCTTCCCAACAATAAAGAATTTCACTTTCTCTAGGATATACTTTATGAGATATATTTTCTTCACTTGGATTAGAGTGACCTTAAGTTTGCTGAGAAAAAGATTCAAACTTATTATGTTTTACCGTAACTTTTTTATACACACACAAAAAGACTCGTAATGGTGGCTGCCTCTGGGAAGATAAATTTGAGAAGACATTTCACTAAATTCCTTTTCATACCTTCTTAACCTGGAGCCAAGTGATAGTATTATCTATTTTCATCCTTAGTTAATTATATTGAAAATAAAGTTCAATCTACCTCTTCGGAATTAAGGTTGAACTGATTGGTTTTTCCTTATTTGATTGCTGATTTTTTAACTGATTTTTTTCTTTCTTAAAAAGAAAAATGTTATTTTTATTTTTATTTTTTATTTTAATTTTTTTTAGAAAAATGTTATTTTTAAAGAAAGTTATTGACAGTCTATTCTCTTTATATCCTTCCTATAGAGTTCTAGTTGCAGCCTCGTCATGGGTTCTCCTCACAGCACCACTGCTGCAATGAGTCAAGACTGCCACTGGGGGTCAGGAGTGCCAGGCCAGAGCACTGCGAAGCTCTGAGTAGCCTGGGAAGCAGCAAGCTCAAATTACCTCTTGCTGCCCTCGCTCAGAAGAAACCGACTTCTAAAAACCATACAAAAAAATTCTAAATTTTTATCAAGTCTCTGGAACAAAGTAGAAAGTCAGAGAGTGGACAGGAATGAACACAAACTATCGTCAGCCTTCCTGAGAACTAACAAGTGACTCTTTCCTCAAACAAAGCTGTACTCCTGTCTCCTATTCAGCAAAGCAAAAAGGACAGCTTGGAGCTATGCAAAAAAGCTCACAGAATAAGAGAAAGGGGGATGCCTGGGTGGCTTAGCGGTTGAGCATCTGCCTTGGGCTCAGGGTGTGATCTGGGGACCTGGTATCAACTCCCACATTGGGCTCCCTGTGAGAAGACTGCTTCTCCCTCTGCCTGTGTCCTTGCCTCTCTCTCTCTCTCTCTCTGTCTCTCATGAATAGATAAATAAAACCTTTAAAAATAATAATAATAAGGGGGATCCCTTGGTGGCTCAATGGTTTGGGGCCTGCCTTTGGCCCGGGGCATGATTCTGGGGTGCTGGGATGGAGTCCCGCATCCAGCACCCTGCATGGCGCCTGCTTCTCCCTCTGTCTTTCTCTGTGTGTGTGTCTTTATGAATGAATGAATGAATAAATAAATAAATAAATAATCTTAAGAAAAAAAAAAAGAATAAGAGAAAGGTGAATGGGGGAAATGGGGAAGACCTGAAGATAAACACGAGAACTGGGAGGTTTGGGTTAGTTTCTTTTTTTTTTTTTTTTTTTTCAAGATTTATGTATTTGAGAGAGGGAGAGTACACATGCTCAAGAGTGTGCATATGGACTAGAAAGTGGGAGAAGGAGCAGAGGCAGAGAGTCTCAAGCAGACTCCCCCATTGAGCTCGGAGCCCAACACCAGGCTCCATGTGGGGCTGGATCTCACAATCCTGAGATTGTGACTCAAGACAAAACCAAGTCAGATGCTTAACTAACTGTACCACTTCGGTGCACCCAAGAACTGGCAATTTTTTAAACAGACAAATTATTTGTGTGATCCTGGGCTAGTCACTTTTTTTTCTGGTTCTTAGGTTTCTTGACCAAAAAAGAAAGAAAAAGAAAATGAAGGGACTGGAATAGGGTTTCCAGTTTTCCCCGCAGTTTTGAAAGTTATATGTCTATTCTAAGTCTAAATTCATAAGAAGAGTAGAGATTAGACCATAACTCACATAGAGTAACACACAAACATAAAAATCTAGAAGAGTAAGCTCCTAATCTTTGGCCCAGCACTTAATTTTGGGGAGTTAATCCTCAGGAAATAACCAAGGTTGTTCCCAAATAGTACTTAGGGAGTTCATGTCTGCTGCACAGCACTGCAGAAAACAGAGTAAGAAATAATCAAAATGTTCAGTAACAGGGGGTTATTGATCACCTATGGAAGTTTCTGTAACTTAGAATATTATTTATGTTAAATAATACATAAAATGTAAAGCCATGTTGTTCTTGTTTTTTAAGATTTTATTTATTTATTCATGAGAAACACAGAGAGAAAGGCAGAAACAGAGGCAGAGGAAGAAGCAGGCTCCCTGCCGGGATCATGACCTGAGCCAAAAGCAGACACTCAACCATTGAGCCACCCAGGCATCCCTAAAGCCATGTTTTAAAGAACATTTATAACATGCAAAATTGTATCTATATCCATATAGAAAGAGACTAAAAGCACAACCATTACAATAGCAAACTTATAGGCGATTTCTGTTTTCTTCCTTTTCTCTATTTTCCACATTTTCTAAAATGTACATGTATTTCACTTAGAATTTAACACAATTTCTTAGATATCCAATGAGGGAATTTTTTCTTCTAATTATCACATTCTAGTCAGAGTTCATCCTCAGATAAAGTAGATGACAATGACTCAAAGTCAATGTCTGAAGGTCAATAGAGTACAGTGGAATTCCTCCAGACTGCTCTCATGGACTCCAAGGCTGTTCTCTCCTAGGTGAGCTGGGCTGGCTCTCACTGAGGTCCAATAGTCCCTCCTTATAGAAAAGACTCAGGGAGAAGTGGCATGGAATCTGTCTCCACCCCCAGCAGGCTCCCACAAGCCCAGCCCCTGTTCAACTGTACCTTCCCAAGGAAGGGTGGGAGAGAAGACAGGCTTTATTACTCACCTGGATCAAACCTCACCACCAAGAGGCAGAGGATCAAGGCAGCCAGGAGGCTCTTTTTGAAGGGCATGGAAAAGAAGTGGCTCACTATAGAATCCCAAAGCCGGCGAAACAACATCATTAGTGACAGGAACTTGTGGGAGAAGGAGCCTGGTCAGGGAAAAGAAAGCATAACTGCAGGGTAGTCCAGTCCAAGAGAACCAGCTTCTCTGACTCTGAGCTTTGAGCTTAATTATGAGAGTTGAGCAAAAGGTAACAAGTCTAGTTTGCTCATGTAGTTCTAAAAGAAATTCCAAAAGCTCCAAAAATGTTTTAAGGAGAGACTACAACACTAGAATGTCATCTCATTAGGAGAGACTTTTGATGGAGAACATCTACTCAGCTGGGTAAATCTGGCATATTTGGTGTACTTTTTAAATATTATTTTACAGTATTCTTTATATTTTGGCCTAAGATATGTACACAGAGTTACACGGAGTAATAGTTCTTGATTATCACATTAATGCAGGAAAATGAAGGGCACTCAATATATACAGTAAAGAAGTCAAAAGTCTTAGGTGATAAATATAAACATGAACACCACCAATTTGAGAACAAGCAGTGCCAAGTCTGGAGTAGAGGACCTTTAAAATCCCTTATAACAAAATAACACACATGCCCACACCCAACTCTATGAGGCATCCTCTGTATGATAATAGCCAGGTGTATGATGTTGGGTCTTCAAATAGCTTCCCTATAAAAACCATTGTGTGAAAGTGCACTCTAATGGGCAGATACCCAGGAGATCTAGTACGTAAAGGCAGACAGAGGTAGGGCAATGGGGCCTAGCTGTAGATACGGAAGTTTATCTAAGTCAAGTGACCAACTTGTTGGAGCAGCTTCTTATTTTCCTTTAGCTATCCCACAGCACAGCTCAGGTGTGTCTGTATTGGGCCAGCTTTGAAGGAAGGAATAACATCCCACTCAGGCCAGCATGACAGAGACAAGAGATCTAGTGAGTGGACCCTAAGGAGAAGGTGGCTTTCAAGAGACAAGAATTAAGTTTCTGAGACTCATCAATACCTCCCTATATAGGGATTCTCCTTCCACTGCCAACTACAAAGGGTCAAAGTTTGGCTTTTTAATCAAATCAACAGGTTTCCTATTCTGCAATTTAGGAGTTACTCATCCAAATAATTGCTCCAGGGAATGTCATGAGAACCCCAAGGTATAGGGGAAAGCCCACAACTCCACTTTACAGTGGCCACAGAAGGATGATGTCCTACCTTCCTGGTTCAACTTCTGGGCCTCCTCAGAGCCCAAGTGTTGGTGTTTCTGCTGTTGCTTTGCCTTCCTAATGTCCTGAAGTACATCCAACCGCTCTTCCTCACTGAAGGCTGCAGAGCCCACCACTAGCTCCTCAGCCTCTGATAAGTAGCCGAGAGGCAGGAGCACCCGCTGCAGGTGAAGTTCTGCCAAGGCTCTGTATTCTGGAAGGCCTTGATTGTCTGGGTCTCGCAGCCAGGCACTGACCACTTCCAGCACAGCTCCAGGCTCCTGCATTTTGCTGTATAAAAGAACACTGCAGCCCCAAATAATACAATTTCAAAAAAAAAAAAATAGTCAGTGCTCCACAGTTGATTCTCCTAACTACCACCCTTTCCCACTGAACCCCTCCCCTATGTCCTCCAGTCCTTCCCTATGGGATGAGGATACTGAAAAGAATCAGGGATTCCTAGGAAGTTGCAAGAAGCTCTCTCAGCTAGGACATACTCCACTTCACATCTCCTATTCCCATTGTCTCTTCTCCTCTTTTTCTCTACCCCATTCCTAAATTCTCCCTTCCTCATCCTTCATGGCTATGTTTTGAGGTTAAAAAAATTAGATATAGAGGGAAATGGTAGGCAATGGGGTAAAAATATTAGGCACAGATTCAGAAAAAGACATGAAAATCCTTTTTCCTGAGCCGATCCAATGAATCAGAACAAGGACCTACCATAGTTCCAGGACTTTGGGGGGTAGCTTTTCAGGGACCTGGTAATACTGAAGAACCCAGGACAGGACTTCCCGCCACCGATTCATTTCTGCCAGGGCCTGGATCCCCACAACACAAAGGGAGCCTTTCACCTCCAAGGAGCTGCCAGCAGAAAAACCAATTCAAGTTTAGGAGTGGTTCCCCTCCAGGGGCGGCTGGGTGGCTCAGTCAGTTAAGCATTGACTCTTGGTTTCTGCTCAGGTCATGATCTTGGGATTGAGCCCCACTTCCTAAGCTTCATGCTTAGTGTGGGGCCTGATGGAGATTCTTTCTTTCCCTCTACCTCTGCCCCTCCCCACCCTGCCTGCTCACACGGAAGGAAGGAAGGAAGGAAGGAAGGAAGGAAGGAAGGAAGGAAGGATGGAAGGAAGGAAGGAAAGAAGGAAGGTAGGAAAGAAAAGAAAAGAAAGAAAAGAAAGAAAGAAAGAAAGAAAGAAAGAAAGAAAGAAAGAAAGAAAGAGAAAAAAAAGATAGATTGATTGATTCTCATTTCCATTACTACATTCACCCTGGGATTGTTCCTCCCCAGCTCCCAACTCAGCAGCCTTCATCTCTATCCTCCTCTTTAGTGAGTATTCAAGAGGATCTCAAATTACAACTGGTTTCTTGAGTGCCAACACAGAAAACTGCCCTTTCCCCCAGGAGTTCAAAGTCCCTGTAAATCTCATGGAGGCAACTCAACTGTTGCCTAACATACATCTTTGTATCCAGATGAAATTAGCGTAGGGAAAAGGGACAATATGTAGCACAGGTGTATGGGTGGAAAGAGAGCTGGAGCTAAAAGTCTGCCTAGTAGAGCAGTGGGGATGCTGGAAGATTTCTGGTTGAGTGTGGGTATAGGAACTTCACAACTGGCTTGTTAACACCATGTGAGGTACATCCAGGTACCCCAAATCACGGCCTCCAGCATGTACTGCAACAGGCCCGTAGCCCCTATCCCCTAAAAACACAGCCAGGGTTCCCCAGTTCGTCGTTTTCTGGGTTCAGCTTTGACTATTCTACCCACCACCTCCTTAGTGTGCCTAAATCAAGATGGCAATCCGTAGAGAAATGATGCCCTCAACTTCCCAAAGAGGCTAACAGCATTAGAAAGAGCAAGGCAGGGATCCCTGGGTGGCGCAGCGGTTTGGCGCCTTCCTGGAGACCCGGGATCGAGTCCCACGTCGGGTTCCCTGCGTGGAGCCTGCTTCTCCCTCTGCCTGTGTCTCTGCCTCTCTCTCATAAATAAATGAAAAAAAAAAAAAAAAAAAAAAAAGGGCAAGGCAGAGCCAAGGTCTTCTCTGGATTGATTCTTTAATCCCGTCCTTCAACAGGACCAGGACACTACTCCAGCTCCGAACTCCATTTCCATTTATCAGCCAAGGTCAGAAGTGAACAACGCGGGGGAGGGAAGCATACCTAGACTTCCACCACCCGCTTACTGAAATAATTTAACTCAGTGCACATCTGTCTCCCCGCCCCCCCCATGCCACTGTACACGGAACAGGGAGGGAAGAGCCGGCTGTGCGTTCTCACGGAGCTCTATTAACCTCCTCTCCCAGCAAGGAAAACGTGGTCATTGCGCAGCGCCTCAATTTCCTCGTCTGTAGAAGGGGCGCACCAGCCTCTCAGAGGGCGTAAGGCTCCTCGTGAGCACCCTGGGAAGGACAGAACTCCCAAGACCCCGAGGCCCTCGGCAGGGTCACCCGGAAAGGAGCGGAGCCCAGCACGTACGCTGCCGCCTGGTCGCCGGCCAAGCTCCGCCAGGCGCGCTCGCAGGTGCGCAGCGCGGCGCGGAAGTCCAGGTGCACCACCAGGAGGTCTGCGGCGTCCTCCAGCAGGGCGGCGGCGGCGGCGGCGGCGGCGGCGGCGGCGGCGGCGGCGGCGGGCGGGCCCGGGGCCGGGGCCGGGGCGGCGCGCGCGGCCTCGCTGCTCCTCGGCGGCCCCCACAGTCCGCCGAGGGCAGCCGCAGGGCTCGCGGAGTCACTCCTCATCGCCAGCGGGGTCGGGGCCTGTCTCCGCGGGCGTCAGAACAGCAGGCTCCTGGGAGCCCCAGAATCCTCGAGCCGGCCCGGGAGAAGGCGGACAGTCCTCACGGCCTCGCCCAGAGCCCTCACCCCTAGCGGCCGTGTTCAGGGCGAAGGCTGGGCTCGCCGGGCGGCCGCTGCAGATCAAAACAGCCCGACACCCGGGAACCAGTTCGCGCCTCAGATTCGCAGAACAGCTGCACCCCTGGAATACCTGGCCCCACGACAGCTCGGCTACCGATCCAGCCCCGGGGAGCGCCGTTCCCGGTTCCCGCAGCAGAACAGAGCCGCTCGCTGCAGGCGCGGGACGAGGGCACCGACACCTCCAGCTCTCGCAGTCCCCTGTGGGCTCCCGGGGTCCCCGGGGGCGCGGAGGACTCTGGGAGTTGTGGTTCTCTGGCTCTCGGCTCAGCCGCCATCTTGACGCAGATGCGGGACTTCGGACTACAACTCCCAGCATACCACGCCCCAGAAACTCTCGCTGTCCCGGGAGAAAACAAACTGGCGCCAAAGCTTTGGAAAAGAAAGCGAAGCCCCCGCACCAACCAGTTCCGGCAGAGGCCAGACGGAGGAAATTCCAGTAACGGAGGTGGAGTTACAGGCAGGCTTCCAGATCTGAGCCTCCGCAAGAATAGCAATCAGAACTGCAGGGGGACGGAGAGCACCGAGGGCGAACACCGGAGCCGGGCGCTCCTCGCGCTTTGCCTTCCCGCCCAGCTCACGCCCAGCCCTGGCCCACGGCGCCCGCCGCCAGCCGAGCGCTGCGCGGACAGCCGCGTTCAGTCCTTCCCCCAGCCCGGGGGGGGGGGGGGGGGGGGGGGGGGGGCGGGGGGGGGATTAAGAGCAACTGTTAGCCCCATTTCACAGGTGAGGACGTTGGAGCTTATTTAAACAGTTTGCTGAAGGTCACACAAAAACTAAGTCAACAAGGCTATTTGTGCTCAAAGCCATATATTTAACCACTATTCTGTTCTACAGGACAGGCCTGAGTTCTACATTTTCTATTCAGAGAATTTACAATCATTGCACCAGCAAGCTCATTGAGCCTCATTGCTTCATATGAAATACAGATATTGTGAAAACAAAGCCACATGGTGTTAATGCAACTTACAATAAAGAACTAATACAGAGCAGGTATTCAATAGATTACAGCTATAATAATAATTAAGTTATTTACACAGATACATAAATTACATTAGCTATTGTATTATGTGCTTCCCCCAGACTCTGCCGAATTTATACTAGATTCTCTCAGCTTTAGTTTCTCCTCAGTTCCCTACCTTTTGAACTCTTTGCAAAAATTCTCTAGAATTGTTTAGTCACTGGGTGATTAAATTAGAAACGTCAGGCACAGGGTGAATGCCTGTGTTTACACCATACATCCCCTTCCCTTATCGCTGGATATAGACACACCCATCTGCTAGGCTTTCAGCTCTCTGCAGAAAGTCCTCATGGAAAGCTGAGGCAGAAACATGAAAGCCATCAATCTCTGAAGAAAGAGAAGTATGGACCTGTCACCATATGAGATGATAAAGTCTGGACTTCACTTATTCTTCAAATACTTTTTGAACACCTGCTAGGTGCTAGGCCCTGTTCTAAGTACTGAAGATCCTACAGTGAACAAAAGAGACAAAAATATTCACTTTTATGGAGCTTATGTCATAGTAAAAGGAAACAAAATAAGTAAAATACAAACAGTAGTATGTCAGATTATAAATGCTCAGGAGAAATAAAGACAGATTGGGAGTGACAGCAGTGGAGAGGTAGGGTTGGTATCTACATTTAATTTTGTTTTCTAACAAGGAATCCAGGGTTGGCGGCAGAGTAAAGAGAAAATGTGGACCTCATGCTCAAGACTAGCCTCTGCCAGCAAGATCACTATTCACTTTCGAGCACTGCCCTTGGGACCAACATATTTTCACTATTGCTTGTGAAAGGCTCCACCCTAATCTCTCTTCCTCACTGGCCAGTATTCATTCCCACACAAAAAACTCCAGAGGCAAGCAGAGATCCCTGGAAAATGTGGATCAGTATGAGAATCAAGTTACCAAAATGTTTTATCAGTTCTGCTTCAGATTTCATTATTATTACACTGCAAATAAAAACCCTGTTCTCAGAACTAGGTTTAGAAGTCTTCCTGAAACATCAGGAAAGCAGTAGGAGCATCAGAAAATAGACTGGAGCAGGCCTAGACAGGTTGAGACTAGCACAACCATATCCCATCACATCCGGAAGCACCACCTTAAGACTGAAAGGGCCCCTTCCCTAAATCCTAAATTTCTTACCATTTCCAAATGCTTCCAATAGATGGCAGCACAGCCTTAAAAGAAGCACACCTGCCCCTGCCGGAAACAAAATTTGCCTGTTGAGTGGTGTGGCTGCCATAATGAGGTCAAGATTGGGGAGTGGGGTTGGGGTGTGTGAAAAATCACATAAAAATATGATTGTGTTCTACTGTGTTTCACCCAGTTTTTTACTATACAAGAGTTCAGTGGTCGGTACGTCACCTCTTATCCTTAAGCACTGTTACACCCATAAATCGACTACCACTGGGACACTCCATCATCTCTCCTACGTCTGAGTGTACCCAGAATTTCTCAGGCTAAGACACGGTAATCCTAAACATGAGCAAGTTCATTCCACTGAGGGAGAGTGAACAGATAGTATGTATACCCGGTTCACAACACAATCTGTGAAAGCACCTGTCCTCCCCTTGTGATAGATCAAGGAGTGGAAATAAGGCCTGATCTAAGATTTGGTCCATGCTAATATTTGTATTATTGGAATCTTTTCATTTTGGGGAAATAGAGTAAATGAGATGAAAAATCCACATCATGAGCCATCCTCTAACCCAGACCCGAGCTCTGGAACTTGGTGTTCCTCCTTCTGCTCAGCAGTGTGCTCAGTCTACCAATGTATTGCCTTAAGAATGTGGATTTGCTCTGCCTGCTTTTAAGCAGGTATTGGCTGGTATTTTTGTAGCAGAAAGAACTAGACTGGAAGATGAGCTATCCCAGTTAGAATACTGGTTCCTTCGGTGACTAAACCAGTCATCAGACCTCTGGAAAGTCACTGAAACACTCTGGGCCTCAGTGTTCTTTTCTGAGGACATGGATAACAACACCTGCCACACAGGGTGGCTGTGAGGGTCAGAAGACACCATGTGACTCTAAATCCTCAGAATAGTTCAGGCTGATATAAGGCTAGTTGGTATAATATTTTGGGGAATGAGTAAGGAGAAGAAAGAATCCCTTTATACCTCAAAGTTCCATACTCTAACTTTCTGACCTAGAATTTGACTCGACTCTTTCTTACTAAGGTCAGTAATGTCCATCCTGTCCTGCCTTTTCCAAACTGGTTCTACACTCTGTAGCAATAGACAGCATCCATAGCTACCCCTTCTAACACATCTCTTCCAGCCAGGGGCATTGGTGGATAAAGCTCCAGTGGAGTAAAATCATACCTAGTGTGGACTTTTGACCAGAAGCAAGCCAGAGAGATAAATATTAGCAGGGTGTTTTTCCAGGATGGCCAAGGGGGTGTGCCTCCCTTACTCCAGACCTTCATCTGTTAGCTGGCATTTTTATGGCTCTTTTTTAAAGCCTGGACTTGGTATTCAAGACAGAACTCAATGCTTCCTATTTGCTCCTCATCATACAGACACAGTAGGACTTAGACTTCTGTGTCTAAGAAGTAATCATCATAATCATCCTCTATAGTACTTTACAAAAATAAGACAGGTCAATTTATATAGTATGGTATTAACTATGTACTAGGTGCTACTCTGAGTGCTTTACATTTAACTCATTGTTAGCATCAACAACTCTATAACATAAGTCTTTGTGCCATCCCTATTTTGTAGATGAAACCAAGGCACAGAGAGGTTAAGTGACTTGCCAAAGGTCACATAAGACATGCGAAGAAGGGCTGGGATTTAAATCCAAGCAGTTTAGCTGTAGAGTCTTTCTTCTTAATTAACACCTAATAGGGCAGCCCTGGTGGCACAGCGGTTTGGTGCCGCCTGCAGCCTGGGGTGTGATCGAGTCCCACGTCGGCCTCCCTGCGTGGAGCCTGCTTCTTCCTCTGCCTGTGTCTCTGCCTCTCTGTTTCTATGAATAAATAAATAAACTCTTAAAAAAAAATTAACACCTAATACTGGCCCTTCCAAATACTTATTTTATTTGAGCATAACAACCAACCTGTGGGCAAAGTAACAGATATATTGTTATTATTCCTATTTATATATAGGAAACTAAAGCTCAGAAACTGCCCGAGCTTAAAACATTTGGTTTCAGTGGCAAAGATGATGCAATTACTGGAGATTTCTAACCAGATCCCATGCCCAGGACATTCTTCAAAGGGCCATCCGTAGCTCCTCTTCACCACCTTAAAGATGACTAGAGGAGCCACTCTGTGGAGACCTGTTGTCCAATTTCTACTGTTTCTCACCCACTACAGGAGTCAGAGGATTCACTCAGAGAAGTCTGAGCAAATCTTCATGATGCCAGACCAAGCCTGAAAAAATCCAACAAATAATGGCTGCTCACTAGGAATAAGTCAACCCTGGCTCTCTCACGGAAGAGTAGAAAGATGCTACCTTCTCTCTGGAATCTTTCCTGATCACACCTAATTCAAGCTAATAACTCCTTCCTTCAAACTCCCAATTGTGCTTTGCTTTTTTTATGCCTTTCTTATTGGTCCTTCCCAATTTCCAAGTCTTCTTATAGTTATTTGTGCCATTTCCCTATTCAACAGTGCCCTTCCTGAGGGTAGGGACAGAATCTCACTGCATGGTCTAGCAATGGGCACACATTGCTCAGGAGGAACCCCACCTCTCCTGAGCTATTCTGCATCGTTTGGTCTTGACATTCTCTGGTGAGCACTGTGTGAAGAGGTTGGAAGCTGAGGAGATACATGCCCTCAACCAGCCCCTCCAAAAGGAGAGACATCTGGGCAGCCCGGGTGGCTCAGCAGTTTAGCACCTGCCTTTGGCCGGGGTGTATGATCCTGGGGACCCGGGATTGAGCCCCGCATCCGGCTTCCTGCATGGGGCCTGCTTCTCCCTCTGCCTGTGTCTCTGCCTCTCTCTTTGTCTCTCATGAATAAATAAATAAAATCTTTAAACAAAACAAAAGGAGAGACATCTAAATGTGTTTCCAGATACCAATACCCCTGGCCTACCTTCCTGCCCACAGGCAATTTGCAATGTTCCTTCTTGTTGTCTCCTCCTTATTTCCTAGGAAATAATCAAATAACCTGAGTCACCCTGACTGATAGAATTTTAGAGTTGGAAGGAGGCTTATCATACTACATACAGCCAAGGAAACTGAGGCCAGGAGAGGTTAAGCAATAGATTAATATTACATAGCTGAAGAAGGTAGCTTGCTCTACCACATACCGACCCAGAGAGGACTTTACCTTGGCTTAAACATGTTTTCCTCACTAGCCCAGAAATCCCTGCCACTAATTGTACTTTGGGGTAATTTACAGCATCAAGGTCACTGTTAATGTACAGATACTGGCAGCACATGGGGCTATTGCCAGGCATTGACAATCACTGCACTGCAAGAGGGGAGGGGAGGGGAGGGAGAAGGGAACGGAGAAGAGAGAGTCTCCCTCCCCTCCCCTCCCCTCTTATCTCCTCTCCTCTCCTCTGTCTTCTCCATGAGAGCAGCAGTAGTTCTCAAAACCTACAGTTTTTGCACCTAGCAGGCCTTATGGGGGATGGAAGGGTTCTCAAGACACAGTTTTAATATTTCAAGAAGAAATTGTATATTTACCTACAATAAATGCTTATTTGTTAATAGATTTTATTTAGTTGACAAAGCATTCCAAAACATAGGATTGATGGAGATGTAATTAAAAGTGATTACTTGTATTTAAAAGGCTGAGAACCATGAGAGAATATTTACGTCCCAAGTTATTTCCTGAAATTATCTCCTGAAGTGCAATTTTGAGTCAAATACCTTAAAGTATTTGAGGAATGGTGGAGAAGGGAGAAATGTTGGGAGGATTTCCAGAAATCTTAATTTTAACCGCATCCAGGTAAAGGTAGTAAGAAAGGAAGGGTATGGTAAGAACCTCAAGGAAACTTTAATCTAAAAAAAGAGAACAAGTGGTGAGCATTTTGTAATGCATATAATTCTCAAATCACTACTTGTATATAATATTGTATGTCAACTATATATAATATAGTTGTCATATAATATGACTAATATATACTGTATGTCAACTAATATAATAGTGTATGTCAACTATACTTCAATTTAAAATAAATTGTTGAGGGACGCCTGGGTGGCTCAGTGGTTGACCATCTGCCTTCAGCCCAGGGCTTGATCCTGGAGACCCGGGATCGAGTCCCTCATCGAGCTTCCTGTATGGAGCCTGCTTCTCCCTCTGCCTCTGTCTATGTCTCTGTCTCTCATGAATAAATAAATTCTTTAAAAAGTATGTAAACAAAATAAAATAAATTCTTGAAGGGCAGGCCTTCAGTCTTAGCAATCCTGATAGTGTAAGTTAACCCTAAAATTGGACTTCTTACTCGTTGAGTACAGCAAGTAAAACAAATATTTGCCCAACACTGTTGCATGTGTCCAAGGCCTAAAGCAAATAACACAATAAGCATAAAATAACTAAAAGGAATTGCAATTTACCTTTGCATTTGTTTTAATTATTACTCTCAGACAGTGACCTCAAGAGCATCTTGGTATCCCCACCCCTAGTCTAGTGCTATGGTCCACAGGTACTCTGACCCCACTCAGCCACTGTTTCTGGAGCAGAATAAGATTGACTCCAGAAAGAACATTAAAAAGTTAGTAAAGTGAGGAAAGCAGATGTCTGACCATATTTTTTAACCAAGGGAAATTCAGTTCATTTAAAAAATTAACGACTATGCAGGGAAGCTCCAATCTGTTGTTGCAAAGGCCTCTTCTACAAACCAGTAAGCTCAGTGGGAGAGAAAAATACCCTTCCTAGGATTCATTCAGGCTCAACTACGGGAGGTGCTATTCACATGGAGTCTGAACGTACCCTCTGGAGTTGTGAGGCTTTACAACCTACAAGTCCTACCATGGCAGCCCTGTTTGTTCCTGGCTCCACATTAACATGGGCTTCGATGCCAAAATCTGAAAACTTTCAGTTCTTCCTGGAGACAATTGTTCGTGACAGCAAGGAAGAACCTGCCCATCCTCCATGCCCATTCTTCTGTCCTCGTTGGGGACGGGCTGCACCACAGACAAGCTGCCTCCAAGCTTGTGTGGACTTGCCTGTGGAAAGTTTACCGGGAAGATTATCATGAATGGTAAGGCATGCTGTTTTGTGTCCTGCTGGGAGGTTTTTTCCTTGTGCATCGGGTTCTGAAATATAGCGGGACCGTGGAAGCCCATTAGGAGTAGGCTCACCACACCCTTTCTCTAATCAGTCGTGACAAAGGGTGATTACCTGGGCCACATGAATGAGTAGGTGAGTTGCTAGTTCTACCTGACAGCCAGGGCTAAGGGACCAGAAAGAACAGAGACAGAAAAACAGGAATCACGTGTTACCATAGCAAATAAGGAAACTCAGGTACACACAGGAAATGATTGAAACTACCATATTATTACAGCCTAGGAAATAAACAGAAATAAAGGGTCACCTGTTCCTCTCCTCGGGGTCATCTTGGAGGGATTCCATTTCCCGCCAACTCCTTTTCACAGGACTTGTCATCACCATGTTCACAAACTTCTCCTTGTTGCCAGAAACTCTATTTTCCATACCCAAGAAAATGTTTTCTGGGATAAAAGATGACCGAATAGATTCTCCTAGTGTTTTACAACCTGAGATCTGCCTGTTTGATATCTGCTCTTCTTTAGTCTTTTAACTGTTTTTGTTAAAATTATCCAGATCCAGAGTAAAAATAATCCAAACAGGGCAGCCCCGGTGGTGCAGCGGTTTAGCGCCACCTGCAGCCCAGGGCGTGATCCTGGAGACTCTGGATTGAGTCCCACGTCAGGCTCTGCATGGAGTCCGCTTCTCCCTCTGCCTGTGTCTCTGCCTCTCTCTCTCTCTTGTCTCTATGAATAAATAAATAAAATCTTAAAAAAAAATAATCCAAACAAGACAGAAAAGTATAAGGGACTAAGAATCACCTGAAATCCCATCACCCATAAATGACAAGTTTTAATATTTTGATGAACATCCTTCCATAAATACACATAGTATATATATATAATTATACATTATTATGCTGCCCTATAACCTGACTTACTCATTCACAGTGTGTCATAGGAATCCTTTTTATTTTCCAATAGGATATTGCTGTTACCCACTACCTAAAACAAGAAACAAATAATCTTGCTGTTACTAGTAACAATTCACATTTTTGTAGTTCTTTGTAGCTCAAAAGCACTTGCACATCTTTAATCCTGTGTCATGCTGAAGCTGCAAGGAAAACTCTGGGAAGTCCCATCTCCCTTTTTTATGGGTTTAATTCTAATCATCCCTCATGTTGGTGTAGTACTTTACAATTAAGAAGCATCTTACATTACTTTATTTATTACAAAGTAAGATGATTAAAAGTGAGGTAAGTTGGACACCTGGGTGGCTCATTCGGTTAAGTGTCTGTCTGCCTTCGGCTCAGGTCACAATCTCATGGTCCTGGGACTGACCCTAAGATCGGTTAGTCCTGCTCAGCTAGGAGCCTGCTTTTCTCTCTCCCTCTCCCCCTGCAGTACTCGCTTCTCTCTGTGTGTGTCTCCTGTAATCCTCACTATCCCCAGAGATATTATAACTAAGATTTAGAGAGCAGTGATTTGATCAATTTCCACAGGAAATCCAGGTGAGATTTTAATCGAAATGTGTCTGACTTTAACATTCCCTGTTGGGGTTTTTTAAGATTTATTTATTTATTTTAGAGAGTGGGGAAGGGCAGAGGGAAAGAGAGAATCTCAAGCAGACTCCCCCGATGAGTACAAAGCTAGATACTGGGGCTTGATCCCAGGGCCCTGAAATCATGACTTGAGCTGAAATCAAGAGCTGGACACTTAACTAATTCCCCTGGGTGCCCGAAGTTCCTGTGTTTGTGTGTTTTTTTTTTTTAATTTTATTTATTTATTCATGAGAGACACACAGACAGAGAGAGTCAGAGACACAGGCAGAGGGAGAAGCAGGCTCCATGCAGAGAGCCCGACGTGGGACTCAATCCCAGGTCTCCAGGATCACGCCCTGGGCCTAAGGCGGCGCTCAACCGCTGCGCCACCCGGGCTGCCCAGAGATCCTGTTTTTAATCACAGCATCATCCTGCATTTTATAACAACTAACCTTAGTGCAACGTTGTACAAAACACTCTATAATATATTATTATTTCCATTTCATAGCTAAAGAAACCAAGGCCAGAGAGGTCAAATAATTCACCTGAATTGGAGCCAGGACCCAATCATTTGATTCTAAATCTACTGCTGTTTCCACTACACTGGGCCAGTCCTGCTGTAGTGAAATCTATTTCTTCTTCAACGAGAACAAAGGTCAGTCTCTTCCACAGAGACCAAGCTCTTGATCACATGCACTTGCGAGTTGGGAAGGTGTGAAATTGTAGAGCTCAGATCAGGTCCAAATCACTCCTTCTTCATGTTTTCTTGTGCTTTGGATGTAAGGCAGAGTTGGTCTGTCTTATCCTTTACTTTCAGAGAGGACAGAGAGAGAGCATTTATTCTTGATGACACGAAATGAGAGATGATGAAACAAAATAGAATGAGATGCAGGGAAAACATTGAAAACAGGGTAGATGGAAGGCATATACAAGGAGTTAAATAGAATCTTTTTGACATACAGGCAGATTTGGTTTGTGGAGGCAATTAAGAAATGAAAATTAATATTTTCTTCTTTAAAGATAACAATTTTTATTTATAAAGCACTCCTTGCTGGAATAAGCTCAAAGCATTTAATGGGCACTGGCTAATTACCCCACCCAACAATCTGGCAGCCAGGAAAAGAGAGAGATAATTATCCCCATTTTGCAGGCAAGGAGATCAAGCCACAGAAGAGTGGTGCCTTGCATAAAACCAGAGAGCTGAAAATAGAAGGCAAGCCTCCTAATAGCACCCTTCCACTCCACTGTATGTTTATAGACGTAGACTTCTGAGAAAGGACAACACACTTGCTGGCCAGAAAAAAACAGCCGTCACTCATTGGGAACTACAGCTCCCAGCAGACACCAAGAAGGCTGTGCCCCTACTGCCCATGCCAGATTCCCAAATATGGAGAAGGACTGGATTTTGGAAGAGGAACAGAATGCTCACCCTTGAAAGAGAGGGAGAGACAGAGGGAGTATGAGGTAAGTTTGGAATATTTAACTCTATCACCCAAATGTCTGCCTGGGTTTTGAAATATAGCAGCCAAAGTCATGATCTTTTCATAAATCTTACTAGATCTCACTCTGTAAACCAAACAGTTACTTTAGCAGAACCCTGTTTTTTCCTGAGATTAGATATATGCTAGCAGGGGTGGTTCAGTTCTAGAAGGTCAAAGACCTCCTCTGAGCCCAACCAGCTCAGATGGTAATGGTGGCAGTGGTGAGAAAGAACTCAGAGAACAGCTCAGCTGTGATAGGAGCAGACATTCCACAGGCTGGGGCTGGTGGCCGGTTTGTTGAACTCAAGAATTAGCAGCCCTGGGAAGACAAGAGTTATTCTCTTTCTGCTTTGAAGACAGCTGAGCCTGCCTGGTGGGAAAACTATGAGAGAACTCTTTCCCCCCATTCTGTCTCATTCTGTCAACAAACACTTATTAAAGCACCTATGCTCAGGACAATGGGCTAGCTAATGAGGGAGAAACAAGTCATCAGACCAGATTTCTGTCCTCAGGATGCTTATGATTGGGGGAATGGCTAGGTACAAAAGGAAAGATGGAGAAAAGAAAGAGACAAACAATGCAAGACAGTCTATTATTTATACTTTTCATCCAGCATGTAGCCAATTGATCACCCACCATAGGCCAGGCACCATTCAAGCCACTTGGAGCACAATGGTGAACACACCAAAAGCAAAAGCTTCTGTCCTCACAGATATTACTTTCTGGTAGCCCCTGGGTGTCTGGAGGAAGAGTCCTCTAAGCAGAGGGAACAGTGAGTGCAAAGCCTTGAGATGGATATGAGCTTAGTGAGTTTGAGAGCAAGCCAGTACAGCTAAAGGGGATTGGATGAGGATAAGGGTAGGAAGAAGTGAAGTCAGAGAACTAGTCTGGGATCAAATCACACAGGGCCTCCTTATAAGGCTAAAACAAGTGACTTAAGTTCTTATTGGGAAACCATTGTTTTTAAGCAGTAGTTTGTTATGATTTGATGTAAAGTGCCAGATGAGGGGAACAGACCTATAACAGAGTTTGCAGAATAGAGGAAACGTATCACTGAACTGGGATGGACAAGGAAGGCTTTCTAGCAGAATGGAATGCAAGCTGTCAGTGATTAAGTAGAATTTGGATCTAGAGAGAAGGCATTCCAGCTGGAAGGAACTCCAGGAGCAAGATGGGCAGTCAGGATGGCACATGGCATGTTCAGATCATCAATCTCGGAAAAATATAAGGTCTCTATGTCACAAGGTTCTGAATCTCAGGTTAAGAGTAATCGGAGATTTGAATACACAGAGGCAATATTCACAGGCCTAAATATCCAGTCAGAGAATCTGGTCTTCACCAGGGACCAACATTTTCTCCCAAGAGACTTGATGCTTGGCAGACTTTTTTCCCACATTGAAATTGAGGCAACTGAGTTGCACAATTCCAGAGGGCACCCTTACATTGTGTCCTATGTGAAAGGTGCACCCTTTATATGAGATAAACCACAAGGCAAATGATGCCCTCTGGAGGTATACAATAGCAAAGGCCCTGATTAACATTTTGGAGGATAAAGTACCAACCTGCCCAAAGGTGACACATAGTGCTCTAGTAGCTTCCTTCACCTTTAAGACTAAAGCCCAGCTGAACTGGCTGCAGGGAGAACTGAAAAAGGAGAATGGACAAAAGAGAGATTCAAAGAGGAGGCAAGAGAAGAAGCCCTTAATATTGGTCATCTTTTTGCTTAGTGGAACATGAGAGAGAAGTAAAGGAACTAGGAGAAGAAGGGTGGCAAGAAGGGAGAAAAAGATTGCTCAGATAGCTGAGCTGCAAGTGTTTTAGTAGAATTGCCCTGTGGCTGTCATTCTCCTGCAGAATATCATGGTACTTCAAGTCTGTGGGCTTCAGGAGGGCAGCAAGCTGCTGAGCCTAGCTATGATTTGGGGGTGGGGGGACATCTAATGAAGAATCTTCCCTGGAGACAGTTAGATTGACCACCCAGTTACTTTACTTTACTGAGTTATATCCATTTAAGCACCTCACCAAGGAGTCTCCCACCTGTTCCCTTTCTACCTGAATTTGGGGGAACAATGGTGTGGTTCCAATAGATCGACGCAAAATAAACTCGAAGCAAATGACATTCCCCTCTGTGCATTCTTCTTCCCCCAATCCTCGGCAGCCATACAGAGAAGGGAATTTGCATGAACAGGGAGCAGCAGAACATTGCATGTTTGCATGCTTCCCCAGGAAAGGGCACAGGGTTGTATGTTTGGAACTGGTATGTTAGCTGCCTCATCCATTTTACATTCTTAATAATAAGTAGAGCAATAAAACATTCTCTTGGGCTATCACACTGGGTTTCCACACTCCCTCAGACATGGCAGACCCAGGAAATCCAAAGTGAGCCACATTCCAACAGTGTTATCTCTCCAGCCTCTCATCTTTCCTCCTTTCCTCCTTTCCTATATAGTCATTGCATTTGAAATAATATTGCCCTTTAGTCCCTGCACTAAATACTAGTATACAGCTGCAAACACAGCTGCCATGTCCTGCTCCACTCTACAAAAACCCATTTTTGAGAACCATTGAAGAAGTTATTGGCTTTAGCATGGTAGTCTCAAAGTATATAGATAGAATCCTTGATCCTCTGGTCTATCCAAGAATACCATAGCTATGTCTCATCACAATGGCTGAGAACCTCTGCCCACTGGCCTTCTTCTCACTTTCCCTTCCACTGGCATGACTGCACAGCTTCCTCCTGAGCTTGGACTCAGAGATGATGCAGCTTTGACTGAGGGCTGTAACCACTGACTACACACTGGTGGCCCAGCCAGTAGAACTCCTTTGAGGAACATAGACTCATCCCCTCTATTGGAAGTGCTTGTCCATCACCTTCAGGATAAGTCCCTACCTACTTTTCCAGTCTTGTTTCTCACACCCACATGTCCAGGCATAAAGCCCTCTGCCATTTTCCCGACCAACCCTGCTTTCTCCAAGTCTCTCTAGGACTTGGAGAAAATTATTCCCTCTTTTTGGGAGCCCGTTCCTACTTCCTGGACTGGACTAACCCTCCAGAGTTCAGCTCAATTATCATCTCCTCTGAGGATGTTTCCTGAATCCCTCTTCACCTCTCTCAGATAAAATGCCTTCCTATCTGTATTCTTGTAGTACTCTATACTTAACTGTGCTGTAGTATGCTCTGCGTTTACTTAAATGAATACACCACTAAGCTATTAACTCCCTCAGGGTAAAGAGCTGTGTATTTTATTTCTGTATTTCCAACTTCCAACCCAGTGAAGTGGTGGCTATCATTTATTGAATTAATAAAGGCTTTGGGGGATCCCTGGGTGGCACAGCGGTTTGGCGCCTGCCTTTGGCCCAGGGCGCGATCCTGGAGACCCGGGATCGAATCCCACGTCGGGCTCCCTGCATGGAGCCTGCTTCTCCCTCTGCCTCTGTCTCTGCCTCTCTCTCTCTCTCTGTGTGACTATCATAAAATAAATAAATAAAACAAAAACAAAAACAAAACAAAAAAAAAAGGCTTTGGCCTAATGAGTCACCAGGTCTCTACCAGTGAGGTAAAATAAAGTAAGGCCATGATCTGTTTTCAAGGCCAATCACCTGTCTTATTAACTAACACACCTATTTCCTGGAAAATGTTCCACCTATGCTCTCAAACCCTCCCTCTCCCTTCTCCCCACCCCACCCAGTCATCACCCCCACATCTTGCCAACCTCTACCCTAAGGCTCTCCTTCAGTATTCATTGAGCTAAGAAAACACTAGTGTTGGGCAGCCTGGGTGGCTCAGTGGTTTAGCGCTGCCTTCAGCCCAGGGCATGATCCTAGGGACCCAGGATGCAGTCCCATATCAGGCTCCCTGCATGGAGCCTGCTTCTCCCTCTGCTTGTATCTCTGCCTCTCTCTGTCTCTCATGAATAAATAAATAAAATCTTTAAAAATTAAAAAAAAAAAAGAGAAGAGAGTAGTGTCTTTCTGGATTACCAAAAAGAGAACACATTGTGTTCTTGGATGTCAACCTTCCATTTCTTCCTCAATTAGGAGAATGTTGGCTTCTGGCACTATTTCCAAACTGTGTGATGTGGAATGAAGGAAAGATAGGACTGAGTTCTCAGTGCCCATCAGACTCATGCATGTGACATACAGTGCTGCCTCTGAGCACCAATATATGTGAAGCCAACATGCCCTTTTTCCTAGCTGGGGCAGTTCATCCTACCAGAGCTAGAACTTGAAGTACTGTGCAGTTTGGAGAACAGAGTCTGAACCTGAAAAAGTGTCCTGGAGTAGTGGAGAGAGCATGGGTTAGAACATCTGGTTTCTCTTTCTGGGTAACATATGACAAGTTACTTACTCTTTTATCCTTAGTTCCTTTATCAAAGAAAGAGGATAAGGGGGGAGGATAGACAGATGAGAATAAGTAAGTGCCCATTCCACTGATCTTGCTAAGTTACAAAGATGAAATGCAGCCTAAGTGATGAAGCATCTGTGAGGGTTCTCTGTGATTCCCATCATCCAAATAGACTTCATCAAATTCTTGGCAAGATCATTCCTTGCCTAGCTGTCCGGTCCTAATATGAACAATCTCAATTCCATTTTTCTGAATTTTCTTTCTCATCACTGGACTTTCACAAACTCCACGTTCTTAACTTAAAATGCTTGGTCTGATCATCCCCATCCCCACATCTTAGGTCAATATCTTTTTTTTTTTTTTAATTTATGATAGTCACAGAGAGAGAGAGAGGCAGAGACACAGGCAGAAGGAGAAGCAGGCTCCATGCACCGGGAGCCCGATGTGGGATTCGATCCCGGGTCTCCAGGATCGCGCCCTGGGCCAAAGGCAGGCACTAAAGTGCTGCGCCACCCAGGGATCCCGCTTAGGTCAATATCTTTAAAAAATTAGACTGTGTCTTTATTCACATCGTATCTTCAATAGTTAATGCAGCCCATGGCACACAGTGGCTGCTCAGTAAATATTTAATGAATATATTAATTTTCCTATGATTTCCCTCCTCATCTCTGCCTATTTTTTCATTGCTATCAAATGGCAATCTCTCTGACCTCATCCTGTGGGAACACCACAGAGATCAGCTAATTAATAAGGACAAAGCTCTCCTGACACTTTGAGTTAATGTTTGACAGAAATAGCTGGGAGTGTGGAGACCCAGGGAGACAGTGGTGAAATCCTCTGGTCTCCTCAGACCATCATGACATGAAGTTGCCGCTGTTCCCTTCTCAGTGAACAGACACTCAGTGGGGGGCCTAACCCTCAATATTCATTGTTTCCTGGGCCCTACATTCTTCTCTTGGCAAGGCCTGTCCCCAAGGTCCAGCCTGAGGCCTAAACTCCACCCCACCATCTCCTCTGGACATTGCCTCTCCCTCTGGGGTATTCTTGCAGCTGTCAAACAGCTGGAGTCTTTGGAAGCACTGCAGGGTCTGCAGGTCACAGTCACTTGTTGCCAAGTTTCCCCTCCTCTCTTCCTCTTTCCCAGATCAGATGTGGGGATCTAGGAATATGAGGAGGCAATTTACCCGGTTCTTCCCTGTCATAGAAAAATGGAGTGGAACAGTCACTAGCAGTGAATAAATCAAAGTGAAAAACCCTATGCCAGCTAGGGACTATTGGAAAAAATCAGCAAATCTGTGAATTATCCTGTTTACACCAGAAATTATAGTTTGGACCGTTACTTAATAGATTGTCCTGAAATTACAGCCATTCATTAAGATAAATGTATGAAGCTATGTTTTAGGCCCTCCTTATTCATTGAACACTTTGGCACCAAACTTCTAGTCTTCCACTCTATGCCAAGTCTTGCTATCATCCTGGGTAACTTCAATGTCAAACAGACCAATTATTTATAAGCTAGGGATCACAACCCATTAGTGTGTCATGAAATTGATTAAGAGGATTGCGACTAGGGGCAGCCCCCGTGGCTCAGTGGTTTAGCTCGCCTTCAGCCCAGGGTGTGATCCTGTAGACTCAGGATTGAGTCACACATCGGGGTCCCTGCATGGAGCCTGCTCCTCCCTCTGCCTGTGTCTCTGTGTCTCTCTCATGAATAAATAAATAAAATCTTAAAAAAAAAAAAAAAAAAAAAAAAGAGGATTGTGACTAGAATTTTAATTTTTTTTAATTTTTAACAAGATTTTATTTATTTATTCATGAGAGACACAGAAAGAGGCAGAAACATAGGCAAAGGGAAAAGCAGACTCCCTGCAGGGAGCCCAATGCAAGACTTGATCCCAGGACCCTGGGACCATGACCTGAGCCAAAGGTAGATGTTCAACCGCTGAGCCAGCCAGGTGCCCCTAGGCTCTTTTTAAGACACAGAATGGAGATAAAATATCACATGTAGAAACAGTGGTTTGAGGTAAAACATTTATTTCAATAATATAATAATATATATTATTATTACGTAACATATACCAACAATGTATTATTTCAATAACATAATACATACATGTGTACTAGTTATGATGTAAACTACATTTTTTATGATTTATTATTTATTTTGAGAGAAAGAGAGCACATGGTGGGGGGAGGGGAAGATGGAGAGGGACAGAGAGAATCTCAAACAAACTCCCCACTGACTGCAGAGCCCAGATGCAGGGCTCAACCTCACGACCCTGAGATCATGATCTGAGCTGAAACCAAGAGTTGGACACTCAACTGACTGAGCTGCCAAGGCGGCTCTAAAATACATTACTTATTGTGAGCCATAATCAAAAGCTTAAAATGGATGGGAATACATGCAATAGAATGTTATTTAGCCTTAAAAGGAAGGAAATTCTGACACATGCTACAAGATAGATGAACTTTGAAGAAATTGTACTAGATGAAATAAGCCATCACAAAAGAACAAATACTGTAATGACTCTATTTATCTGAAGCACCTTAACTAGTCACATTTGTAAAGACAGAAAGTAGAATGGTGGTTGCCAGGGGCTGGGTGGAAGGACAGGGAATGGGCACAGACTTTCAGTTTTGCAAGATGAGTTCTGGGAATGGATGATGGGAATGGTATCACAACAATGTGAATATACTTAGTGTCAATCAAAATGCTTACTACATTTAAGATGATGCATTTAACACCCTTAAATGATGAAGAGGGTAAACTCTCCTAAGGTTGGATCTGGGGCCTCAAGTGAGGTCCTACAGTCCCTTTGGCCTGGCCAGATCAGAGCAATTACCATGCTGTACTGTAATTATCTGTTTACTGTTCCATCTGCCCTTACTAGACTGTCACCTGCCTCCTTAAAGCCAGGTGCAGTATCTGATTCATCACTGCATCCTGTGCCTACTATAATACTTACCACAGAGTAGATACTCTCTGAGTGATGAGTAGGTGGGCAAATAGAAGAATGTTCAAATGAATAGATTTCACATTCACAGGTTTTGAAATTCAAATACTTTCAGCTTGAAATACCTTTGATCAAGATCTAAAGAATGGTTCATCCGAATTAATAACAGTTACTATATTTGTTCAGCATTCAACAGTTTATAGAACACTGTCATATATTTTATCTTATTTGACAGACTTAATAACCTATGAAGTAAGATAACCAACCACAAATAGAAGTCTTGACACTTTGTAACAGAATGAGTACTACACTTTATCTTAATTCTTAATTTAAAAACATGGTTATGAGTTGCAACCAACATCTATGAACCAACATCTATGAAAAGTCAAATATATAAATAATAAAATACAGTGAGCAAGAGGGAATGAGTGAGAGAGAAAGCAAAAAGAAATTCCTAAAAGTCAATTTGTTTTTGTAAAAAAATTTTTAAAACAGGGGTGGCTCAGTCAGTTAAGCATCTGCCTTCAGGTCATGATCCTGGGGTTGAACCCCGCATCAGGCTCCCTGCTCAGTGGGGAGTCTGCTTCTACGTCTGCCAGCAACCCCTGCTTGTGCTCTCTCTCTTTAATAATAAATAAAATCTTTAAAATAAATAAATAAATAAATAAATAAATAAATAAATAAATAAATAAAAATAATGTGTGAAGTAAGAAGGAAAGCCACCATCATCATCTCATTATAAATGAGGATACTATGGGCTGTCCAAAGTCAGAAAGTTAGTAATGGAAAAAGCAGGACAAGTGCTCACACCTTCCTTCCACTCACTTTACTATGATGCATTTAACCTTCAGGAATGAAAACAATCAGAATAACTAATTCTGAAACCAGGACTTTTCAGAAAACAGTATACTATTTTCTGGCTTCCACAGGGTCTTAATAGGGTCCTAGTTCACAGGACCTTGTTAATATTAGCAAATATTAACTAGTTGCACTGCAGCAAAACCAGGCCTGCTTTATTCTCATTTTCCAGAAAAAGAAAGAAAACTAAACACTCCAAGGACCAATATCTGGGATTTTCCCCTTACATTCACCCTATATCTCTGTGTTGCAAATCAAGCCCAATTTCTTTTGATTCTCAGCAGAGAGAAATAAATAAAGCATTAATATTATTTATATCCTATTTGCATCCAAAAAGACAGAAAAGGAGAAGAGTTTAGCGCTAGTCCCCATGTATGTAATGTCTTCCTTCTGCCCTCTCTGGTCCAAGTTAAACAATTCTAATTGCATTTTGCATATGATCTGTTTTCCAAGCATTCAGTCAAATAAAATATTTGTTCTTATGTGGACTCTATCCAATTGTTCCCAGTCTCTTCTTTACTTTTAGAGCCAAAACTGGACATGAGTCACCAGTAAGATTCTGGTTCAAATGAATAGATTTCATTTGAATCTATTCTATTCAGAATCTATTTGATTCTGGTTAAATGCAAGAATCGTACAAAGATGAAAGGAAAAAAATAGTGGGAGGTTGACTACCATATTATTCAGGAATAGCACTACTGAGTATTTACCCAAAAAATACAAAAACACTAATTCAAAGAGATACATCCACCCCTGTGTTTATTGCAGCATTATTTACAACAGCCAAACTATGGAAGCAGCCCAAGGGTCCATCAATAGATAAAGAAGATGTGGTCTATATATACAATGGAATATTATTCAGCCATCAAAAAGAATGAAATCTTGCCATTTGCAGTAACATGGATAGGGCTAGAGAGTGTAATGCTGAGCGAAATAAATCAGAGAAAGACAAATACCATATTATCTCACTCATATGTGGAATTTGAGAAACAAAACAAATGAGCAAAGGGGAAAAGAGAGAGACAAACTAAGAAACAGACTCTGAACTCCAGAGAACAAACAGATGGTTACCAGAGGGGAGGTGGGTGGGGGCATGGGAGATGGGAGAAAAAGGGGAAGAGGATTCAAGAGTCCATTTACCATGATAAAAAACTAAAACTAAAATAAAATAAAAAAAGAATAGTGGGAGGATGACTTCATGGACCTTGAGCCTTACCCACCATATTTATACTAGTGCATGTCAGGCATACAAAATCCAGCCAGCTGTGTCCACAGAGCAAAGCAAACACTGTGAGGCTCACGGCTACTGCCTTTGCACAAGAGAAAGGACAGAAAGAACAGCTAGTCTGCAAAAAACCCTCCCCATTCCTACACAAACACACACACACCACAGTCACCGTTGCCTCTATCTAGGTCACTTAAGGACTGATTCTTTGCCTTTTGCAATGTAAAACTTAGCAAACCCAAAACTCTGTTTTCAGGAACACTGAGAAGGCCTGTGTCTCCATAATCACAAGTCCTGGAATTTTCCTGACTTCAAAAAATTTATTCTGGTTTTCCATAAACCAGAAGTGCCAACACTTAAGGAAAAGCTTCTTACATCTAAAATCAATTTTAAAAGAAGGTTCATTGGCAGACACAATATCCAAATTTCTAATTTAAAAAACTGTGGTATCTTGCAAGAAGTTGCTATGGCCAAGCTCAAAAAGGGTGTTGCCTGTGTTCTCCTCTAGGAATTTAATGGATTCTTGTCTCGCATTTAGATCTTTCATCCATTCTGAGTTTATCTTTGTGTATGGTGTAAGAGAATGGTCTAGTTTCATTCTTCTGCACGTGGTTGTCCAATTTTCCCAGAACCATTTATTGAAGAGATTGTCCTTTTTCCAGTGGATAGTATTTCCTTCTTTGCCAAATATTAGTTGACCATAGAGTTGAGGGTCCATATTTAGGTTCTCTATCCTGTTCCATTGATCTATCCTGTTCTATTGATCTATCTATGATCTATTGTTCCATGATCTGTTTTTGTGGTACAATGGAATATTACTCAGCCATTAGAAATGATGAATACCCACCATTTGCTTCGATGTGGATGGAACTGGAGGATATTATGCTGAGTGAAGTAAGTCAATTGGAGAAGGACAATCATTATATGGTTTCACTCATACGGGGAATATAAAAAATGGTGAAAGGGATTACAGGGGAAAGGAGAGAAAATGAGTGGGAAAAATCAAAGGGTGACAAAACATGAGAGACTCCTAACTCGGGGAAATTAACAAGAGGTAGTGGAAGGGGAGGTAGGTGGGGGGAATGGGTGACTGGGTGATGCACACTGGGGAGAGCACTTGACGGGATGAGCACTGGTTGTTATACTATACTATATGTTGGCAAATCGAACTCCAATAAAAAAATATATACAAAAAAAGAAAAAAATAAATAAGCACTTTGAAATATTCATGGTTATTGAATTTCCTTATTCCCATGCAGAAACAAGATAAAAAGTTCTTTTGAAATCTGAAAAAACAAACAAACAAACAACCTATAGTCAATGAATCTAGGTGTTTCCAAAAGCAGCATTCCATCTGCTTGCTCCAACCTTCAGTTCCACAACTGGAGCTTCATCCTTTTTTATCTGAAGGTGCTGCCAGGGCTATTACTGGGCAATATTCCTGAGAGAGATGCTATTTCGAGCTTTTATCAGCCATTTATAACTTGGAGGGAAAGTGTTTTAGATTCTATGCTGAAAGCAAAGTTTTGTTCTGGAGAAAGAAAAGCAAGAGCAGGAGACTAGAAGGACAACCTTTTTGTCACACCTTATGGAGTATGCTTAACCATCTTTATGATAATTTCTCCCCCCATGAAATTTGAATACCACAGATAGACTGTACAGCTGTGTGTATATTGTATGTGTATCAGGGCTTTCTTTTTTTTAAGATTTTATTTATTTATTCATGAGAGACACAGAGAGAGAGAAAGAGGCAGAGACACAGGCAGGGAAAAGCAGGCTCCATGCAGGGAGCCCGACATAGGACTGGATCCAGGGTCTCCAGGATCACGCCCTGGGCTGAAGGCGGCGCTAAACCATTGAGCCACCTGGGCTGCCCCAGGGCTTTCTTTATACCAAAAAAAGAGTTGTGGTTTCCCCAATCCCCCAAGAACAAATGTCCCTGCTTGGGGTCAGTATTGTCCTCATTGAGAACGCATAGTTGAGAAGCCATCACCAGAAGGAAAATATAGTCATAACTAAGAAGTTGAGAGGCACCAGAGACACTGCTTGCACAGTGCTGTTTGGCTTGATTTGAGCACACTGCCTTTCTGCATCCTTGATAACCATCCCAGACTGTGGGAACAGAATTCAGCCCATACAGTCTTTCACCACTTGTGGGAAATTGCTGGAGCCAATGTTGTATACTTTTTTATTAATACTCCTGGCCCTGACAGTACTTAGATTAACTGGCCTCTGAGCAAGAGACAATGTTGCTGGGTAAGTAGGTCCCCAAGCAACACTTGTGATTCACTATGGGACGATGTGCAGGGCTGGGTGCCCCTGGAATGTAGTCAGGTATCAGACCAGAGGTCTGCAGGCATAGTCTGTCCTTTTCACCTGGTAATGGATGAGGAAAGGGCCTGACATCAGGAAACACATGACTGGTAGAAAGGGAAAAGGAGTACCAAGCTCCACCCTCCTCCAGAGAGGCAATGAGACATCACACGGGAGGCTGACCCCCAGCCAGTGTTGTCTACTTTTTAATTAATTCTACTCACTGCCTTGGTAATCAGAAAGTAAAAATGATTTTAAAGAGTCCCCATAGACCATATTGTACACCTGAAACTACTATAAAAATGTATGTTAACTAACTGGAATTAAAACAAAAATATACATACATACATACATAAGCAAGCAAGCACCGTAGATGCAAGCTAAGAGAAGAAAAACAGTGGAATTAGAAATCCAAGCCTGCAAAGAGCAAAAGATGAAAAGCTGCCCACCAAATGCAAATCTAGATGAAAATAAGGTAAACAAGATAATGCCAGCTAGGGTTGTCCAAGGAAACAAAGAGTTCTATAAATATAGCCAGAAAAGAAAATATTTGTCTTAGCTGATGAGATCACCACACATGGCTCATGATAGGAATCTTCTGTTGCTCCCTTAATTGAAGCTTGGAAGAGAACAGAAATGAGAGCAGAAATCAGACTACCAGCCCACACGGTCTGTGTTCCAATAAGCCATTCCATTTTTAATTAAACGCAGCTGAAGTGATTAAGACTTGATACCATCAATCTGGACTGTGGCCTGTATTTTCATTGATATGCTGGCCCCCACCTTTTCCACCCACCGCCCCCCCCCCCCCCCACACACACAACAAACTGGCTAGCAGCTTACCCACACTGAACAAATGGAGTCAAAAACAGGAAAAGGCGGATGGCTATGAGCTGGACACAGGCCTAGGGGAGGGAAAAGGCTAAAAACAAAACCCAGCCTCCACTTCTCAGGGACTTCCTTTTTCTCTGAAGGACACTCATTGTACAGGCAGGAGCAGGAGAAGAACTGGAGTCCTCCACAAATATTCAGTCCCTGATTTGTGCCAAATAGAGTTCTAGGCACTGCGAATATGGCAATGAATGAGATTAACTCTTTGCCTCAAAGAGCTTACATTTGGAGCTGGGAATGGGAGACTGGGGAATAGCTGGAGACAGACAACATAAATAATGAATATATGAGATATTTACATACTGATAAGTGCTATGTAGACACAAAATGGACACAGAGAATTATTGGAAGGATTCTTTAGCTCAGGAGGTTAGGGAAGGCCTGTCTGAGCAGGTGCTGCAACCTGAAAGGAGGTGGTCAGGCAACAGGGCCAAGTGTTCCAAGAAGAAGGAACATGGAATGGAAAGCCACTGAGTCAGAAAACAGCTTGGCATGTTCAGAGGACATAAAGTAGGCCAGTAGGGCAGTACCATAGTGGGCCAAAGGGAGAAGAGGAAGGTGCCTGCAAAACCAGACAGGACCACTTATGTAGGCCCTTATAGGCCATAGAAAGGGATTTGGATTCTGAGAATATTTTAAAAGGAAGAGTACTATGATGCACATCTATTTTAGAAAGATCACTCAGGCTGTGATATAGACAATGGACTAGGCCAGACAAGGCCAGGAATAGAGATAGGAAGACTAGGTAGAGGCTTGGGTCCAAGGAAAAGAGAGGGTAATGATTTAGATCTAGGTGGGCACAATGGGGAATTTAGTTGCAGTATATTTTGAAGGTAAAACAAATAAGAAGATTCCTTGTGAGATGTAAGAGAAAGCAAAGAGTTAAGGATGACTCCTGGGTTTTTGTCCTGAGCAACAAGGTAAATGATAGCTTCATTTAATAAGACCAGGAAATAAATGGGTTTGGAGTGAGAAGGAATTAAGTATTCTGTTTTAGATATATTGACCTTGAGATGACTACTCCACATTCTCTCTTGGACACCAAAAGAACATGGTGAACTTTATGCCTCAGTTTCTTCATCCTTATAATATGATAGTACCTACTACCTTCCTGGGTTGATGTGAAGATTAAATGAGTTAATGTGGATAAAACAGAACAGTTCCTGGCATAGAACAAGCAGCATGATATGAGTTTTTAATATTAATAATAAGGCAGTTTCTTCTTTTTAATTGCAAATGGTGATGAGGAGGAGAGCAAGGAAAAAAATGTTGAAAATTTGGTAGAGACAGGGAAGCAGCAGGAGGAAGACCTGTGGAGACAAGAATTGATTCCCAGAGTCCAAGTAGAAGACTGACTTCAGGTAGTTAACAAGGACACTTCTGCTGCAGAAACAAGGAGGAGATTCTGCTGGTGTGTTACAAATGCAGTTGGACCAGAGGGACGTGTGGAGGGAGGAGACAGTTGTCCTCTGACCAAACCAATTTTCTCTATGAAATATGGGGCAAGTTCATTTTCTAGTATGTAGAGCAGGGAGGGAATAACATGAGAGTCAGGAACATGAAACTGTCTTCTCTAAAGTGGGAGGAGGAGCCCACGGAAAGGTAGAGCCTGGCAGGTGGGAGAAAATCTGGCATCTCTAACTGCCTCACATAATACCAGGTTGGTTTTGCGGTTTGTTCCAATTATTTATTCTCAGTTGAGCGGGTGTTTGGTGAGTAGTTGCTGTGTGTGTAGCATTGCAGTGCACACTTGGGGAATAAAGAGGGGAACAAGGTATGTGCAGTCTGGATAAAGAGAAAAGTTTTAGAATAAATTAAATAATTTGAGGCCAAAGATTATTCCATTCAAACCAAAAGAGCATGTTATAGAAAAGCATTCTATCAAATTCAGAGGAAATGGAATTTGTCATATGCTGGAATGATAAAGGATGGCCTCCCCATGGAAGTAGAGTCTGAGCTCAGCTTTGAAAGATAGGTTGTAGGAATTCAACTATCCCCAAACCAGAGGCCACTGTTACCTAAATTCCTTGGACCTTTGTATCCATCTTTATCATGAATAGTGCCCTAAGACTGCTCTAATAAGGTAGAGCTGATTTGCCTGCTTTGTCCAATGAGGACCCATCCATCCTGTGTCATCTGCTGAAACAATAGCAGAAGAATTCAGTAGGCTTCTAAGGGGAGTTCTTTTGATGGCAGGGCAGTAGTGTCTCCTGAAGCAAGAGAAGGTTTCTTTCATATTAATTGGCTTTCCTGTTCCTAACATCATCATTTGCAGGGCACATGGGAAACTGCTAATTAGGAAATATTCTGGCAGAAAGATAACCAAAAAGGTCACGCTGAAATCCATCCACATCTTTTTCCCTTGAAAAAAGGGCCCACATTCTTGTTCCCTGCATGATGGAACAGTCTGTTTTGTTATCAATGATTATCAGCCTTATCCAACTCTGAGGCTAGACCTCCTCTGAGGCCCTTGGGAGCTATCCCCACAAAAGGGTCATAAGAGATTCTCCTGTCTCCCTTAAGTGGCAGGCTAAGGAGTAAATGGAGAGACTCATGGCTGAACCCCAAAGATGTGCTCCCCATAGTGTTCCAGGCAGAAGGATCCAAGACTTGATCTGTGCTGGCAAAGTCATTTTTTAAAACTGGAATTGCTGGTAAGGCTGCTTCCCTAAAAGGCAACTCAAATCCTATCTTCTCCTTGCCCTTCCCTGGAGCTATGGCTCTCTGCCATCATGCTGCTACTAAGATTCTCTAAAGCCAGGGGTTCTTCTGATCCATTTTCCCCTCTCTGAATCCCTTAACTCCCCACTCTGCTACCTATAGCCCCTCTAGCATAAAACTGGATGTTTGGAAAGCTTTTCCAAAACACTCTATAAAGTAAAATGCCTCTGATTACATATGGTGCAATGCACAGCCCCTATCTTCAGATTCTGGGATGGCACAAAGGCCTTCCTATTAGGCTTAAACCCAGTCCAGGCCACTTCAGGACTTCAGTAGTTACTACTCCTTCATATACCCCTGTTTTATGATCTTGTCTCAGAATGGCAGATCATTTAGAAGTTAGACAAATTTCGTCATCTTCCCTGTCTCCTCCAAATGGTTGTGATCCACTCAATTAGAGGAGTTATCATCGCCTAAAATAAAGATGGTTTCACAAAGGACTGTGGATTTTATTTGCCCTGCCCTTTGCAAAGTACATTCATGAAATAGGAGAGAAGAAGGGAGACGCTCACTACATTCGTGAGGCCCCGTGATCCTTCCTTAGGGTCTACTAGGAATAAGGACTGTGACCCAGACTTCATATATGAAAATCACACCTCGCCATCTTTCTCACTATAAATGCTGTCTTCCTTGACTTCTGCCCCTGAGCCCTCAAGGTGAATTTTTTTACGGGCCTATCTGACTCCGCAGGCTAAGGAGTGGTAGTAAAAAACAGAGTAGTTTTGAAAATCCCCATAAAAGTGAAGCAATGAAAAAAAAAATAAAAGTGAAGCAATGAAACACTTAGAATATGAAGGAGGACAGGAAGGGGAATCCATTAAAGGCAATTAATAAGACAGATAAAAATTGAAGGGTTGATAAAAAGAGATAAGTAAGAGGAGTCAGGGTAAGATAATTGGGGTGAAAGAAGCCTGATGTAATAATAACAGTGAGCTCCACTTACTGACTGCCAAGCTCTGTAAATGGAGAAAGACAGAAAGGGCTTCTGCTTGCCTTTGGAAGGAAGGAACTAATCCCTTTGGAGAAGGAATGGGTTCTAAGAGGGTCAAAAGAATTGTTGTAGACACCACATGGTTCCCAAGGAGTAAGGGAATGTAAATCAGCAGTGAGAGCAAGTCACTTCTGTGCATGTCTGTTCTAGTTGTGCTTCTGGGTCCCTGTGTGGTTCTAGATTTGTTATTTACTTCCTGGATTCTTCTTAAATGCACTGACACATGATGCAGATTTGAGAGCTATATTTATTAAATATTCTCAGGTCCTGGAGAAAATATTTTTCTTATTTATTAATTCTTATTAGCTTATTTATATTTCATGACATCTACACCTTCCTTTTGAAGAAATCAATAAGAGATGTGATCTAGATAGAGTATGCACCAAGAACCAGAAGACATGGATGGCTTAAGATTGCCAGAGAACATAAGACAATATATATGTACCAATAGTCCATTTTTTAAAGATTTATTTATTTTAGAGAGGAAGAGAATGTGTGCAAGCAAGTAGAGGAAGGAGCAGAAGGGGAGGGAAAGGAAGAGGAAGAGGGAAAGAGTCTCCTCTGAGAACAAAACCCTAAGTGAAAACTGATTTCATGATTGTGAGATCATGACTGGAGCTGAAACCAAGAATTGATTGCTTGACAGACTGAGCCACCCAGGTGCCCCAGCCAATAGTCCATTTTTAAATCAATGTTCTTTGTTGGAAAGTATTGTAAGCATTAATAAAGACACTATCAGAGATACCTAGTATTTCCTAAGCATTGTTTGTGGGGAGATCAGAAAAACTAAACTTCTGAAGAAAGGTCTCCAGTTTAACTCAATCATTTGGCCCTTTAAGTTGATCTGTCTGTAATTTTTCCTCCTACAAATGATTTTCTGATTTGGGGGTCACCTAATGCTACCTAGATAATACCTTAGGTTCAATTTGCGACGGCAAGTTACCATCTTGAACTTGGTAAAGTTCAGGACCTATACAGACATATAGGCAGTCTGTATAGGTTTTCAATGGTGTGATTCTTTATTCTTTATTTCCTTCTAAGGAATACTTACCAAATCGTTAGCTTATAGATTCATAGACTGAATGCCCATGAGCCTTAAGTTACCATATAGCAGATAAAGACAAGTCACTAAAAAAATAAAAATAAAAAAATAAAAAAATAAAGACAAGTCACTTACCCAAAGGCACATAGCAAGGTGCAAGGCAGGATCAAGATCTTCATTTCCACTCAACCCCATAGCATTTCAGGTTTACTTGTAGATTCAATGATAACATTTAAGGATTGAGTGATTGTGATCAAATTTGATACTGTGTGGGGAGATCCCTGGGTGGCTCAGCGGTTTAGCACCTGCTAAACGGCCCAGGGCGTAATCCTGGAGTCCCCGCATCAAGACCCATATCAGGCTCCCTGAAGGGAGTCTGCTTCTCCCTCTGCTTCTGTCTCTGCCTCTCTCTCTGTGCATCTCTCATGAATAAATAAATAAAATCTTTAAAAACTTTTTGACACTGTGGAAAAGCACATAAAAATAGTTTTTGTTTGTTCAATCTTATGTTTATGACAGAAAAAAATGAATGCCAAAACCAACTTGTCAATTAGAGCCTGACTTTTTTTTATTGGTTGTAGGTGATATTTGACAAGTAATAGGGATTAGCAAATGAATGTCTTATAAGGATAAAAGCTCAATTTCCCATATTAAAAATAATCCATTGAACACTACCAATATTTTTATACTTAACAACTGTCCTTCATACACATATCCGCAGGATCTGTGACATCTGCCCCTTTATTTATGTCAGTAATATTTCTATGGGTTTTTTTATACTTTATTAGTCACTTTTTAAACTCCATTTTACCCTAGAGACAAAGGGTAGGTAGAAGTAAGTATTTTTCAAAAATCAAGTAAAGTAAAAATGTTTGGTTTAAGATCATTTAGGAAGTATGTTGTGGGTCTAGTAGGAGTCTAACCAGAGTATCTAGGTCTAGGGCCTATGGTAGAACTAAGACTTGAGAAAGAGGGAGGAAGGGAGGGAGAAAAGTAAGTCTGGAGAAGTAAAGAAAGAGGGAAAGATAATGAGGGAAGAGATTGGTTCTGCTTCCTCCTGAAGGCCTCCCAGCAAAATCCATCAACTAAGAGCAGGACAAGCATTGCATAGAGAAATGGGAGCATGACCAGTCAGAGATGTTTTAGCCTTGCACACATCCTAGGTCTAAGAGTTTGCTGAGCTGGTGCCCTGTTCAGGTTATACATCCTTTGTGAACTTCTGAGCTTCACCTGCAAGGGGTCCTCCTTTACTCTCATGTACCCCTAAGCCCAGAGCTCTCCAGGGATTCTGCAGGGCCTGTGAGAGCAGCACTCATCCCTCCAGGGAGAGAGAGAAGTGAGCCCTGGTGCTCCAGTCCCAGGACTTGGGAGGACAGAAGCAGGGAGAGGGGTGAGGAGAAGGGCTGGGGAGGAGGTTTTCATCTCCAAGCCAGATAGCTGCTCTAGGGAGGAGAGTGATGGCAAATGAAGTCTTGCTATTATTTTCCTATGTTGCTGCTGGGGATGGGGGCTCCTGGCAGCTGGCTTTGGCCCTGGCTTTGGCCTTTGTTTCCCTACTCTCCCCTCTTGGCACAGTGAGAGGCTTTCAGTGTTGTGCTTTCAGGGTCACATGGTTAAATCTTTGCACAGCTGCCTGCAGGAAAAAAAAAAAAATGAGAGAGACTGAGACAGAGAGAGCACCCATTCTATTATTAACATGTGTGAGGCTAAACAATTGTTATTGGCATGACTGAAAGTCCATCAAAACATTCTCTCCCTGACCCCTACCCCTAGTTATATAACAAACCACCTCTCACTCCACTTCTGGACTATTCACACCCAAATCATCCTCTGTCCTCCACACACATGCTTCTGTCCGCATTCCTATGCACACACACTCTCTCACAGCCACAATACAGAGGGTGTGCATATATCATTATCACACCTGCTGAAAGGGAAGTCAACATTTTAATCAACCCAATAACTTCTGCACCTGATGTTGGATAAAAAGTCTGGTTTTTTTTTTTTTTTTTTTTTTGGAAGATGTTAGCGGCTCTGGCAATTCACACAAACACACACACACACCCCTGATCTTTTCTAAACTACTTCAAAGTTTTATGATGTGCCCTTAAACCCTCTCTCTTCAGTATAAACTCATGAACTCCATCCTCCTGTTTTCCCCTAACAGTACATCTTTCCCACCTGAAAAGTTAACACAACTATGGTTTTTCAAAGACCAGTCCTCATGTCTCTCCAGGCTCCCACTAGTGAGTTTTACTCATCAGTCTTTCCCACAAACCCCTGACTACTGCTCCATTTATTTCTACATGTTTATACCACCATTAACGGCCTTTCCAAGTCACTGCAAGCAGCAACAGCAAAAGCAGGTAGGGGTCCTTGGCATGCCCTGTTGTTGCTTCAGGCTACCTCAAATTGGTCTTTACTAACCTAATACCTTGAATGGCCAACAGAAAATGTGATCTTACAAAATATGGTTGTGAAGTAAAATGGTACATTTTTTAAAAAAACAAACAGACCAGTGTTAAATATCCAACTAAAATGTCATGTGATATTGTGATCTGCATCACTAGAATTAGTCTCTTACTTCTTGGGGGCGTTACTTGTTACATTTAAATGTGTAACATTTGATATGCTGTTTAAAAACAGTCTCATTATTTTATAGGTCCAATTCTGCTATATCCAAGAGGGTTTGAAATATACAGAAGCATAAAGATAACTAACAAGTACGCAATAAATGCTTCCAACGCTTATCTCTTGGTTTATTTGTTGGAATTGTATCCTGTATCACAGGGCATGGCAAACTACAGCCTGAAGGCCAAATCTTGTTTTTGTGCAATCTGTGAACTAAGTTTGGCTTTTGTATTTTTTCGATAGCTGAAAAAAAAAAAAAGGAAGAATATTTAATGACGTGTGATATTATATGAAATTCAAATTTCAGTGTCCAAAAATTTTTATTTGAACATAGCCACCCTTATTTACCTATTTTCTATGGCTGCTTTCATACTACAACAATGGAGTTGACTACCTACAACAGAGACCATATAGCTCCCAAAACCTAAAATATTCACCATCTGGCCTTTTACCAGAGAAGTTTGCTGACACCTGCTCTACAGTGTAGCTTTTCTTTTTTCTTTTTTTTTTTTTTTAAAGATGTTGTTTGTTTATTCATGAGAGACATAGAAAGAGGTAGAAACATAGGCAGAGGAAGAAGCAGGCTCCCTGCGGAGAGCCTGATGAAGGACTCCACTACATCCCAGGACCCCGGGATCACGACCTGAGCCAAAGGCAGACAATCAACCCCTGAGCCACCCAGGTATCCCTACAGTGTGGCTTTCTATCCTTAAATAACTTTGGGAAAGGATCTATATATTTAGGAATAAGTTTGGTTTACTAGAAACAGAGGCCTGAAATAATAGTGGCTTATACAAGGTAGGGGTTCATTTTTCTCTCATGTAAAAAAAGAAAATTGAAGAAAGGCAGACTAAGCTGGCATAGTGTCCTGGTGGTCATCAGAAACTAAGGCTTCGGGCAGCTCAGCGGTTTAGCACTGCCATCAGCCCAGGGCCTGATCCTGGAGACCCCGGATCCAGTCCCACATCAGGCTTCCTGCATGGAGCCTGCTTCTCCCTCTGCCTGTGTCTCTGCCTCTCTCTCTCTCTCTCTCTCTCTCTCTCTCTCTCTCTCTGAGCCTCATGAATAAATAAATAAAATCCTAAAAAAAAAAAAAAACAAAAACAAAAAACACTAAGGCTTCTTGTATCTTTCTGCTCTGCCATCTTCCTTAATGGCTTTCATCTTGACGATTACCTCAGTCACATAATGGCTACTGGAATCCCAGTCATCACATCATGTTCCCAGGACTAGAAAGTGACAGTGTGATCAGGACAAAACAGCAGTCCCCCAACTGAGTTAACTATCAATAAACAGCTTCACCAGAAGTTCTATCCAAATATTATTCTCCTCCTCCTCCTTCGTTTTTATCCAAATATTCTTCTTATACCTAATTGGGCAGCTCTATTTGCAAAAGAGGCTGATAGATGTTCTTTATTGCTGAGAACATTGCCACTCAAATAAAATCAGGATTCTGTTAGTGACACACAAGGAGAGTGGGTAATGGCTGGGCAACCAACGATCTCTGCCCCAGGAACAAATGGGCTCTCTGTATCCTTTTCAATATATTCGGTGTAATAGTTTCTCATAAATATAAGAGTTTTTTTGAATTACTTTTTTTTTTTTTTTTGCCTTTTTTAAGCATAGATCCTTACTCAGCCTCCTCAGGTCTAACTCTTCACAAAGTATATTCTACAAATATTGAGTCAGTTAGCCTTTACAATAACCCTGTGAATCACAACAATTACTACTGGAAAACTGAGGAAAATTAAAATTCAGAAAAATGAAGTAGAATGTCCAAGGTCACTCAAATAAGAAGTAGCAAAAGTGGAACTCAAGTCCAAGTCTCCTCCCCAAATCCAGTTGGCTTTTTCCACCATAGCAAAACTGTACCCAGTTTGATGGCACAGATACTCAGACCATTCCCTGCCAACAATATCCATTATCTCTACTCCTCTCTCTCAACCAATTTTTTTTCTTTTCCATGTTGTCCTCTCCTCCCTACTAACTTGGCCTCATTGAGGCCCTAAGAGTTTTTTGCCCAGACACCTCTTTTCTGGTTTCTAATGCTTTTTGTTCTATTAAGTTTTATTTGCAAGCCATTTTTTTCCTCTACTGTCTCTTTATACCAATGATTATATTTAAGTAATTAATGAACAGCAACATAACTTTACTCAACAGTATATATTAACTTTACTTAACAGTATATATTAATGTTCTAAAAACCAGACACACAAAAAATAAAACTATTAATAAGGATGACAACCAAATGTGTGGCATAGCCATCATCCTCTGTCACTTTCCTCAATTTGTGACTCGTTTTATGCATGCTTTAAAAAACATAGACTTTTTTGTAAAGTATTATTTAAGTTATCTCAACACCCCACAAGGGACTTGAACTCACAACTCTGAAATCAAGAGTCCCATGCTCCTCTGACTAAGCCAACCAGATGTCCCTAAAAGACACATTTATTGAAAATTCATGAAGATTTTTTTTAAAGATTTGATTTATTTATTTATGAGAGACACAGAAGGAAAGAAGCAGAGACACAGGCAGAGGGAGAAGCAGGCTCCATGTAGGGAGCCTGAAGTGGGACTCAATCCCAGGTCTCCAGGATCACACCCTAGGCTGAAGATGGCACTAAACCACTGAGCCACCAGGGCTCCCCTCATGAAGATTTTTAATTGGCTATGATGGTTAATTATAAATTCATTTTTCCAGCTTTATTGAGGTATAATAATTGACATATAACTTTGTATTAGTTTAAGATGTTCAATGTGTTTTGATAAACTTGTACATTGCGAAATGATTACCACCATACATACCATTAACTAATACTTCCATCACATCACATAATTACTAGTGTGTGTGTGTGTGTGTGTGTGTGTGTGACATCTTCTTTATCCATTCATCCACTCAGACACTTAGGCTGTTTCCATAGCTTGACTATTGTGAATAAATCCTGCAGTGCACACAGAGGTACAAATATATCTTTGAGATAGATATTTCCATTTCCTTTGGATATATACCCAGAAGTGGAATTGCTGGATCATATCATAGTTCTATTTTTACATTTAGACACTGGTTTACATAGTCACTATACCAATTTACAATCCCACCAACAATGCATAAGCATTCTCTTTTCTCCACATCCTCACCAAACACTTGTTATTTCTTGTCTTTTTGACAATAGGTATTCTAATAAATATGAGGTGATAGCTCACTGTGTTTTGGATTTGTATTTTCCTGATTATTAGGGATGCTGAGCACCTTTTCATGTACCTGAAGACCATTTTTGTATCTTCCTTGGAAAAGTATCTACTAAGTTTATTCGGTTCCTCTGCCCATTTTACAATCAGGTTGCTTTTTGTTTTGATTTGGTTTTTTTGTTTTGTTTTGTTATTTTATTGAATTTTTGTTGTTGTTATTGTTTTCTTGCTATTGAGTTGTATGAGTTTCATACACGTATTTTAGATATTAACCCCTTATCAGATATATGAGTTGTAAATATTTTCTGCCATTATGTTAGATTGCCTCTTCATTTTGCTGATGGTTTTCTTTGCTGTGAAGAAGCTTTTTAGTTTGATGTAGTCCTACTTGTTTGTTGTTGCTTTTGTTGCCTTTGCCTTTGGTGTCAAATCCAAAAAATCATTGCCAAGATCAATGTTAAGGATTTACCCCCTATGTTTTTCCTAGGAGTTTCACAGTTTCAGGTTTCCAAGTCTTTAATCCATTTTGAGGTGATTTTTGTGTATAATGTAAGATTGCCTGGTTTCATTGTTTTGCATGTGGACACCCAGTTTTCCTAACATCATTTATCGAAGAGATTATCCTCCCTCCCCCCACTGTAGATTCTTGGCTTCTTTGTAATAAGTTTATTGACCATTTTTGTGTGTTTATGTCTGGGCTCCCTATTCTGTTCTACTGTTTTTTGCGAATACTATACTGTTTTGATGACTGTTGCTTTGTAATATAGTTTGAAATCAGGAACTGTTATGATTCCAGCTTTGCTCTTCTTTCTCAAGATCACTTATTCAGGGCTTTTGTGGTTCAATGTCACTTTTAGGATTGCTTTTTTCAATTTCTGTGAAAAATGCCATTGAAATTTTGATAAGAATTACATTGAATCTGTAGATTATCTTAAGTAGTATGGATATTTTAACAATATTAATGCTTCCAATTTCAATAGAATGTCTTTGTTCATTCTTTGCTTTCAGTCTGTACATGGCTTTAACATCTGAAGTGAGCTTAGAGTCAGCAGCATATAGTTTTGTCTTTTTTTTATACATTCAGCTAAATTGTATCTTTTGATTGGACAATTTAGCCCATTTACATTTAAAGCAATTATTGATAGGTATAGACTTGCCTTTATCATTTTGTTAATTGAATTATGATTGTTTTCTAATTCTCTTTTTCCTTTCTTCCTTTGATTCCTTTTTCTTTCTCTTTTCTGTGTCTATATAGGTTTTTGCTTTGTGGTTACCATGTTTTATATAAAAGGTTTTCTTTCTTTTTTTTTAAGATTTTATTTATTTATTTAATCATGAGAGACACAGAGAGAGAGAGAGAGAGAGGCAGAGACACAGGCAGAGGGGTAAGCAGGCTCCATGCAGGGAGCCCCATGTGGGACTCGATCTGGGAACTCCAGGATCACGCCCTGGGCCAAAGGCAGACGCCCAACTTCTGAGCCACCCAGGCACCCCTATAAAACGTTTTCTATTTATAACAATCTATTTTAAGCTGATCACAACTTAAGTTTGCATACAAAAGCTTATATTCTTACACTGCTCTCAACCATTTTGTTTTTGATGTCAGTTCTTTTTTACATTGTGTATCCATTAACAAGTTATTGCAGTTATATTTATTTTAATACATTTGTCTTTAACTTTTATACTAAATTATGAGTGATTTCTCCACTACTATTACAACATCAGAGTATTCTAAATTTAATGACATATTTATCTTAACCAATGAGATTTATACTTTCATATTATCTCATGTTACTAATTGGCATTTTTCCTTTCAGCTTGAAGAACTAACTTTAACATTTTTTGTAAGGGAAGGCTACTGTAGATGAACTCCTTCAGCTTCTGTTTACCTGGAAAATTCTTCGTGTCTTCTTCAATTCTGAAAAAATTCTTTGCCAGGTGGAGTATTCCTGGTTGGCAGTATTTTTTCTTTTAGCACTTTGAATCTATCATCCCACTCCCTTTTTTAGAAAAACATCTCTACCCTTAATGTGGGGCTTAAACTTACAACCCCAAGGTCAAATGTTGGATCCTCCACTAACTGAGCCAGCCAGGCACCCCTGCTCCCTAGCTTGCAAAGTTTTTGCTGAAAAATATGCAATAGTCTTATGGAAGTTCCCTTGTACATAATAAGTTGTTTTTCTCTTGCTACTTTTAAAATTCTGTCACCTTTAACTTTTGACAATTTAATTATAATGTGTCTCAGTGTGGGTCTCTTTGGAATAATTTTCCTTGGAACTCCCTGAGCTTCCCTGGATCTGGATAACTATTTCTTTCCCAGGTTAGGGGAGTTTGCAGCCAATTTTCATTTGAATAAGCTTCCTGCCCCTTTAATGTCTCTTTTTGTTCTAGGACACACACACACACACACACACACACACACACACACACACCATTCACTTTATGGCGTCCTGTAAGTCCTTTAAGCTATTTTCTCTTTTTCTTTGTTTGCTTTTTTTGTTGTTGTTGTTTTTCTTTTTTCTGTTTGCTTTTTGATCCTCTAATTAGATGAATTCCAGTGCCTTGTCTTCTAGTTTCCTGATCTTTTCTTCCAATTGAGCTAGAATACTGCTCAAACTCTTAATTAAATTTTTCAGTTCATTTAAATTCCTCAGCTTTATGATTTCTGTTTGGTACTTTTTTATATTTTCTATCATTCTGTTGAAATTCTCACTTTGTTCATGTGTAGTTTTGACCTCACTGAGCATTTTTATGACTATTTTTTTGAACTGTCAGGTAAGTCATTTATCTGTTTCATTAAGACCTGTTTCTAGAGTCTATCTTGTTCTTTTGCTTGAAACATATTTCTCTATTTCTTAAATTTCTTTGACTCCCTGTGTTGGTTTCTATGTATTAAATAAAACAGCAATCTCTCCCAGTTTTGAAAGAATAGTCTTGTGTGGTAGATGAACCTCACCAGCCTGGCCAGTGTGCCTGGCTGCCTCTCGAATTTTTGTGATCACCCAAGCCACCTTCTTTGTTCTTAATGGCTCCCATAGTTGAAGGTGTGCCAAGACCCATAAGTGTCCCAAAGGGAATGATTATGGTCAATGTCAATACCTACCTAGATACAGGCTGTTTGGAAGCTAACCAGGCAGCTGCTGGGAAAGTGTGTAGTTAGGCCCCTTCCAGGGAGAAACTGGGAAGTGGGCATTTTTTGTCTATTGCCTCTGTGCTGAACCCTGGGTGTGTTATCATGGGTGAGAGTTTAGTCCTGGGCTTATTAAGAATTTGTGTGTTTTTAATAGTACCATGGGACTCCTGAATACATGCCCCATTGGCTATCAGAGCCAGGTGATCTGTGGACCCATCTCCCAACTGGCACCCATAAAAGTGGGCTACAGACATGGATATAAACTTCATCCAGAGAGATATGGTGATTTGATATAAGCAGGAGGTAGAAGGCAGGGGAAGCAGGGAGGTGTCTGCCAGTTTTCCTGGTCTTTGAAGATGATTGCAATCAGCTCCTCAATACCTGCTAAATTAGAAGCTTGACCCAAAGGCAGCAGCTTTTTCTTTTTTTTTTTAAAGTAGGCTCCATGCCCAGTGTGGGGCTTGAACTCATGATTCTGAGATCAAGAGTAGCATTCTCTACCTTAAAGAAAGAATGTAGATGGACCCTATTCAGGGAAAGGCTGGGAGACTGGCAGGTTTTGCTGGCTCCCCATGCACTGAACCCTGAGGTAATGGCAAGAGCCAGTGCTCAGGTCTGTTAATAACTGCTCCTTTGTTTCACTGTAGTCTTCTGGGTCTCATAAACTCAAGCCCCAGCGACTTTCAGAGGTAGATGTTTTGGGAGCCTATCTATTGAGTGGAAATCTTAAAAGTAGGAGTACTAAATATTGGGTCCAAACCCTTCACTCCTTGGGAAGCTGGGAATTAGGGGTTCCCTCCTGATTGTATGGCACTGTGCTGGCAGTGGGATTTATGATAAGAGTGTATCTCAGACTTTCCTATCCACTTGATGTGGATATCTTGTTTTGTCTGATGTATAGAAATTACTCAGCCGGAGATCCCTGGGTGGCGCAGCGGTTTGGCGCCTGCCTTTGGCCCAGGGCGCAATCCTGGAGACCCGGGATCGAATCCCAAGTCGGGTTCCCGGTGCATGGAGCCTGCTTCTCCCTCTGCCTTTGTCTCTGCCTCTCTCCCTCTCTCTCTGTATGACTATCATAAATAAATAAAAATTAAAAAATATATTAAAAAAAAAAAGAAATTACTCAGCCAGTTCTGAATTATTTTCAGAGGAAGCTACTCCATGTGTAGCTATACATTTGGTGTGTCCAAAGAGGGAGGGGAGTTTAGGAGCTTCCTGTATCATCATCTTTATTTATTTTTTAAAATATTTAAAAAAAATTTTTTTTAAATTTTTATTTATTTATGATAGTCACACACACAGAGAGAGAGAGAGAGAGAGAGAGAGGCAGAGACGCAGGCAGAGGGAGAAGCAGGCTCCATGCACCGGGAGCCTGACGTGGGATTCAATCCCAGGTCTCCAGGATCGCGCCCTGGGCCAAAGGCAGGCGCCAAACCGCTGCACCACCCAGGGATCCCAAATATTTTATTTATTTATTCACAAGAGACGGGGCGGGGGGGGGGGAGACATAGGCAGAGTGAGAAGCAGACTCTCCGGAAGGAGCCCGATGCAGGACCCAGGACCCAATTCCAGGACCAGGATCACGCCCTGAGCTGAAGGCAGATGCTCAACCGCTAAGTCGCCAGGCGTCCCTATATCATCATCTTTAAAGACTACTCCTGAGCAAACCTAAATTCATTCTTAATAAGCAATAAAAAGCATAAAAGTATATATATCCACTGAAAAATAAGTCTCCTTTTCATCTCTGTCTCCAGCTATCTAGCTCTCCTACCCAAAACAATTCTTGCTTCTTGAGTATACTTATGTAGGTAGTCTATGCATTTTCCAGTACATGTTCGTACATACATGCATATAGATGTCTGTATAATATTTTGTTAGCATAAATGGTAGTATATTATATACACCATTCTGTATAATACTTCTCTTACTTAACAGTATATCTTAAGGTTCATTCCACCTGTGACTAGGTCTGTTTAAAACTCGGATCTTAACCATGTTATTATGCTACTTAAAATTCTTTAGTGGCTCCACATTATCCCACAGAATGAAATGTATGCTCCTTAGTTTAACTTCAAGGTCCTCTCTAACCTGGCTCTTCCTAGGACTTCAATCTTCTCTCCCACCATTCACTGATTCCTTATGTTCTAGTAGTCAAACTACCTTCCATCATACTCTCTGTGTTATTTCATAAGTCAGAGCCTTCCCACCTTTCTTCACCTTAATTACATTTACTTACCTTCAAAACAAATCAAGGTGTTTCTTTCCCAAGAGGCTTTCACTTTACCCCCAGACTGGTCCAAGGATTCCTGCATACCTATATCATAGACATAATCATGTTAGGTAAAAAGCATCTGTTTATGTGTGCATTTTCATCACTTATCTGCCCCAAAGCAAGGATTAACATTTTTGGTTCATTGTTTTGTATCCCCAGAACCTACATCATGTCTAACATATAGTAGAAGCTAAATAAATATTTATTGACAAAGACTGATTTAAACTATTGAACTTTCTCTGTGGTAAGGGTAGAATCCATTTTTAAGGCTGAGAGTCTAATGAAATAGTACACATTTCTAGAAAAAGTGAGTTGTGATTCATAGTTTGGGATGGGGCTATAAGGAAACTTTCTTGAAAAGTTGACTGGACATGTTGGAGGTGAGAGACAAATCTTGCATTGGAAATGGCTAGTGGGTAGGAAATGAAGAAACCTAAGAAGCATCAATGAAAGGAGAGAAGGGGGTTAAGGAGGAGTACAGCAGGCAGAGATATTAGGACCTAGATCGGACATGCTGGGATGAAATAGCAAAAGGAGCTGTAGTTGTAGATTTTAGTTCAGGGTCTTTTTTTTTTTTTTTTTTTTTTTTTTTTTTTTTAGTGCAGGGTCTTTGTTCACAGCCTGCATATCAATAGAGAAGGATCCTCCACACTGCAAACTCCATAGTCTCAAAATGACCTTTTCCCCTCCACTCTTCACTCCCTGATGAAGCAGTAATATCTCTCAATGGTCTGGAGAAAAAAAGATGAATTCTCACAGTATTGATAATTATATCTACAACTGTTGATGTCGTTTGAAGTGGTGGAGTTCAGAGCCAACAGCTAAGAAAGAATTCTTGAGACGTCTTTGGTGCGCAAATATCATTTTATTAAACATAGGGACGGGACTCATGGCCAGAAAGAGCTGCACTGGGATTGTGAGGAGTGACTGATTATATAAAATTTTCTATCTTATGGAAGGGTGGGTGATGTTAGGTTCCAAGAAATTGAGTTTATAGGTTTCTGGAGATTGTTTTTTTTTTTCTTGTAAATCGTTAAGACAGTTGCAAACTGATGGAGACTCATGTCCTGCATGACTGTGATCTCTATCAGTTAACCACCTGTTTTTACCTTTCCTTTGTTCTTGGGAGCCAGGAGTGCAGAGGAATGTCACACATATCCCACCTGGGGTGGGGGGTCTGGGATGTTAACTTGTGCTTTGTCCTCAGCTTGCCTTTTGCTTCCTCCTCACTGTGGTTAGGGCTCCTCTTAAGGGATGCAGGTGTCATAAGCACTGATGACAGGGACACCTTCTCAAAGAGATCAGAGAAGGCTTGCCAGAAGGCTTCTCAACCTCAGCTGAGATCTGGAAGTTGACTAGGAGTTAGCTAGACAAAGGGTGATATGAGTGAAGGGGAAGGAACTGTGTTTCAAGCAGAGGGAAAACAACGTGTATGGAACACCAAGGAAGGAAGAAGTCTGGCTTATTGGAGAAAATAAATTAAAGAGTAATATAGGGTGAACAGCAGGAGACAACGCTGAAGTAGGTGGAGGTCCCATCAGGCAGGGCCAGAAGGATTTTGTACTTTATCCCAAGAGCATTAAGAAGCACCTTAAGGCACAGAGGAATGATGTGATTTGTGTTTATAAAATATCACTCTTGGGGCAGCCCCGGTGGCCCAGCAGTTTAGCGCTGCCTTTGCCCCATGGTGTGATCCTGGAGACTGGGGATCGAGTCCCACATCAGGTTCCCTGTCTGGAGCCTGCTTCTCCCTCTGCCTGTGTCTCTGCCTCTCGCTCTCTCTCTCTCTCTCTCTCTCTCATGAATAAATACATAAAATCTAAAAAAAATTAAAAATAAAATAAAATATCACTTTTGTCCATCAACATATAAGTGAATAAACAAAATTTGCTGTATACATACAATGGACCAACATTCAACCTTAAAAGGAAGGAAATTCTGACATGTACTACAAGGTGAATGAACCTTGAGGACACTGTGCTAAGTTAAATAAACCAACACATAAGGACAATATTGTATGATTTCACTTTTATGAGGTACCTAGAATAGGTAAATCCATTAAGACAGAAAGTAGAATAGAGGTTACCAGGGTCTGGGTGGGGGTAGCATGGAGAATGGGGAGTTTTTGTTCAATGGGTACAGAATTTCAGTTTGAGGTGATGAAAAAAATTCTGAATATGGGTTGTGGTGGTGGTTGTAAGGCATGGTGAATGTACTTAAGGCCACTGAATTGCACATTTAAAAATGGCTTAAATGTTCTCAAACTATGAATAGCCAAACAATCTTGAGAAAGAAAAACAAAGCTGGAGGGAAACACTTCCTGATTTCAAAGCTACAGTAATCAAAACAGTATGGTACAGGCATAAAGACTGACATATGGACCAATGGAACAAACAAGAGGATCCCAGAATACTCCCCCCATATATGGTCTAATGATCTTCATCAAGGATGTCAAGACCATGCAATAGGGAAAATATAGTCTCTTCAACAAATGGTGCTGGGAAAGCTAGATATACACATTCCCTACTTGTGCTCTCTCTCACTATCTCTGTTGCAATCTCCATCTCTATCCCTCTCTCAAATAAATAAGTAAAATCTTTAAAAAAATAAATAAAAATATATTTTAAAAATCTGGAAAAAAATTAAGGGAGTTAATGTCCAATATATAGAGAGAACTCTTACAACAACAAAAAAATAGCCTGATTTAAAAATGGGCAAGAGACTTGAGTAGACATTTCCTCCAAAGAAGATGTACAAAAGATTAAAAAAAAACATGAAAATATACCTCACATCACTAATCATCAGGGAAATACAAATCAAAACCACAATGACATATCTCCTCATACCCACCAGGATAACTACTATCAAAAAGGGGAATAAAAACAGAAAATAAGTGTTGGTGGAGATACAGAGGAATTGGAAGTAGTCCATACTTGTGGCTACCTGGTTCCTTTAAGTCTCACCCCCAACATAAAATGATGTAGTTGCTGTGGAAAACAATACAGAGGTTCCTCAAAAAATTGAAAATAGAATGGTTACCATATGATCCAACAACCTGACTTCAGAGTATATACCCAAAGGAATTGAAAACGGGATCTCAAAGAGATATTTGCACACCCTTGTTCATTGCAACATTTTTCACAAAGGCCAAAAGGTGGAAGTAACTTAAATGTCCATTGATGAAGGAATGGATAAAGAAAAAATATATATATTCAATGGAATATTACTCAGCCTTTAAAAAGAAGGAAATTCTGTCACATGCTACAACATAGATGAACCTTGAAGACATTATGCTAAGTAAAATAAGCCAGTCACACACACGCATACACACACACAAATACTGCTTGATTTCACTTATATGTATCTAAGGTACTCAAATTCCTGAAAACAGGAGATCCCTGGTGGTTCAGTGGTTTAGCACCTGCCTTTGGCCCAGGGCGTGATCCTGGAGTCCTGGGATCAAGTCCCACATCAGGCTCCCTGCATAGAGCCTGCTTCTCCCTCTGCTTGGGTCTCTGCCTCTCTCTCCCTCTCTCTGTGTCCCTCATGAATAAATAAAAATCTTTAAAAAAAGAAATTCCTGAAAACAGAAAGTTAAATGGTGGATGCCAGGGCTTGAGGGAGGGAGAAATGAGGAGTTGTTGTTCAATGGGTATAGTGTTTCAGTTTTGCAAGATGGAAAATACTAGAGATCTGTTAAACAATGTGCATGCAGTTAACACTATTGTACCACACACTTAAAAGTGTTTGAGATGGGGTAGCCCCAGGGGCGCAGCGGTTTAGCACCGCCAGCTGCCCAGGGCATGATTCTGGAGACCCTGGATCGAGTCCCACGTCAGGCTCTCTGCATGGGGCCTGCTTCTCCCTCTGCCTGTGTCTCTGCCTCTCTCTCTGTCTCTATGAGTAAATAAATAAAATCTTAAAAAAAAAAAGTGTTTAAGATGGCAAATTTTATGTTATGCTTTTTAATTGATTCAAATGGTAAGTTGAATGTTGTATATATTTTATCACAATAAACAAATGCTGAGATTTCATTGTGTTTCTGCTCAGGATGAAAAGCAAATAAAGTGAACACATTCTTGCTGGCAGGCCTCAAGCTGCCTCATGATGTCAGCTATAATCTTACCACACTCAGCCTTCTTCACAGCCTCTTCACCCTGCTGAGGAAGATGATAATCCCTATTGACCACTATATGATTAACCAGGCTGAGAAGGTCTCTGCCTCCCAAGGAGGGAGCTGGGTGGGGGATACCTGTAGGTAGCTCAGCAGTAGAGAGGAAAGACTGATGCCAGGGGAGCAAGCTACAGGCAGCCCAAGCTTCTGGCTACCTGGTTCCTTTAACTCTCCCCCCAAAGACCATTCTTTTAATCAGGAAACATTTAATTCCCTGACTTTTATTTTATTTTATTTTTAATTCCATGACTTTTAGACTCAGAGACAGGATTCCTACTCATCTTCATTCAAGATCTCCCATTTTTCTCCAACTCATTTTCCCTGCCTCACCCTGCTCATTGTCTTCTGAATACACCTGGAGATTTCCTGCCTCCCAAGTCTCAGCTTGCTAATCCTCCTACTGCAGAATGCACCTATCCACCACCACCCTCATTTCCAAAAACTGCATCAGTGTGAACTCAGAGTGAGCTCTCTCTCTTGGAACTCTACTGGTCCTTGTTCCTGTTACTCAACCTCCACTGGCCACCTGCTGCTCACAATTAGAGTAAGTCCTCTCCATGTGCATGCATCACATTTCCTCAAACCAGATTGTAAACTCAGCTTTCTCATCAAATACCCTGGTATGCCCAGTCAGAGGCCCTGCTCTCACTGTTTTCTTGATGTCCATAGAGTATGTTTCAACCAGATAACTTCCAGAGTCTCTTAAATTGCCCACTGTGTATGGGCACCAGGGTGGCTCAGTCATTTAAGTGTCTATCTTCACACTTAAGTGTCCTGGGATTGAATCCTGCATCTGGCTCCCCATTCAGTGGGGAATCTACTTCTCTCTCTCCCTCTCCCCTCTCCCCTGCTCATGCTTTCTTTCTCTCTCCAATAAATAAAGAAAGAAACTTTAAAAAAAAATCCAAACCACTGGGTATGTATAACAAAATGGTCAAACAAAATATACCTGCTGACCATACCTAGCCCATAGCCAATTTGTAACCTCTGACTTAGGCCAAAAACTTATCTATTAAGGGCTTATTTTTCTCATTTTGGATACTTCAGGAAGACCAGAGTCTATATTTCTTGAGTTCTTTACTCAAAGCATTAAGGCTTCTCAACAGTCCTCTTTGGAAAATCATTTTTAAGGCTCCAGTAGGTTTTGGTTTTGGTTTTTGATAGAAATCACCTCTACGAACAGGTGAATATGAATTTGGGACCCAAGATCCTGTGTTCTGCCCTTAGTTACCCATTATGCTTAATTCTCTAAGGACTGATAGGCTAGTTTGGGAATGATCTGAACCATCTACACTGTTCTCCTTCAAGCCTCCTGATTTCCTTTTCCTTAAACATCTCTCTTAGAGGTTTTCCTGGGTTACAACAGTCCAGGTCCAGAGTGGAAGTGACCAGGGTTTTCTGAGTAGCCCAGGTTAGGAAGCTCCACTCTGTAGGGAGACTTTGTTAAAAGACCTTTATGTTATACCTGTCTTGGCTTCAAACTGTGCTTGAGATCACCTTTTTTGCTTCACATTGGCCCATCACCTAATGGTCAGCTCTATCTAGAGTAGTCCTACTACTGTGACGAAGACTGATCTCCATCTGACTCTGAATTCTGTCTGGTTCTGTTCCTTACCATGATGAGTACACAGGTACTTGCCTCTTTCGTACTTCACGTGTCACCTGCAAGTCTGCACCTCACAGCTCTCTGCCTGCCTAGGGCAGAACAAAAAATAGAAAGTGACAGAAGGGAAAAGCTCTCCACTTTACTATTTACACAGTTTTGGTCAAAAATTGAGTAGCACTTGCAGTGAGCATAGCATAATGAAAAGATTTGTTAAATCACTATGTTGTACACCTGAAACTAAGGTAATCATGTGTGTCAACTATACTTTAATCTAAAAAAAACTGAGAAGAACAAACTGATAAAACTATTATTATTTATTTTAATTAAAATAAATAAAAACATATAATAATCCTTTACGCTTCCATAGCACTATTACAGCTTACAGAGTGTTTTCACGTGTATTGTCATTCGACCCTCACTTGTCCCTGCGAAATGAGAGAAACTGGTATTTTTATTCCTATTTGACATAAAAGGAAATATGTGCTTTGAGGGCACCTGAGTGCTCAGTTGGTTAAGTGCCTACCTTCAGCTCGGGTCATGATCCCAGGGTCCTGGATGGAGCCCCACATCTGGCTGCCTGCTCCATGGGGAGTCTGCTTCTCCCTCTCCCTCTGCCTTCTGCCCCCCTGTTTGTGCTCTCTTTCTCTCTGTGGGTCAAATAAATAAATAAATATTTTTTAAAAAGGAGAAAGAGAGAAGTACCTTGGTTTACTCAAGGTTATACAATTAATAGGAGGTATAGCTGGAACTCAAATTTAGGCTTTCTCATTTTAGGTCTAAAGTATCCTTGGTGTTCGTTTATCCTTCCTCTTTCTGCTACCCTGCAACAGGGCCAGACAGGACTGGAATATCGGAATGCTCTCTGAGTGACCCCATAAGTTGGTACTCCATCTGGCTTTTATCTCAGTGGATTTGACTAAGTCCGTGAAAGAACAGTAGCTGCTTCCAGGCATGAAGGCTCATTGTGTCCAGGTATAAAAGAGTATTGACTTGCTCGTTTATTGATTTAAACCTAGGAGTCACTCCCAATTCTTTAGCCCCAAGAGGCCTCCTACAATAGAGAACATTCACTGCTAAGGGGACTTACACTACTTCAGATAGTGTGTTTGGTACCAGTGACTCGACTGGTTAGAATGAAGCAGAGGGGCTGACTGCTGGATGTATGGGAAACTGCATAAAGGAAGATGGGTTCCCATGAACACACCTCTTTTCTTCCTATCTTTGAGCTTAGCTGTGTCTAATAGGGATAGAAGAGATGCCAGGCAAAGACCTGCCCCTCTTCCATGCTGACTCAGACAAAGCAATAGGCAGGGCTTGGTCCTGGGCCTATCTCCACCTGACCTGAGATGTCATCATCAGAAAGTTCCCATTAAGCATCTAACTGTAGGTCAGAGGCGAAGAGTGATTTCTGCAACACCATGCCCTTGAGCAGCTACCCAGGCCTTCCTGTTTTGTAATACCATGGAGTGAGTCTAATTATCCCTTGGGGGGTGGGGGGGAGGAGCAGTGAAGGGACAGAGGAAGTGTTGATAAATTCCCCAAAGCTAACTGTATTAAAATTCACATCAATTTAAAAATAAATATATACCATCTGGCATTTTTAGGAAAATGGAGAGGGTTGGGTTTGGGGAGGAAGAATTGCTAAGTGGCACAAAAACCAGGCTGTAACTGCTCCAACAGATGTGAGTCACTCTAAGGAGCTCAGTCTTGGGTGTTTCATTCCAAAGCCTCGAGCCATGCAGAGCTGGAGAGCAGCCAATCTCAGAAAGCTGAGCTAGGGAAGGAAATATAGTGGGGAGGTTTCTGAGCTAGTCTGCAGGGAACAGAGGAAATAATGGAAAGAGGAGGCGCAGAGGGAACTCTTTACCACCTGGTGTCCTGCACCCAGGAGACAAAACTTGCTTGGACTTTGAGCCCTTAGCGACTTGATTATGTACACATTGCACGTAGACATCTTGCTGAGAGACAGAAGGGCATAGTGGTTAGGAGCACAAAATCTGTAGATAGAATGCTAAGTTCACATTCTGGCTCTGCCACTTACTAACTTGTGACCTTGAGAAAGTCACTTAACTTCTCCACCTCCCTTTCCTCATCTGAAAAAGTAGAGCTAAAAGTAGTAACTACAGAATAGAGCAGTGGATAGGACAAACATCTAGAAGAGTGCTTGTGTTCTAAGTTAGCGAAATATAAATGTTGGTTACTGTTCCTACTGATACAATGTATAACTGGTGTTCACAGAGGAAATGAAGCCAGTGTCCCAGAGCAGCTATAGTCTACAGCACAATGCATTTAAGACAGAAACTTGTTCTAAAAATATGAAGATGTACCAGGAGATGTAATTACGGCAGTCTGGGGCTCAGTATAGGCCAAGTTAAGGATACCTCATTGGAACAAGATAATATAGTTTCAGATCTATGTCTTAGAGCCTAACCAGGAGACTTCTTCTACCAGACCCTAAGAAAAAAAATTAAGGAAAAAAATGTCCTATTCCATCTTTAAGAAAGTCAAATCATTCAAAACACACAAAACACTACCCTGTATAAAATGTATAAAATAATATGTTATTGGAATTAACATGAAGTAAAGGATTTGTACCCTATCATTACGGACCTTTTAATTCCATTGGGAAGTCAGGATCAACACTAATACTGATAAAAGTTTAAATTTCCTCTTCTGAACAATAAGAATCTACATCATAGGGCAGCCCAGGTGGCTCAGTGGTTTAGCACCTGCCTTTGGCCCAGGGCCTGATCCTGGAGTCCCAGGATCGGGTCCCACCTCGGGCTCCCTGCATAGAGCCTGCTTCTCCAACTCTGCCTGTGTCTCTGCGCCTCTGGTGTGTGTGTGTGTGTGTGTGTGTGTGTGTGTGTGTGTGTGTGTCATGAATAAATAAATAAATAAAATCTTTAAAAAAAAAAGAATCTACATCATAATTCCTCTATCTGTCCAGACTTTGAGCAAGTTTAGATTTTAACTTAGTGCCCAAATTCTATAGCAACTCATTTTTCCCCAAGGGTACTTCTGATTCAATTTTTCATTAAAAATTTTATTTGTTTTTTAAAAATATATATTCTAATATTACAAACTACTCTGAATTTTTTGGGAAGTCAGAAGGTCAAAAACGTTATCTACTAGAGTGGAATAGCAGTACAAGAGAAATGACCTACAAAGGCTCACAGAATCTGAGTTAAAGGAACTTAGAAGGGATGCCTGGGTGGCTCAGTGGTTGAGCATCTACCTTCAGCTTGGGTTGGGATCCCGGGGTCCTGGGATCGAGTCCCACACCAGGCTCCCTATGTAGAGCCTGTTCTCCCTCTGCCTATGCCTCTGCCTCTCTGTGTCTCTCATGAATAAATAAATAAATTTTTTTAAAAAGGGGGGGAACTTAGAAGTCATGGAGTCAACCTTTCTCCCAGAGTAGTATCCTCCTTTAAGATCTCTAATGTATGGGCCCCAGAATTTCCTTGACCACAGTTCCAGATCATTCCATTGTGAGTCAGCAGTGCTGGAAAATCTTAGAGCAGAAATCCTTAATGATCATTAATCATCATCCCTAATAATCCTACTTCTGCCCATTGAGTGACATAGAACAAGCAACATATCTCTTCTTCATTTGATAGTCCATGAGATTTTTGAAGGAATGACATCCTTCAGAAGTCTCCAAACTAAACATTCCTAGCTGCTGTGGCCTTTCATCCTATAGAGCGGAGCTCAGGCCTCTCATCATCTTCTGGTTGATGGACTCCAGTTTACAAGATCCTTCTCAGAACATTGTACCCTGTACCACATAAAGTGATATAAATATGACCTAACCAGCACCAAGTGCCCAGGCCACACACTTCCTACAACATCAGATCACTCTCTGCCTATTAATACAACCCCAGAGGTTACACCAACAGTTTAAGCAGCTGTTCCTCACTTGGGGTTTTTACATAGTTGACTTAAGGCCACCAAATTGTTTCACATGAACTTTAGCCAAAGTAGGCCTATACCATGCAATAGATTTTTCAGCTAAAAGTGCAGCCATTGCATTTATTTGTTTGTTTGTTTGTTTGTTTGTTTATTCATGACAGAGAGAGAGAGAGAGAGAGAGAGACAGGCAGAGGGAGAAGCAGGCTCCGTGCAGGGAGCCTGATGTGGGACTCCATCCCGCGTCTCCAGGATCACACCCCCGGCTGAAGGCAGCGCTAAACCACTGGGCCACCGGGGCTGCCCGCCATTGCATTTATTGATGCTGAATCTCTACTTAGGGTAGAGATAGGGTTTAGCCTATCATTTCAGGCGGATCACTTTTAATATTTATATTGTCATCTATATATTAGAAATAGACTTCAATCTATTTCTGTTGGCTATCTTTCCCAGCTTTCTGTCATCTGCAAATTTAATCAGCTTGCCTTCAGACTTCAAGATCACTAAGAAAATTCAGTGTCATTTTGAACTAGTCATTTCACCTCTTTAGGCTTCAGTTTTCTCACCTGTAAAATAATAAAGAGGCAGGGAATGATTTCCTGGGTCCCAAGAAATTTGAATATGTCTTATACAAATTCAAATGACCAGTGAGTGAAAGACTGGAAAGGGGAAAAAAGATGGTGTGATCACTTTCACAACGAGGGTAACTTGCTCAAGTAAATTGTGAGGGTTAATTTCAGGTGTCAACTTGACTGGCCCAAGGGATGTCCAGATAGCTAGTAAAACATCAGTTCTGGGTGTGTCTATGAGAATGTGTCCAGAAGGAATTATCATTTGAATCAGTAAACTGAGCAAAGAAGATCTCCCTCACCAATGTGTATGCGTGTCATCCAATCTGTTGAAGACCCAGACAGAACACAAGGCTAAGGAAGGGCAAATTCTCTCTCTCTTCTTGAGCTAAGACATCTCTCCTCTCTTGTCCTCAGACATGAGAGTTCCTCAGGCCTTTGGATTTGAACTGAATTATACCATGGGTTTTATGATTACCCAGTTTGCAGATGGCAGAGCATAGGACTGTTTGGCCTCCATAACCCTGTGAGTCAATTCTTATAAGTATATACATATACATATACATATACAAATATTATACATTTTATCTCTGAAGAACTTTAATACATAAATTCTGTGTTCAAATACATGGATTTCAACTTTGAACCTCAGGCATTCCTTTACAGAAATTAAACCCTAAAAACAACATGGTAGATACCTTCATTCATAGACATTCTATTTTTGCATAGCTCTGGTCTGTGAGAGAGAAAAGCTGCAACAGGTATAGGTATTTGTCAATTTAATTGCAATAATTTCAGTTCCCAAATTCTGTATATTATCTAAAACTGCTTGGTGAAATATTAGTCTTATATTTCCTATAGTGAAATCAGTGCTAAATATTATGCTTTAAAATTCAGAAATTTACTGTAACATAGCCCAATAAGAGAATTTATGAAAGATTGATTATTGCAATGTATCCATGCCAATCAATTTTGCAGCAGCCATTATTAGCCCTGTAGCCAAAAGCCAAAATCTTTCAGTATAATCTGGATTTGTAAATTATTATTATTATCATTTTAAGGTAAATCCTTAAATAGTAAAAAATAGATCCCCCTTTCTCCCTGCCACACCTTACTTCTTCTATAGGGGAATAACAAATGCATAAATAACTTCTATAGGGGCTTAGATGGGGTACCTGGCTCATTCAGTAGGAAGAGCTTGCAATTCTTGATCTCAGGGTCATGAGTTCAAGCCCCACATTAGTCATAAAGCTTACTTTAAATGAACGAATTAATGAATGGTTTGGAGATATTCCAGTCAGTGTTGCAACCACACCTCCATTCTCCCTATATATTCTTCCTCTTTTTTTGCTATCTTCTGCCAAGGAAGAAGGGAGCCAGCATTAGGCTGGCTTTCCTTGCATTTCACCTTGGCAGATCATTAGTAACATCAAGCAGTCTTATCTCCTAACCTTTGAAAGGTCTATTACTCTAGTTTGCTTTTCTTCAGAAGTCCTCATAACCGAAGCCCAACCCTCTAAGACAACATTATTAAATCCACCTACTCATCTGGTCAGTGCTGAACACTGAACTAAATGCAGGGATCAGAGGGGAGCCAAAGGCAGCTTTTTTATAACAGGATGGGATTGAGGCAGAGTCAGCAGTGAATAAGCTCCATGTCCCAGCATCACTAACTTACTTAAGAACTTGGAAAGTTTACCACTTCTGTGTTAAATTTTGCCTTCCTAAAGCCTAGTGTTTTACTATTTCTTGATTATAGATCTTTTTAAAAAAAAATATAGAATGCTTCACAAATTTGTAGGTCATCCTTGTGCAGGGACCATGCTGCTTATAGAGCATTTTAAAATAATAAAAAGCTATTGAGTTTTTCTGAATAAAACAAACAAAAAAACTAAAAACAGCTATCTCCAATTTCCCAAAGGGTTTGCGAGATAAATAACTTAAATGCCAAATGCCAATTTTGGGAACAGCAGACACTGGGAAAGGTGAGAGTGGAATAAGTTTGTGATTGCCTTGTGGAGGGGCCAGTAACTCAGAAATCCACACTAGAGAGGAGGATTAGAAAATCTTAAAAATATTCATACCTTACATTAGCATCCCCAAATCTAAAAAATATGTACAAGACCTATATGAGGAAAACTACAAAACTGATCTATGAAATGAAAGGAGAACTAATAAATAGAGAGATATTCCATGTTCATGGATAAGAAGATTCAATATTGTCAAGATGTCAGTTCTTCCCAACTTGGCCTCCAGACTCAATGTAATCCCAATCAAATTCCTAGCAAGTTAATTTGTAGATATCGATACACTGATTTTAAAGTTTATTTGGATAGGTAAAATAGAATATTTGGATAGGTGTGTTAGAATAACCAACACAATATTGTTGGAGAACAAAGTCAAAACACTCACACTATCTGATCTCAAGACTTAAAGCTACAATAATCAAGACACTATGGTCTTTATGAAAGAAAAACAAGTAGATCAGTAGAACTGAGAGCCCAGACATAAACCCACATAAGTATAGTCAACTGCTCTGCAATAGAAGAGCAAAGACAATACAATAAACAAAGATATTCCTTTCAAAAAAAGGTGCTGGAACAACTGGACATCTACATGCAAAAAAAAAAAAAAAAGGAAAATAAATAATAGAGCTAAATGTTAAGATGCAAAATTATGAAACTCCTAGAAGATAACATGGGAGAAAACCTAGATGATCTTGAGTTTGGTAGTGAGTTTTTAGATAAAAACTACTACCTAAAAGAACTACTACCTAAAAAACTAAAAAACTACTACCTAAAAGTACTACTTTTAGAAGTACAATCCATGAAAGAAAGAATTGATCCCTTGGAGATCATTAAAATGAAAACACTTCTAATTGCAAAAGACAGTATCAAGAGAATGGGAAGACAAGCCACAGACTGGGAGAAAATATTTGCAAAAGACACATCTGATAAAGAATCATTATCCAGGGCAGCCCCGGTGGCTCAGCCGTTTAGCGCCACCTTCAGCCCAGCGTATGATCCTGGAGACCTGGGATCGAGTCCCACGTCAGACTCCCTGCATGGAGCCTGCTTCTCCCTCTCCCTGTGTCTCTGCCTCTCTCTCTCTCTCTCTCTGTGTCTCTCATGAATAAATAAATAAAAATCTTAAAAAAATAATTATCCAAAATATACAAAGAACCCTTAAAATACAACAATAAGAAAAACAATTCAGTTAAAAAATGGAATACAAACCTTAACAGACCCCTCCCAAAAAAGGCATATAGTTAGAAAATAAGCATATGAAAAGACATCCCACATCATCACAGAGAAATGTGCAAATTAAAGCAACAATGAGATACCACTGCACACCTATAAGAATGGCCAAAATCTAGAACAGTGATAATATCAAATGCTAGCAAGGACATGGAGCAACAAGAACTCTCATCCGTTGTTAGTAGGAATGCAAAATGGTATAGCCACTTTGAAAGAGGTTGGCATTCTCTTACCAAACTGAACATACTCTTTGTATATGATCCAGCAATCATGTTCCTTAGTATTTACCCAAAGGAATTAAAAACTTATGACTACACAAAAACCTGTAATGATTGTTTATAGTAGCCTCCCTCACAGTTGGCAAAACTTAGAAGCCACCAAGATCTTCTTTAGTAGATGAATGGATAAAGTGTGGTACATTCAGACAATGGAATATTACTCAGTGCTAAAAAGAAATGAGCTACTAAGTCATACCACTAAGTGAAGGAAGCCTATCTGAAAAGATTATATATTGTCTGAGTCTAATGATCCAACATTCTGGAAAAGGCAAAACCATAGAGACAGCAATAACAATAAACAGATCTGTTGTTGCTAGGTGTTGGGGAATGAATAAGCAGAACAATGAAAATATATGATACCATAATGACTGATGTATATCATTATATATTTGTCCAAACACATAAATGTGGGATACGAAGAATGAACTGTAGGACACATTATGTGGGCAATAATGATGTGTCAATGTAGTTATAATAAATGTACCACTCTGGTGGAGGATGTTGATAATGGGCAGACTATACATGTGTATGGATAGAGACATGGAAAATCTCTATTCCCTCAATTTTACTATGAACCTAAAACTGCTCTAAAAAAGTGAAGTCTTAGGGCACCTAGCTGGATCAGTTGGTGGAGCATGCAATTCTTGATCTTGGGGCTATGAGTTTGAGTCCCACGTTGGGTATAAAGATGACTTTTTAAAAAATATAATCTTAAAAAAAAGTAGTCTTAATCAAAAGAAAAAATTCACACCTTTAATCCAGTATTTCACTTCATTTTTTTTTTAGATTTTTATTTATGTATTTATTCATGACAGACACACAGAGAGAGGTAGAGACACAGGCAGAGAGAGAAGGCTCCCCCGAGAGGGAGCCTGATGATGGACTCAATCCCAGGACCCTGAGATCATGCTCTGAGCTGAAGGCAGACGCTCAACCACTGAGCCACCTAGGTGACCCTTCACAAGGTTATCTTTAAACGAAAAGCAGGATACAATTATACATATATGGTCTTTGTCTTAGTTCATTCAGGCTGCTATGCCAGAATACTATAGTCTGGATAGCTTATTAACAACAGAAATTCATTTCTTATAGTTTTTCACTGGTGGGAAGTCCAAGATCACCAAGGATCACCAGATTCTGTGTCTGGTGAATATTCATAGACAGTAAGCAGTGTTATCCCTGTATCCTGACATGGCAGAAGGGCCAGATCACTCTCAAAGTCTCTTTTATAAGGGCGCTATTCCCATTCATGAGAACACAGCCTCCATGACCTAGTCACGTCCCAAAGGTCCTACCTCCAAAATACCATCATTCGGAGATTAGATTTTAACATATAAGTTTGGGAGTGACACAAACGCTCAGTCTGTGGCAGCCTTCATTTAATGATAAAAAGAAAAAAGACTGGAAGAAAATAGGAATATTAATCATAATTTTCTCTGGGTGGTAGGATTATGGAAGATTTTTATTCCTTTATGTTTCTGTATTTTTCAAGTTTTCTTTTTTTTAAGATTCGTTTATTTATTTTAGAGAGAGAGCATGAGCAGGAAGGGGAGAGGGAGAGACTCTCAAGTAGACTCTGCCCTGAGCTTGGGGTGTGATGCAGATGTGGGGCTGGCTGAATCTTTGGACCCTGAGATCACAACCTGAGCCAAAACTAAGAGTCAGACAGTCAACTAACTACACTACCTAAGAGCCCCTAAAGTTCTATAAAATAAACATCTTCTTTTAAAAAACAGTGGAAATTGATAAAAGCAGTAAATGAGAAGTAAGAGAAATTACCAGTGATTCTGGATATCCCAGAAAGTTTTCCCTAATATCCACTTGGGCCAAATCCAGATGCCCTCATGCCTTCCACTATTATGTCACACAGAACTGAGTGGCACTTCCACAAGTAAGTAACTTTTTTTTTTTTTGCTTCTATGTTCTTAATTTATAAAACAGTGATGTAAAATCTCACAGGTTGACAGGAGGATTAAATGAAATAACCCACAAAAAGCCCAGGAACATTGTCAGAGATCAGTAAAAATGTATTCCCTCTCTAATTCTGGAAGTAGAGCAAAACACCCGCAGATCTGTAGGTGAAACAGACATTGATGCAGATTGTGTGGTGAATGAAGGGCTCAGGATGTCAAGCAGGGACCAGCTCTGTACTACAACCCTGATCCTGTCAGTACCCTGGTCCTCATATTAATGGCTATGGAAATGAGGGGAATACTAATTAATGAGGTAGACAGTGACATGATTAAGAGATACCCCTAGGGACAAACAAGAACCCTCTCTCAGAGTCATCAGGCAAGGATCAGGTCTCTTCTGAGAGTGCTGGCTGTAGTCAATCTGCTTTTGACCACATAACTAAGACAGATATTATACTGAAGCCAATGATCCTTGAAGATGAAATAATCTCTAAGGCTTCTTTCTGCTCTGATTATAATGCTATAATTATAATAAGCAAATGCTGATAGGAATTTATTCAAATCCATCCTGTGTGCTTGGCAGGTTCCTTTCAAGTTTCCTGGGCCATCACAATCCAGGGAGTGTTGTTTGGAAGTGCGAAACAGGATTACTTAAACTCTAGCAGCAGGAGCCCTTCTCAGAGTAAGGAGAGGAGTATAGGTCTTGAGCCCTTAAGAGGCCTCTTGCACCTGCACCCTTCCTCCAGGGAACCATGCACTGACCTCCATTTAGCAGGATTGCCTAGGGCAAGAGACCTGGAGAAGTATCGCTGGAATTTCGGAGCCTTTTTTTTTTTTTTTTTAATTTTTGTTTATTTATGATAGTCACACACACAGAGAGAGAGGCGGGGGTGGGGGGCAGAGACACAGGCAGAGGGAGAAGCAGGCTCCACGCAGGGAGCCTGATGTGGGATTCGATCCCGGGTCTCCAGGATCACGCTCTAGGCCAAAGGCAGGCGCCAAACCACTGCGCCACCCAGGGATCCCATTTCGGAGCCTTAAAACGCTAATGTGTGTGTTGAGATAGGGATTGGGGAACGGAGAAAGAAAGAATTCCGAAGGAGGACAAAGGGTTTGGTTTTGGTGTTGGTTTGAAACTAAAAAACAGATATTCTGTTTAATACCATTCAGAAACTCCACTTCTCTTAGCTCTCTTGGGGTCAGCAGATCCCAAGAGAAGGGAGTCCACGACGTCATCACTTATCTGCTACCTTTTCTCCCCTGCCTTTCCCAGCCACCGTCAAGTTGCCAGCTCCTGGTCACCATAGCAACCATGACGAGCCAGCATCCAGCTCTGCTGCACTGACTTCTCCAACGGCAGCTGAGATAACAGCACTGAGGACAAGCCGCAGGAAGCAGACACCCTGGATCTCATTCTTTCCTCCTTGTCTCGACTGGACCCTGAAAAAGAATTGCACAGAAAAGACCAGGGGGAGACAGGGAGGCCCCTTGGAGCCTCCGGATGCTCACCTCCAGTGCGGTCCAGCGGGAAGGTGGAGCGTGCAGCAGTTAGGACGTGTGCAGCTATGGCAGCAGCACCTGTACACTGAGGACCTACTGACTCTGGGGAGCCAACATTTATTACGTATGGAGGAGATGCCCTTTGAAGCCCTAATCGGTGAGTACCATCAAGTCTTCCTTTGGGTAAACAAATCTCCCAAATGACAAGGTTATATGTCTTGGTTCCTGCCTAAAAACAAAAAACAAACAAACAAAAAAACCCACCCCCCGTCTTTAAATTTCTTATGATTAGGAAGCACTTTCCTTTCTGATATCTTTGGGTTTCTTGGAATCATGATTTCTTCTCCCTTTAAACACACTACTGCCTTAACCAGTGGGAGCTGCGCTCCAGTCTCTGCGCCTCCATTACCACGCAACAGCCACTGATGCCGATCCAAGCATCACGAGTAAACGCTGCAAAGCTCATCAGAGGAGCAGCAGGGCTCAGTTTACCAGCACTTTCGTCTCATTTGCTTTGCGTTCCTATCCTACAATCAAAGAAATAACGTCCCCAGGCAAAGCAGTGGCATGCCGGAGGCAGAGGGACGCCAGGAGGTCCTTGTGGAAGTCGCGTCCTTTCTGGCAAGCTCGAGGAAACGAATCCCTGACCTCAGCCAGGAGGAACAATTGCGGGGCGAGGAGAGCATCCGCTCGGGCCCGGTAGAGGGCGCCCGCGGCTGACGACCCCGCCCGCGGAGGGACCCGCGCAGGTGCGCGCGGGGGCGGGGGCGCGGGGCCGCGGGGGCGCGGGGAGCGCGGGGGGGGCGGGGGCCGCGGGGAGCGCGGGGGGGGGGCGGGGGCGCGCACCCCCTCCCTCCGAGAGCTTCAACACAAGGACGGTCACTTCCATCCCTCCCCGGAAGCAAAGGCAGCGTCGCGCGACTTCTAGGGCCCTGCGTGTCCTTCTCGAACCCTACGAGCGCGACCGCCCGCAGACTACCTAGTGCGTCCTTAGCCTTCTCTTGCCCGCCAGCCCTTCTTCCTCGCCACTCCCCGCTTCCGGAAACAAAGCTTCGTTACTGGTCTAGCGCTGTGATCCACTGCTTAGACTTCTCCTTGTTATTAAGATTCCTTTCATGGGAAAGATGAAATTTTGTTAGAATAAAAGATAAATAGAAGGCTGACCTCCTGGGTCCCTGCAGTATTCGTCAGTGGTGCACAGCCTTGGCTGCATGTTGGAACACCTGGGGAGCTTTAAAAAAATACTGTTCTGGGGTCCCATCCCCAGAGACTCTGACTTAACTGGTCTGGGATGCAGCCTAAACAGTGGGCTTTTTATTTTTCTTTTTTTGATTTTTTTTTATTTATTCATGAGAGAGGCAGAGACGCAGGCAGAGGGAGAAGCAGGCTCCATGCAGGGAGCCCGACGTGGGACTCGATCCCGGGTCTCCAGGATCAGGGCTAAAGGTGGCGCTAAACCGCTGAGCCACACGCGATGCCCAACACTGGGCTTTTTAAAGGCTCTCAGGTGATCCTAGTGAACTAAGTTGGCAATCCACCATTCCAATCGATTAGGATGACATTTTTCCAGGTGAACTTGATAGTTAAACTAAGCCTCTCAAGATGCTGCTGTATAGCACAGTATGAAACTGTTGTGAATGCCTGGAAGCTGCAAGCTAAGACAGATCAAGGGGACCCAGCTGCTCACAGTGGCTCAGGATGAAGGTGATGTTTCAGAGGAGCGAGAGAGCAAGTGTCTCCCTCAAAATAGGTTCTCTCACTAAATGAGATGTCCTGATTAATATTCCAGAGCAAAGGGGGAAAAAGATGTGTGCCTTTCCAAGTCTGTAGGGTCTTCTGTAGATTTATAGACTTTAGGTCTGCTGATACTGACCAGGGTCATGTGTAGATCTTCAGCCAACTGCAAGGAGAATGGACATAGACTGAAGAGGAGGATTAAGAATGCAGTGGTCGGGATCCCTGGGTGGCGCAGTGGTTTGGTGCCTGCCTTTGGCCCAGGGCGTGATCCTGGAGACCTGGGATCGAGTCCCACGTCGGGCTCCCGGTGCATGGGGCCTGCTTCTCCCTCTGCCTGTGTCTCTGCCTCTGTGTGTGTGTGTGTTTGTGTGTGACTATCATAAATAAATAAAAATTAAAAAAAAAAAAGAATGCAGTGATCACTCTAAAGAAGGGAGAAGCAGCAATAAGATTGCCTGAGAATTTTATAAAGCATTACCCTTCTCAGGCTAAAACCCTTCCAAATGGCTTGAACTCCTCCTAAGCTGGAGGGAAGTCCTACTATATTAGGTTCCCTGAAAATTCAGGTACCAGGGTAAGCTGGTCTCTACAAGTAAAATTGCAGACTGGAGGGCAAACCTTGTGGGAGGTTCTTCCAATGCTCACTTTGTAATGTTATTTCATGAATATTCATAAGTGCTGTGAAGCAACTGGGAGGTAGAAACCACACAGCCATACCTGAGGTTCTCAAGGAGATTAGGTAAGGCCTCAAAACTTTGGGCATGAGAAGTTAGAACTTTAAATACACTGTTAAGTATCATCCACCAGCCTGGAGTCAGAAATTCACTCATTGCAGCTGTCTTTTGCTCCTGCTTTGGTTTTGGTTAGAGAAATGGTTGCGGCCTCCTTGAAGAATTAGGTATGGAAGTGCTAGATCTTCTTTTTTTTCCAAGATCTTATTTATTTATTCATGAGAGACAGAGACAGAGGCAGAGGGAGAAGCAGGGTCCCTCGGGGGGAACCTGATGTGAGACTCGATCCCAGGACCCTGGGATCATGACCTGAGCCAAAGGCAGATCTTAACCGCTGAGCGACCCAGGTGCCCCAAGACTAGATCTTTTGAAACCTTCAGCAAGGCTCAGTCAATTTGCCAAATAAAAAGGCAAGAGAATTCAGATTCTGTTTAAAGATCATGCAGGCTACCTGATGTGGATCAAAAAGCCTTAGGTGCTAGGGCCACTGAGGGAGTACCTGGGAGGTATTTCCTGACCACAGAGTGACCACAGCTCTTCCACACTGCTACACAGGGTTATTCGTCTCTGCATTCTCAGGCTCTGACCTAGACAAGCCCTTCCTTGGTGCCTCTCTCCAAGCAACCTAAGACAGTTGTAATATCCTCCATCCTGCCCTTTAGTCATTGTTTTTCTGGTCTGTGCACAGCCATACACACAACACTATTTTGTCTCCTCCTGGAGTCTACCTGACCTCCTGAGACAATGCCTTCGCTTATCCACCATGGGCCTCCCCCTGGCTTTCCCCAGCACTCACTTGGCAAGCCAGGCCATACCCATGCTTCATGTTGCCTGGTCTTAGCTCTCTCAGCTGTGCTTGGACTTGCTTTTGACTAATTTCATGTGAACGATAGCTTGCAGTGGCTTCTGCTACCTCAGACCCAAAGGCCCTCTCCCTACAGGCCACCTCAGAGCTGATCCACCTCACAGAGCAGGCCAGGCCAATACTGTGAAGGTTTCCAGTCCACTGGACGGCTACACAGGGAAGAGCACAAATATGTCTCATTTCTCACTGCCCCTCCCCACCATTACCACCAGTCTCTGAAAAGAGGCAATTTACTTCACAGGCCCCTGGAAGAAAATGTCCAATTGATCCTGCTTACTTCATGTATATCCATTCATCTTCAGGTGTCACCCAAGCTCAGAGTGGGAGTACTTAAGACAGTTGTGGTGCATTAATAAAATCCTATTTTATACTTTTTCAGACTCATCAGTGAATCATGAAATCAGTTTGGTGGGTCATGACCAGTATTTTTATTTTTTTATTTTTTTTTAATTTTTATTTATTTATGATAGTCACACACAGAGAGAGAGAGAGAGAGGCAGAGAAACAGGCAGAGGGAGAAGCAGGCTCCATGCACCGGGAGCCTGACGTGGGATTCGATCCCGGGTCTCCAGGATCGCGCCCTGGGCCAAAGGCAGGTGCCAAACCGCTGCGCCACCCAGGGATCCCCCATGACCAGTATTTTTAAAGAAAATGAGTGAACACCTGGGTAGCTCAGTAGTTGAGTGTCTGCCTTTGGCTCAGGGCGTGATCCCGGGGTCTTGGGATGGAGTCCCACATCGGCCTCCCCACGGGAAGCCTGCTTCTCTCTCTGTCTGTGTCTCTGTCTCTCTCTCTTTGTGTCTCTCATGAATAAATAAAAATCTTTTTTTAAAAATATAAAAAATCCTGACATGAAAAATGAATAGAATGGGAGAATATTACATTATATATTACAGATTAAAAGTTCATGTCTTTCAAACAAAAAATTCATTTCAAAAAGGATAGAGGTGGCGTGTTGAAAAGGGAGAAGTGGAGAGAGTTAAGTAGTGACTTTGGCTTTTTGAAGGCTTGTTTCCAGAAGACCTTGTTATACCAGGTGCATCCACATAAGAAAGTAAGAGTCACAATTTCTGTTCCTCCTACACTGTACTGCTCTTTTGAGATTGAACCAAATCTTTAATAAAGTATTTTGAATACTACAAAACAAACTCTTTGGAGTTAAAAAGAAAAAAACACATTAGAATTCCACGCATAGCTATATACTATATGATTTCATTTACATGAAATTCTGAAAAAAATACCAAAAAAAAAAAAAAAGAAAGAAAAAAGAAAAGGTTAGCAATTGCCAGGAGCTGGAGGTGTAAGAAGTTGACTACTAAGAGAACTGGGGAAGTTTGTGGATAATTCAACTATTTTATAGTGACATATATTTGATAAAAGCCAGAACTACACACTAATCATACATACATGGTCCTGGAGTCCCGGGGTCGAGCCCCACATCACATTGGGTTCCCTGCTCATCAGGGAGCCTGCTTCTCCCTCTGCCCCTCCCCCTGCTCATGCTCTCTCTCTCTCTCTCCCTCCCTCAATAAATAAAATCTTTTCTAAAAAATAAATAAGTAAATAAATAAAAATAAAATCTTTTCTAAAAATGTCTACAAAGAAAAGATTTATAATTAGATGGACAACAAAATGTAAAAAGCAAGCATACCACGTTTGTAATTGTAGGTAATCTGTGTGCACCTAAAAGACAAAAATCCTCATGTACAAGTTGCTGTGCTAAAGTGATGTATTATAGATGTTTTTTCAGTTTTAAATTTTCATTTGCTGTTATATTCATTTGCCATTTCAGTAATAAAGAACCCTCAAAACCTTCAAGATTGAAAGAAATAGATGTGGAGAAGAAACTCCAGAAATTATCATATTATAATGTAGAATGTTGCTTTCTTGGCCCTAGAAACCAGAAAAATCATGAGAGTCACAATTACATTGAATAAGTTCAAGATGTATTGATTTTCATTTATTCTTATTATGAGCTAATGTCAATTTTGGCAAATTCCTTGCTTATGGCAAGCACTTTGTAAATATCTGTTAGCTGACTGACCAGTTAGGTCTTTTGGTTGTATTTTTCACATTCTCAATCCTAGAAAAACCTGAATTTATCTCTGAAGAAGCATCAGAAAGCTCAGTATAGATAACACCTTCTCCTTATCTGTATATCATAAGAGGACTTTAATTTTTCCAGCATAGAGAATAATCTTTGGGACTTTTTTCCCCTATTAAGAGAATTATAAGCTCATTTTAAGGTGTGCCTGGCAGGCTCAGTTGGTAGAGCATGCAAATCTTGATCTTGGGATTGTGAGTTTGAGCCCCATGTTGGGTGTAGAGATGACTTTAAAAAAATTTTGTTTTAAAGAATTGTAAGATAATTTTAAGTAGGTCACAGATCTGAAGAGAAATACAAGGTGTGGAATGGACAGAGAGCTGGAGAAATTTTCTTAGAAATCTGCCTCAGGTAGATGTTTAAATGATGGAGCTGTTTTATTTGAAGTGGGAAGGAGAGTGGAGGCAAAACGATAACCAACAACTTAGAAAGCCTGCTATTTCTCTTCTAGACTAGAGCATTTTCAGACTAAATGGCCTAGTGTATAATTTCTACATCCCTCCCTTAAACTTTGGTTTGCTGTTTAACCTGAAGATACATGGTTAGTGTCTCTGTGCCTCATTTTCCCCATCCTTAAAGGGAATGAAAATTTTTGCTCTCTTCTTTGTCCAAGGCAGGCTGGGTGGAAGATTTAGATTGTATGCATATTTATATACCCCTCTGCTCATTTTCCACACAGATGAAGGGTAGAGATATGAGAGGAAACTTCCACAAACAGAACTGTGTGTGTGTGTGTGTCTGTGTCTGTATGAAAGGGAGAGGAGGAGGGAGGGAGAGAGAGACTATACTTGGGTCAAGTCAGAAGCAATAATCTTTGGACTAAACAAAGCATTGGTTAGTTTGTTGAATTAACTCTTCAAATATAATAATTTTCATTTTTAGAGGAAGAATATTAATACCTGCTAAGCACATACTCTAGGCCGCTGCTTTCATGTACATTATTTCCATCAACCCTCAACAACTCTGTGAAATGAGCATTATTTTTCCCATTTTTCTAATTTAGAGGGAATTACTGCAATTCAGAGACATGTAACCAGGGTTTTATGCAGAAAAGTGGGGATTTGAGTTCATTTTGCTTTCGTGACAAAACCTATACTCATGTCATGCCTCCGTGTCAGACAGACTTGGGTTAAAATTCTGAGTGTGGGTGGCACTCATTAGCTGTGGGACCTAGGGCAAGTTTTTTAACATCTCTGAAGCCCAATACCTTATATTAAAATAGGGATCATAATAACACAAAATGGGGCTCAGTGGTTGAGCATCTGCTTTTGATTCAGGATGTGATCCCGGGATCCTGGGATCAAGTCCCACATGGAGCTCCCCACAAGGAGCCTGCTTCTCCTTCTGCCTGTGTCTCTGCCTCTCTCTCTCTCTCTCTCTCTCTGTCATTCATGGATAAATAAATAAAATCTTTTAAAAAAATAATGACACAAAATGAGGTTCTTAAGGTTAGTTCATACCTATGGGGTTTTTTTTTTATTGCAAACAACAGAGATAGACTTTAAAGCTAACTTTGGGGAGGGGTGGAAGAAATGTATTGGAAGATGATGAATTAGCTAACACAGTTGAAAGAAAAGTATATTGCCAGATCTTGCAAAGGATGAGGACCAGGGCAGCTAAGGGGATCTAGAGAGTAGAGAAATACCCAGTTTCCTTCAGGATATTCACAACTGGATGTATCAGCTCACATCATTTTCAGTTCTTGTGTCTTTCTGCTTAACACTGAAATCCTAGGAAGAGCAGTCAGCCTGGCCATGGCTGGGCCATGTGCTGTTTACCTCATGGGTGGAGAACGAGATGCCTTGGTTGTCATGCCCACAGGCCTGAAGGGAAAGGCAGTTCCCATAACAGATGTAGGAACTATTCTCTGGTAAGAGAGCCTGGATGCCGAGTAAGCACAAGTCGGTGATACCCACTACGGAACGGATGCATCGATCATTCCAGGACCTGTCACAAAGGAGCAGCTCTGCGAATATTTGCCATCAGTGTTTTCACATCACCTCTGTAAGACTGCAGTTCCGGATCAGTACATCTTGAAACCCTACCTCAGTGTTCTCTGTATGTGTGCTATGTTGTGATACACATAGAAGATGGTATTTGACCAGTATCCTGGGGTGAAGTGACAAGGTATTCCTGCAGGAGGAGGCTAAATGGGAGGCTCTGGCCACTCCTGGTCCTGCAGGGCAGCCCTGAGAGCTGAAGGCATCACTATTTGGCACCTATTAGTGACACACCAGTGCCAAAGTTTAAACTTTTATACTAGAACTTTCAGACCATTTGCCATTACCTAGTCTCAACTCAGCTTGCACCCCCTCTTCTCCTCCCCAATTTTTAACGAGCTTCCCAGCAGGCAGGCAGGAGGTGAAGTCAATAGTGGTGACCTTCAGCCATCTTCTGTCCCCACGCCTTCCTTAAGGCTTTCACTGTCAGGAATTTAAGATTTGCAGAAAATGAAAGTAACTTCTCTTCTAGATAAGGTTAAGGACATCTGGCCCAAGGGGCCTAAACTATCCTAAGAGATTTTATTTTGCTGAAGCCTATGATTTTGCTGCGATACACTCTCTGAGGGGCAGCTCTGAGGCATGGTGCAGCTATTGTCGATGCAAATAGGCTTGGTTTCCGAGCAGAACGAAACATTGACAGGACCTGTGATCGTGGATGTGGCCAGAGGACTTGAAGACCATTCAAAGTCAAAAAGATGTGGATGCTGTTCTCATTCCTTTTGTCTTTTTTTTTTTTTTTTTTTTTGTGGGGCACTGGGAGGAAATGGGGATTGTTTTAAAATTGTTTTTATTTTTTCTTATTACAAAAGTATTCTTTCCCAAAATGAAAAAGCACAAATAAGCAAAAAGAAGATAAGCTCAAACAATCCCACCCATTCCTCTTCACCTACATGTTAACCTTTAATATTTATTCTTTTGAATTCCCTTTCTTTCTAAGCGTCCAATCTATTTCCGCCCTGGGGCAGTGAGGTGCTTCTGAAAACTTCTGGCAAAGTTTGGGGTGGGGGTGGGGGACAGTGCTTCTTTTCAGTATGTAGGCGCTGGCAAAGGTGAAGAGGAGCCTCACCTCTTGGGATACCATTTTCTAGCCCACTCTTTTGAGAGGCCACTCAAATAACCCCTCCTCCATAAAGCTTTCCCTGATCTCTTAGATAAAAATCTTCTCAGTGTCACAAGATAGGACTTCCTAGCTACCTAGCAAAGACCCATCCTAGCAAAGACCAGTTTCTTTCTATGCTTCACTTTCCCTGCTCTGTTGTCAGCAACAGGTCAGACCCTACATCCACTTGATCTCAGAAAGCTCTCACACCAACAACCATAACAGGTACCCATGATGAATGAATGAAAAAGAACTGGAGGCTTAAATCAAACAGAACTTCAGTGATCTCAAGTGGGAGCAAAGAGGATTTGAGATCCTGTATGTGCCTTCAATAGGCACTGGACAAAGGAAGATTTGACCTCTTTTCCTTCTCTGTAAAAGGCTGATCCGTTTGCATATGTTCTCTTAAATCTAAAAGTACCAGTTTGTATACCAGCAGTTTCAAGTTTTTTGGTTCCATTCTGACGCTTTCTCAGGACATCTCTCATTATTCCACTGCCAAAATGTGCAGTATCATATGGTATCTCTCTTCTCTCTTTTCTCGATTCCTTTTTTCCTATTCTTTTTTCTTTCACAATTTGAAAACGGAGCTGTGTAAAATAAGTCATATCCAAATATAACCCAATTGGAACTTGACCTTTGCCTCATGGAATATTGAAAGTGATGTTTTTAAGAGGAATGGGGCAGTCAGACAGAAATGGAAAGACAGTTTCTTTCTCTCCCCACTATAAAATGAAGCAATCACAAGGGTGAGTTTGTTTTAGACCAGATCTAAAATGTTACACATTGAGGTCTGGTAGTGGGCACAGAGACTAGGGTCTGTGTTCAAAAAAAAAAAGTCCCGAAAGACAGATATATATCTATATCTATATCTGTATCTGTATATGTATATATTTTATTTTTGTAAATTTTTCTTAGATGTGAAGAAACAAGTTAAGAAAAGTCCTGTTGGCAAATTTTGCTGTGTTTCTAGAGATTTTCAAGAACTAGGTCTGAGTTGGATTAGGGAAGAGTCTTCTTGCATTACGACTCCAGGAAACTCTATTTTGATGATGATTAAATGTGGTAAACATAGATGTTATTTTGCAGCAGACTTGGTGATTAGAGATTTCTTCTATAGAGTATCTTGGTTTTTCTTGCATGTACTTAGAATATCTGACTGCAAAACATACATACCAAAGAATTGGGGGGAACACTTCTTAATTTTTTGACATACCAAGAATTAGAGATTTAATTAGTTAAAAGATTTCTAAACTTTTCTCTTCTTCTTTTTTTTTTTTTTTTTTTTTGCATTTGTTTTTATTGAAGTTCGATTTGCCTGTTGGCAAATCTATGTTTAGAGTATAACACCCAGTGCTCATCCCATCAAGTACCCTAATCAGGGCCCATCATCCAGTTACCCCAACACCCCCCGCTTGCCCACTTCCCCTTCCATAACCCTTTGTTTCCCAGAGTTACAAGTCTCTCATGGTTTGTTTCTCTCTCTAATTTTTCCCTCTCATTTTTTCTCATTTCCCCTAAATCCCTTTCATTATTTCTTATATTCCCTATATGAGTGAAACATATGATGAATGTCTTCCTCCAACTGACTTACTTCACTCAGAATAATACCCTCCAGTTCCATCCATGTCGAAGCAAATGGTGGGTATTCGTCGTTTCTAATGGCTGAGTAACATTGCATTGTATATATAGACCACATCTTCTTTATCCATTCATCTGTTGAAGGACATTGAGGCTCCTTCCACAGTTTGGCTATTGTTGACATTGCTGCTATGAACACTGGGGTGCAGGTGTCCCAGTGTTTCACTGCATCTGTATCTTTGGGGTAAATCCCTAGTAGTGCAATTGCTGGGTCATAGGGTAGCTCTATTTTTAACTCTTTAAGGAACCTCCACAGAGTTTTCCAGAGTGGTTGCACCAGTTCACATTCCCACCAACAGTGCAGGAGGGTTCCCCTTTCTCCACATCCCCTCCAACATTTGTGGTTTCCTGTCTTGTTAATTTTCCCCATTCTCACTGGTGTGAGTTGGTATCTCATTGTGGTTTTAATTTGCTTTCCCTGATGGCAAGTGACGCGGAGCATTTTCTCATGTGCTTGTTGGCCATGCATATGTCTTCTTCGGTGAAATTTCTGTTCATGTCTTCTGCCCATTTCATGATTGGATTGCTTGTTTCTTGGGTGTTGAGTTTAACAGGGTCTTTTTTTTTTTTTTTAACAGGGTCTTTATAGATCTTGGATACTAGCCCTTGATCTGCTATGTTATTTGCAAGTATCTTCTCCCATTCTGTAGGTTGTCTTTTAGTTTTGTTGACTCTTTTGCTGTGTAGAAACTTTTATTCTTGATTAGGTCCCAACAGTTCATTTTTGCTTTTGTTTCCCTTGCCTTCATAGATGTATCTTGCAAAAAGTTGCTGTGGCCAAGTTCAAAAAGGGTGTTGCCTGTGTTTGCCTCTAGGATTTTGATGGATTCTTGTCTCACATTTAGATCTTTCATCTATTTTGAGTTTATCTTTGTGTATGGTGTAAGAGAATAGTCCAGTTTCACTCTTCTGCACGTGGCTGTCCAATTTTCCCAGCACCATTTATTGAAGAGACTGTCCTTTTTCTAGTGGATAGTCTTTCCTTCTTTATCAAATATTTGTTGACCATGGAGTTGAGGGCCCATATTTAGGTTCTCTATTCTGTTCTGTTGATCTATGTGTCTGTTTTTGTGCCAGTACCACACTGTCTTGACGATCACAGCTTTGTAATAGAGCTTGAAATCCAGCATTGTGATGCCCCCAGCTCTGGTTTTCTTTTTCAATATCCCCCTGGCTATTCAGGGTCTTTTCTGATTCCAGACAAATATTAAGATTATTTGTTCCAACTCTCTGAAGAAAGTCCATGGTATTTTGATAGGGATTGCATTGAGCGTGTAAATTGTCCTGGGTAGCATAGACATTTTCCAATATTTATTCTTAAAATGCATGAGCATGGACTATTTTTTAATCTCTTTGTGTCTTCCTCAATTTCTTTCAGAAGTGTCCTGTAGTTTTTAGGGTATAGATCCTTTACCTCTTTGGTTAGGCTTATTCCTAGGCATCTTATGTTTTTGGGTGCAATTGTAAATGGGATTAACTCCTTAATTTCTCCTACTTCAGTCTCATTGTTAGTGTATCAAAGCCACTGATTTCTGGCCATTGATTTTGTATCCTGCCACACTGCCGAATTGCTGTATGGGTTCTAGCAATATTGGGGTAGAGTCTTTTGGGTTTTCTACATGCAGTATCGGGTCATCTGCGAAGAGGGAGAGTTTGACTTCTTCTTTGCCAATTTGAATGCCTTTTCTTTTTGTTGCCTGATTGCTGAGGCTAGGACTTCTAGTACTATGTTGAATAGCAGTAGTGAGAGTGGACATCCCTGTCGTGTTCCTGATTTTAGGGGAAAGGCTCTCAGTTTTTCCCCCTTGAGAATGATATTTGCTGTGGGCTTTTCATAGATGGCTTTTAAGATGTTGAGGAATGTTCCCTCTATCCCTACACTCTGAAGAGTTTGATCAGGAATAGATGCTATATTTTGTCAAATGTTTTCTCTGGATCTATTGAGAGGATCATACGGTTCTTGTTTTTTTCTCTTATTGATGCGATCTATCATGTCAATTGTTTTATGAGTGTTGAACCAGCCCTGCATCCTGGGGATAAATCCCACTTGGTCATGGTGAATAATCCTCTTAACGTGCTGTTGGATCCTATTGGCTAGTATATTGTTGAGAATTTTTGCATCTGTGTTCATCAGAGATATTGGTCTATAATTCTCCTTTTTTGGTGAGGTCTTTGTCTGGTTTTGGAATCAAGGTGATGCTGGACTCATAAAACAAGTTTGGAAGTATTCCCTCCCTTTCTATCCTTTCTATCCTTTGAAACAGCTTTAGTAGAAGAGGTATTTTTTCTTTAAACGTTTGATAGAATTCCCCTGGGAAGCCATCTGGCCCTGGGCTTTTGTGTCGGGAGGTTTTTGATAACTACTTCACTTTCCTCACTGGTTATTGGCCTGTCCACATTTTCTGTTTCTTTTTGTTCCAGTTTTGGTAATTTGCAGTTTTCCAGAAATGCATCCATTTCTTCTAGATTGCCTAATTTGTTGGCATATAGCTGCTCATGATGTCTTTTTCAAATCGTTTGTATTTCCTTGGAATTGGTTGTGATCTCTCCTCTTTCATTCGTGATTTTATTGAGTCTTTTTTCTTTTTAATAAGGCTTGTGAGGGGTTTACCTATCCTATTAATTCCTTCAAAGAACCAGCTCCTGGTTTTGTTGATCTGTTCTACCGTTCTCTGGCCTCTATTCTATTGAGTTCTGCTCAAAACTTCATTATCTCTCTTCTTCTGCTTAGTGTAGGCTTTACTTGCTGTTCTTTCTCCTTTATGTGTGAGGTTAGCTTGTGTATTTGAGATTTTTTCCCCAATCTTTAAAGGGATGCTTATATTGTGATGTATTTCCTTCTTAGGACTGCTTTTGCTGTATCCCAAAGATTTTGAATGGTTGTATCTTCATTTTCATTTTCAAAACTAATAAGTTTCCCAGAATCTTTTTAATTCATCTCCAATTTCCTGGTTGGCCCATTCATCTTTTATAGTAGGATGCTCCTTAACCTCCATGTATTTGAATTTCTTTCAGATTTCTTCTTATTTCAAAGCATTGTGATCTGAAAATATGCAGGGGACAATCCCAATCTTTTGGTATTGGTTGAGACATGATTTGTGACCTAGTATATGGTCTATTCTGGAGAAAATTCCATGTGCACTTGAGAAGAATGTGTATTCAGTTGCATTTGGATGGAAAGTTCTGCATATATTTGTGAAATCTATTTGGACCTGTGTATCATTTAAGGCCCTTGTTTCTTTTCTTTTCTTTTTTTTTTTTAATTTAATTTTATTTTTTTTAATTTTTATTTATTTATGATAGTCACAGAGAGAGAGAGAGAGAGAGAGAGGCAGAGACACAGGCAGAGGGAGAAGCAGGCTCCATGCACCGGGAGCCCGACATGGGATTCGATCCCGGGTCTCCAGGATCGCATCCTGGGCCAAAGGCAGGTGCCAAACCGCTGCGCCACCCAGGGATCCCAAGGCCCTTGTTTCTTTGGTGATGTTCTGCTTAGAAAATCTCTCATTTGCAGAAAGTTCTATGTTGAAGTCTCCTACTATTAGTGTATTATTATCTAAGTATCACTTTACTTTGGTTATTAATTGATTGATATACTTGGCAGCTCCCACATTAGGGGAATAAATATTCATTATTGTTAGGTCTTCTTGCATAGACTCTTCAAGTATGATATAGTGTCCCTCTTCATCTCTTACTACAGTCTTTGGTATAAAGTCCAATTTATCTGATATGAGGATTGCTGCCCCAGCTTTCTTTCAATGACCATTTGAATGGAAAATGGTTCTCCACCCTTTCATTTTCTGGCTGAGGTATCCTTAGGTCTAAAATGAGTTTTGTTGACAGCATATAGATGAGTCTTGCTTTTTTATCCAGTTCAATACCCTGCATCTTTGGATGGGATCATTTAGCCCATTCATGTTCAGAGTAACTATTGAAAGATATGAATTTAGGGTCATCATATTACCTATTCAGTTCCTGTTTTTGTGGATTATTTCCTTAGGCTTCCTCTTTCTTTTACAGGGTCCCCCTTAATATTTCTTGCAGAGCTGGTTTGGTGGTCACATATTCTTTCAGCTTCTACCTATCCTGGAAGCTCTTTATCTCTTCTATTCTGAATGAGAGCCTTGCTGAATAAAGTATTCTTGCCTGCATGTTTTTCTCATTTATGACCCTGTATATATCATGCCAGCCCTCTCTGGCCTGCCAGGTCTGTGGAGAGGTCTGCTGTTAATCTGATATTTCTTTCCCATATAAGTTAAGAATCTCTTGTCTTGAGCTGCTTTAAGGATATTCTCTTTATCTTTGAAATTTGCAAGTTTTACTATTAAATGTTGAGGTGTTGAGTGGTTTTTGTTGATTTTTTTTGGGGGGGTCCTCTCCATCTCTTGGATCTGAATGCCTGTTTCCTTCCCCAGAATTGGGAAGTTCTCAGCTATGATTTGTTCAAATATACTTTGTGGTTCTCTTTTCCTGAGCCTCTTCTGGAATCCCAATTAGACATTAGAATATCCAGTTTGGAATGCCTCTCATTTAATCTCTTTTTAAGGTCGGCCTGATTAGATCTCAATTCTGCAGTAATGAAGTCTCTAGAGTTCTTTATGCTTTTTTTCCAGAGCCACCAGTAGCTTTATAATTGTACTTCTGAATTGAATTTCTGAAATTGTGTTGAAATCCATATTCTGTAACTCCGTGGCAGCGAGTATTGTTTCTGGTTCTTTCTTTTGTGGTGAATTCTTCCTTCTAGTCATTTTGTCCAGTGCAGAGTGGCTGTATGAGTGGGCTGAGTCAAAAATATTAATCACAACCTAAGTAAAATGCACCCTAGATGATTCCAAAGAGGTCAGAGGCTAGAAAATAAGAGAAAAAGAGGTACAGAACAAAATAAAACAGAAGGACCACAAAGTGAAAAACAAATTTTAAAACAAAGTAGTAAAAATAAAAAGCCAAAAACCGAAAACAAAGACGAAGAGAAAAAAAGAAAAAAAGAATAGAAAAGAGCAAAAGGGGATGGTGGTGGATGGTGGTTGTGAGGAAGTGGTAGTGGAGAGAGAATATAGTCTACCTGAGGGGTCCTAGAGAGTGATCCTCTTTGTTCTGAGTGTATTTTGTTCTGTATGTTAGAAGATACAAATTTTTATAAACCAGAAATACTTGTAGAAAGCCCCAACATTGACCACCAAAACATAAACAAGATAAATGAGGGGGGCAGAATGGGAAGAAAGAGAGAATATAGTCTCACAGAATGAACCAGCAAGGTATTCCACTTGATTCTGGGTGGATTTTGGTTGTGTGTTAGCAGGTACTAACCTCCACCATCGTAAAATAAAATGAGGAAGAAAAAACAAAAAACAAAAAACAAATACCCATATTTCGTATATCTACCAAAATTAAATTGAATATGTTGAAAGGAATCCAGAAGTGAAATATATATCTAAGACATGTAATTGTGGAAATATTAATGTCAAAAAGAAATAAAAAACATAAAAATGAAGAGATGGTAAAATACTGTAGTTAAGGTAGGAAAAAAGAAAGAATATTGGAAATTTTTAACCTGCTATAAAAACAAATCGTAATGAAAAAAAAAAAAAAAGGAACCCTCTAGTTCTATATACTATTTTCCCTCAGTCCTGAAGCTTTGCAGTGCTGCTTGTTCAGTAAATTTGCTTTTCCCTTGTTCTTCCAACAGTTCTTCTAGGGGAGGGGAGGGGCTGCTGTGCCGACTCTCAGGTGTGTGTACCTGGGGAAGCTGTCCCGCCACCCCCCCCCCCCAGGAGCTGGGCTCAGTGCGAGCTGTTTACCCTGGAGGCCTCTCTCCCCTGGGGCCCCGCCTCTCCCAGGCACGGGGACGCCAGGAGGAGAAAAGTAGATGGCGGCAGCCAGGTCCCCAGCTCTGGAGTCAGCTCCCTTCTAGCAACCAACCGTAGCCTCCCAGTCCACACAGGCCTAGAAGATCCCCGGCGAGCTCGGGCGCGCCGACCTGCGCAGCTCGGGGGCGCCCAGGGCCCGCAGAGTTCTCACTGTCCCGGACCCTCTCCACCTCCGCCTGTCCCGGGGAATGGGGAGCACCGGCTTGTCTCCTTGGGCCACCTGGGCTCTGGGGCCCTGTGCCACGGACCCGCGCTCCCTAGGGCCACCTCTCCCGAGGGGATCGGAGCACAGCCACCTGCCTGCTGCCAGCCTCCAGGGCAGGGGCCGCCCACCTACCCAGAGCTGCGGCGCTCCAGCCCTTCGCCAGGATGGGCCGGTGGTGCGCTTTCCCCCGCGCCCCCGTTCCTAGGTGGGGACGGTGATCTGCAGGCATCACTGCCTTGAGCGATTTTGCCTGAGTCCCTTGCTAAGCAGCCTTCTGTCTGGGAAAACTAGCGTGGATTTTTATTGTTCCCGCTTCTCCGGGGCTGGGCTTTCCTGCCGCGGAGGCTCTTGCCCCCCACCTTAGCCCAGCTCCTCGTGGGGCCCCTCTCCCACTTGATTCTTTTTTATTTTATTTTATTTTATTTTATTTTATTTTATTTTATTTTATTTTATTTTATTTTTTTGCCTTCCTACCTTGTTAAAAGCAAAACCTTTTTTTTTTCTCTGTAGCGTTCCCTGTTTTTCTTTTTTCCCCAGCTGTTCTCTCTTTAAATCTCAGGTCGGGGATCCCTGGGTGGCGCAGCGGTTTAGCGCCTGCCTTTGGCCCAGGGCGCGATCCTGGAGACCCGGGATCGAATCCCACATCAGGCTCCCGGTGCATGGAGCCTGCTTCTCCCTCTGCCTGTGTCTCTGCCTCTCTCTCTCTCTGTGACTATCATAAATTTAAAAAATAATAATAAATAAATAAATAAATAAATAAATAAATAAATAAATAAATCTCAGGTAGAATTCGTAGGTTTTTGGGATGTTTTCAAAGTTATCTAGGTAAGTTTGTGGGACCAGACAAGTTGAGGACCCCTACTCTTCCACCATCTTGCCCCTCCTTTGATTTCTAACCTTTTATAACCTCACCATGAAATGTTAGCTTAGGGATAAACCCCAGAACGCAGGACGGCTTCCAGCTTTGGGACATCCCAATCCATGATGCCCTCAGCTTTTCTCCAGAAGACTGGGTTGTTTCTCTGGAAGTCCCTTAAAGCTGAGCAGCTCCAGGAGTCATGATGAACAGAACTAGTGGCAGTAATGGGTGTGATGTTTGGAATGTGTGGACTGGGTTCCTGTTGGACCACAGAATCCATCCACAGCCAGTGTTTCAGTCAGCATTTTTTGCTTTGCCAGTGACAGAAAAATGACAAGATCGGATTTAAGTTTTAAAATGGGGCGTATTTACTGTTTCATATAACTGCCTTCCCATGAGACTTGATTCAGGCCTCACAGATGTGACCAGATCCAGCTTTGCTTCTCTCCATCTCTCAACGTCACCCCTTCAGGTTTGCTCATCTTAGGCAAAGTCTAGCTTATGGCCCCAGATGGGTGCCAGCAGCTCTCAGAGCTACCTGCATCCCACTTTAGGTCCAGTAAAGGGTTTTGATCAATTCCAGTCAAACTATACTGAGAATGGGGGAGGGGCAATGGTTGTTGATGGCTGGAGAAAAGGACTTTATGTAGAGGCAACCACAAAACCAAAGTAATGCCAAGGGACGGGAGACCTAAGCAGGAGCTGAGAGTAATGTTGTATGGATTAACCAGCCACTCGATACTGGAAGATGGGCTGGCAGCTTAGACCATCTGGATTTGTCCCCATCACAGAATTGGTATTGTTGAAGAGACGCAAACTGATTTGGACATTAGCCAGTACTAATTGGTGATTGATATCCTTTTTTTATTATTTTTTAAAAATTTTTATTTATTTATGATAGTCACAGAGAGAGAGAGAGAGAGAGAGAGGAAGAGGCAAAGACACAGGCAGAGGGAGAAGCAGGCTCCATGCACTGGGAGCCCGACGTGGGATTCGATCCCGGGTCTCCAGGATCGTGCCCTGGGCCAAAGGCAGGCACTAAACTGCTGCACCACCCAGGGATCCCGATTGATATCCTTTTAAAGCTGAAAGCTCCTGTGCATAGATTAGTTACTCACTTCAAGTTACAATGTATAGATTGATGTGTTGTTTTGAGCCATCCGTTCCACTACCTATTTTATTGGTTCAGGTAAAATGACACTGAGTTTATCTGAGCATTGATCATTTGAACATATTCTACTCTGATTTTTCTATCATTCTTCGGGGATTTGGGAGAAGTGTGGTTAAACGGAGGGAGAGGGAAACACTTTGCTGTTTAATTTCAGGGCACTTGGAAGGAAAAAATTATATTTACCACTTTGATAGGTAAAAATGCACTGTAATAATTAAAACAATGAGATATTTTTCATCTGTCAAATTGACAAGGCTTACAAAAGAAGAGAAATGCCCAGTATTGGTGAGGGTTCGGAGAAATAGCCCCTTCATACCTTGCTGGTGGGAAGTAACTGGTGTAAACTTCTTGAAAGACAATTTGGCAATATACATGAAACATTTAAAAATACAGGAAAAATACATTAACATAGTAACAGTGATATGCTGTTAAGAGTAATTAGTAATTTTAATTGTTTTGTACTTTTCTGTATTAAAATTTTTTTTTTTTTTGTAAATTTTTTATTTTTTATTTTTTTTTTTATTTTTTTTTTTAATTTTATTTATTTATGATAGTCATACAGAGAGAAAGAGAGAGAGGCAGAGACACAGGCAGAGGGAGAAGCAGGCTCCATGCACCGGGAGCCCGACGTGGGACTCGATCCCGGATCTCCGGGATCGCGCCCTGGGCCAAAGGCAGGCGCCAAACCGCTGCGCCACCCAGGGATCCCTTTTTTTGTAAATTTTTTAAACAATGAACATGTTATTACTTTTGAAATTAGAAAATGTTTTTCTTAAAAGTGAGACAGAATACATCAGTTTTTAAAAAATATTTAATTTATTTATTCATGAGAGACAGAGAGAGAGAGAGAGAGAGAGAGAGAGAGGCAGAGACATAGGCAGAGGGAGAAGCAGGCTCCATCCAGGGAGCCTGATGTGGGACTCAATCCCAAGTCTCCAGGATCACACCCTGGGCTGAAGGCGGCGCTAAACTGCTGGGCCACTGGGGCTGCCCACATCACAGTTTTTTAATGGCAAAATTATGGATTGATATTATTCCCTCTACGGTTTGGTACATGTCCAGTTATTTCTGGGTACCCTCCATTTCTCCACTTTCCTCCCCAATATATATGTCCATCCCCCCACCCCTACCCTCTCCCAGAGTTCAGGCCAGTGCTCTTCCTCTTTCTCTAGAGGTCAGGCTTTCTGACGTGAGCTTGCAATTAGCCTTGAGATGGAATCCTATCACATAGGTTTTGAGGAGTTCGGGTTGATCTACTCCTCACCCAGTAGATCTGATGTTCATCACCCTCTACACTCCGTAAGGACAGGCTTCATGTATGATCCATTAGGATAACCCCACACAACTCTACAGTCCTTTGCTGGTAGTAGTTGCCCACTAAATGTTAGGATGCATAAATGAAACACTTAAGACAAACAGAGGCATTTTAGAGCTCTCCAGGAATAAGAAAAGACAGAAGAGCAGTGGGAGTGAAAATTAACTGGACTGACTAGCTCTGGGCTGGGCAAAGAGCAAGTCACCAGTATTGGCTTCAGAATTACCATGCTTAGGCTTCTTAATTGACATTGAAAATTTACTGGCTCCCACACCATTTTGCCAGCCTGTCCACTCCTCTGAGCATTCAGCAGTTTGTCTGATTATTTGTTTGTTTATTTATAATCTTATTTATTTTTTTAAAGATTTTATTTATTTATTCATAGAGACAGAGAGGGAGAGGCAGAGACACAGGCAGAGGGAGAAGCAGGCATCATACAGAGAGCCTAACGTGGGACTCGATCCAGGGTCTCCAGGATCACGCCCTGGGCTGCAGGTGGCGCTAAACCGCTGCGCCACCGGGGCTGCCCGTAATCTTATTTATGTTTTAAAAATATTTTATTTATTTCAGAGAGTGAGAGAATGTGCACAAGCGGGGGGGAGGGGCAAAGGGGGAGGGAGGAGGAGCAGACTCCCCACTGAGCAGGGCTCCAGAAGTGGAGCTGGATCCCAGGACCCTGGGATCAGGACCTGAGCTGAAGGCAGGTGCTTCACCAACAGAGCCATCCAGACACCCTGGATTTCATTGGTTTAAAAAGAATGAGATCATTAGCCCAGTGTATATTTTCAGGGCTGCGTTACACGTGTCAGTGAAGCAAGATACTTTACTAAGGAGCAACTTGGAAACTTCCCTGAATCTGTGAGCAGCCTGGCACATAGAAATCCCTTCCTCACAGGATTCTGTCTCCAGGTACTCTAGGCAGTGGGGGAGGGGGAGGCTTTTGTTGCCCTTTGCTATTGAATTTGCCAGGTGTGTCAAAGGCATAATCTCAGAGACAGAATATAAACAAGCCAGGAGAAGAAACACATAGTGCTTCTCACTCTTTATAGAAGCCCTCCTGGACTTGTTTTCTGCCCTGCAAACACTGCTACCATTCTCCCTGGATTGCATGGTGTGGGTTTTGCTGTTACTTGTTCCTGTCTTGCTTATAATTGTTCTCTACTGGTTATATGTGAAAAGATTGTATTCACTCAGGGATTGGAAATTTCGGTGCGAAAAATGGACAACTTGGATAACCAGACTTCATTATTTACCAGCCCTGCTACCAGAGCTAAATTGGTCAGCCTTTCTCGCTGTGGTTTTCTTGCTCACTTGCGGACAAACTTCTCCTAACCTTCCTGACATGATTGAGGCTGAAATGATATTGTAGGTAAAGATGTGTAAAAAATGATGTAAGTGTATGACGTTATCTTTTGTATGGAATGCCGTAGCATAGGTTCTTCAGAAACAGGAGATAGTATTTGCACTTTGGGGTTGTGAAGATAGAAACTACAGTTAGACCTCGATTGTGTGTGCTTCGGCAACTCGGCTTCTCTAAGACTCACTTTCTTTCTCTCCATAAAACAGGAATAATAATAGTACTTCACGGAGTTCATGTGATGGTGAAATGAAATGATACATGCAAAGCACTTCCCAACAGTACTGTAAGCAGCAGCTGCGGCTGAAAATGAATAAGAGAGGTAACCATATCAATAAAAATCGCGTATTGGGTCAGAAACTCAGGGTTATGGTGGCACAGAGTAGAAATGGGAGCTCTATAAGTTAGCAGCTTCTGTTAATCAACCTGGGAAGACTTCATGGAGAAACTGGACTTTCTAGAACTCACTGAATAATAGTTGGAAGACCAGTTAGAGGGGGTGGTGTGTGGGGGAGAGTGGAACTATTAAAAAAGTATCCCAAACGCCTCACATAATTTGGAAGAAGGTTAAGTGGATGTAGGGTGAGCAGATGATGGAAAGCTGGAAAGTTCTGAAAAATAAAGGTGAAGTTGGTCTGAAGTTTGGTGGCCAAGCTGCCAGAATAAAGCTTTAAAACAGAGCCGACTAGACTCCCAAGGAATGTTTTTAAAGTCTTGAATCTGACATGTAGTGTGACTAAAATTGGCCATGAACAGTTAAATGGTATTGAGGACACTTCAGATAGCACTTCAATGACTCTAATGAGGACTGACCAGCGAGCTTTGTTGCTAAAGGTGGGGATCTGGACAGTTCAACAGGTGTATTAATTATGAATTGAAACTTTGATACTGTGGAGGAAGAGAGAAGAAAGGAGGACTCTCAGAAGATTGGAAATTACGAGGTATTCTGAGGGGGAGTCGGGTACTCTCCACACATAAGGAGAATGCTTTGCTCTAAGAGAGGAGGGACAAAGAATATTGAATTTGTCTTTACAAAAGGTAGGGTTTACACTGTATAAAGGATTTGGTATCATTTCTGACAAGTCTACCTGACTTTCAACCAAAGTTGAAACATGGGAGAGCATGCCGAAAATTGAAGAAAATATATAAGTACTGCGAATACCATGCAAAGGATTGTAGAATCACAAAATATGAAAAGGACCCTCAGAGGACCCCACTTCTGGTCCAGTATTGTCATTGGGTTAGATGAGGAACCTGAGGCCCAGGGATGTATCTGGCTCACTTCTCCCCGTATTTTCTTTTAGCTCTCTAACCCAAACATCTGAGGAGCTCCTAAATCTCTTTGTTTCCCCGTCTAGATAAGATCAGGAAGAAAACCCTGGTTTTGTTTTGTGGCGGCTGCTGAGGGCAACACACAAGTTCCCTTTAATCGCACCCTGTCTCCTCCCCAGCTGGCAGGGTTGATAAGACAACCGTGATTTCTCATTGGCCATTTTGTGTGGTTCCCTACGCCCTTCCAAGATTCCCAGCCAATCAGCTCCTCCCGGTCTCCTGGACGCGGCTCCGAGGACCGTACCACAGAGACCTGCAGGGGGGTGGGGCGGGGGGGGCAGTGGCCGCAGCCCATTCCCGCACCTTCTGCACGTAACCTTGCGATTCCGGCGCTGTCCAAGCCTGCAGGTCCCAACGGCATCCCTGAGGCCGGGAGCCGCGCGCGGGTCCGGAGGCGCACCTCGGGATGCCGCCCCCGCGCCTGGGGTCCCGTGGTCGGGCCGAGCCCCGCCGCCCCCGCCCTCCCATGTGCCCGCCCAGCCCCCGGCGGCCGCGCGGCTGCTCAGCTGCTGTTGCTCGCGCGGACCTGCGGCGCGCGGACCTGCGGCGGGGCTCGGGGCCGGGGCCGGGGCTCGGGCGGCGGCGCGGCGGGGCTCGGCGGGGCTCGGGGCGGCGGGCCCGGAGCGCGGCCCGGTGTGCACACAGCAGCATGAGGCGGAGGTAAGCGTCGCGCTCAGAGACCCACACCCGCGGCAGCCGTTCCGTGGGGCGCCTCCCGCCCGCGCCCTGGGGGCAGGGTTCCCGGGGCCCCGGAGGGCGGCCCTCCCGCCGGCGACCGCCGCGACCCGACCTGCGGCTGCAGACCTCCCCACGAGCAGCCCCGAGGCCCGGACCCGCGGGCTGGAGCGGCCGGCTGGAGCCTTTACCTGGCGGGCCGACGGGGAAGCCCCTCCCCGCGCCTCCCCGGCCGCTGTCGCACCGCCCGCAGCCCTGCGCGACCGCCCCCGCCCCCGCCCCCGCCCGGACGTGCCGGCGATCCCCCGGCCCTGCCCTCCGCGGCCCCCGGCCCTGCCCCCCGCGGCCCCCGGCCCTGCCCTCCGCGGCCCCCGGCCCTGCCCCCGCGGCCCCCGGCCCTGCCCTCCGCGGCCCCCGGCCCTGCCCCCCGCGGCCCCCGGCCCCTGCGCGCGACCCAGGAGTTGCACGTTCTGTCCCGGGCGGCCGCGCGGGCCCGGGTCCCCAGGGAGGCTGCCCTGGCGGTGGCCCCGGGGCAGCCGGCGGAGCGCGGGGGGCGGCACGGAGAGTGGCGAGCTGGGTCCGGGGCAGCTGGGGCGGGGGCGCACGCGTCTTGCCCTACCGGCCGCTGAGCTTTGGGTCCGGCGCGCCCTGCCCTGCAGCCAGCCCGGCCCGAGCGCGGCGGCCTTCCCCTGGGCGCGGGGACCGACCCTGCTGGCCGGGCCGGGCGTGCGCCGGCCTGTGGGGACGGGAGACCTTGACCTGGGTTCCGGCGGCGGCTGAGTGCGGGGGCCCCGGAGGTCCGTGAAGTGCTTTTCCTTCTGTTTTCTTAGAGTGGTGGTGGATGGGGGCGATGATGGCAGCCGCTGACGTCACTTAATCCGGGAGCCACCCCCTGGCCTCACTTGCAAGGTGACAGGAGGTCTGTGTGCTGTGTGGGAGCTGTGAATTCCTGGTTTAAGAACCACCTCGAGGAGCCCCGTCCACGCAGCAGAGCCTCGCCTTGTGTTAGGAAGCCAAAGGTAGTGGTAGCGTGAGTTTTGCAGGTTCCGGCATGGCTGGTAAACGAACCGTGAGGAGGGGCATGGGTCAGCCCTGTATCTCGGCTGGTCTTCTGGAGAGGCTTGATTCAGGGAAAGCTTATCCAAGAATGCAGATCACAGATAGGTTCCCCTTTAATGTTGGTGTTTGACACAGACGTTAGTTAAGGTTACCTGACGTGCATTAGTGCAGAGGTCAGTTGTGAGAAGTGTCTTTTCAAAATAAGGCTTACTGCTTTTTTTTTTTTTCCTAGTGGGTTGTAAATGGAGACTGTGGCATTTAAACAAGACAACATCAGTGTGTATTTGCTCCCACCTGAGTTTGCTATGTAGACAGTCATTTAGAATGATGGCTTGTACCCCAAGGGTGAGAACGAGTTGGGTTTTACAGTGAGAAAGATACCTTAGAGTTGCTGCCAGCCAGAATGCTTTGCCCTCTCATTACCTGGCCACACGGATGCCAGTTCATTATTGTGGTTGCTTTCTCCTGTGAGCATATCTGTAAAGAGTCTTTAAGAGGATATTATAAATTCTGTATTTGATTGTCAATTGTACTCTCAGGTCAGACATTTAGCTCAAGTTGTTTTAGCCCTACAGTGAATTCTTGTGCTCCATGTTTTAAATATTTTTAAGCGGGCAGCCAGGGTAGGTCAGTGGTTTAGCACTGCCTTTGGCCCAGGATGTGATCCTGGGGACCCAGGATGAAGTCCCACATCGGGCTCCCTGCATGGAGCCTGCTTCTCCCTCTGCCTGTGTCTCCGACCCCCCCCCCCCCCCCCCGTGTGTGTCTTCCATGAATAAATAAATAAAATCTTTTTTAAAAAATTGAAAAATATATTTTACGCTTTTTTGTTGGTATATTAAACCACTTAAGTTAATTCCAGAATTATAGGAAAAACATGGTTTGAATCTTCTTCTTGCAAAGAATCTTTAGGGACTTGGACCTGGTTCCTATCCAGTTTTACAGATAATGAACTAAGGTTTGGTGAGACCCTAGGTGGAAGAAGGGGTGACTGAAATCAGGGCAGGCACTCAGACCTATGCTGTCAGATTTCAAAGTGTGTGCTTTTGACTCCCAAGCTTTGGTGGTGACTAAAGAGCGGATGTCAGTCCCTGACTGTTGCTGCTGTGCCTCCCTAGGGCCTGATAAGCTGTGATTGTGCTGGGGCTTTATTTTTCATCGAGGTAAAGTTTTCACACCCTGCACTTTCTCTCATGCCAAAAGCATTCTTCTAGCCAGGTGGAGGGTTATTACCGGAAAAGCATCTATATTTGGAGAGTATGAGTATTTTAATAAGACCAGAAAGAATAGCAGAGAGAATCAAGGTGGTTTGTGGATAGGAAATGTGTGATATTCTAACCCAGGGGATATCTTTAGTCTCCAGGCTTTTTAACTTAAGCTGTGAGTTGAAATTGTAAACCTGGAGGCACAGCAGCTCTGGGCTGAAATCTGTGTAGTAAGTAAAGCTCTCAGTTTCTACTTTAAATGGCAAAGTTGAAAATCTGATTCCTTTTCAGTCTTTTGCTTCCACAAATAATGCAGTAAGTTATGGGAATGGTAGGGACATTGTTTGGAACAATTACCTAAACTCTTTGTGGACTGCCCCTTCTCTCCACCCTCCCCTCCCCTACCTTTGGTTCCACTTTTCAGGATTTAGTTCCTATCCTGTAGAATTGGGTGGAATGGTGGAGGGTGTCAGGCCCTGAGATGCTTGGGATATACCAGTGGATAGAACATCCCTGCCCCTGTGGGCTCAGCTGTATGTGACTTGCTGTTTTCATGGTATGGGCTTTAGTTATCTTTAGGTATGAAGGTTTATAGTCATCAAGAAACTAGGGAGGGAGGAGAGGGAAACTGTCACCCAGTGACAGTACAGAATTCCAAACCCTGGAATTCATTGACTTCTTCTCATTGTGGAGTCAGAATTTCACAGAGGAGAGAAAACTGCCACAATTTACAAGAAAAGGAAAGTGGTGACCATCAGATGACATAAAGGAAGAGAAGTAGGACGTTGGGTGGTACCTTGCTGAAAGGTGAAAGAAGGGCAGGAGCTTCTACTAAGTATTAAGTTCTGTCTAAGAACAACTGGTCTCCCTGCACCCCTCTTGCAGGGCCTGCTCAGCATCTGTCCTAAGATGGGAGAAGCGAGCATATCTTGGTGTGTGAATGGAAGCCAGGAAAGGAGTCTTTCTGCATTAGCCAGGTCTACTGAGGTCTATTTAATTGTATATCCAATGAAGGCTCTGGTTTGGTTAACTCTGGTTAGCACTTGCTTAGCTAGTAGCTTTTATTGACTTCCTTAAGGCAAAGTGAAACTTTGTTTGGTCCCATTGTCCTCTCTTTTGCCATGCTGCTTTTCTGTTATTGATTTAAGTAAAGTATGGCCGAAGCTTGAGTCCGGGGAGGACTTCCCTATGTCATTGTTGGAGTTTGGGAAGAGAGGAGGAGCAGAGTAACCCAAAGAGAAGATGAAGAGGAGGTGTTACTTACTCCTAGCTCCCTAGCCCCTCTGACAACAAATCTTCAGCACAGACTGCTCCCAGCCTGCAAAACGCTGACATGTGAAGGTCCAACTGCACTCTTCCCTCTCTAACCCCCACATCATCCACCTCCACCACCAAAGCCGCCTTATGATTGAGAATCGTTGGGTTTGTGAGTGGAAAAGGAAAAGCGGGTAAAGTAGCATCATGACAAATAATGACATGAGCAGTGGTAGCAGCAGAGACGCTTAGAGTCAATTCACTGTGTACCAGGCTCTGCATGGACAAATTCATTCAGTCCTCATGACAGCCGTAGAAGATAGGTGTTGGTATGAGTCCTATTTTTACATGAGGAAACCAAGGCACAGGGAGCAGTGACTTCTGAGCGTCTCAGAAAGTGGAGGAGGCAGACTTCAGACATAGGCATTTGGTTCCAGATGGGTGCTCTCACGGACCAGTTATGGGCAGCTGACTTGGGTAGACTTGCACCTAACAGTTTCTCGGTCCTGAAGGTCACCTTTCCTCTCTTCCAACCTCCCCTCCATTTTCACATTTAACCCCCTCTTTACTTTTCAGTTATCAGTCTGAAATGCTATGGGAGAGATGCATTTAGGTTAACTAGCATATTCCTCTAAAGTTGAGGCAGTCAGAGAAGGTAATTCTGAAGCATCTAGAGGGGTCTGGGTGGGCTTCCAAAAAAGAATATGTAGGACACTGTAAAGAATCTTCAAGGACCCAGGAGCTAGACATGGGATCTGGAAAGAGTGTTATTTATAGCGCTACTCCCAGAAAAGATGAGGAACCCTTTTCCTTTCCCTTTTCTACCTTTTTGCTTGGTGTGGGTTGCTGATTCCTAAGACCTAGAACTTGAGCAAACCTTCCTATTGACCTGGCTCATGGGCTTTTGGATGATTTTTTTTTAAATATTTTTTTTATTTATTCATGAGAGGCACACAGAGAGAGAAAGAGAGAGAGGCAGAGACGCAGGCAGAGGGAGAAGCAGGCTCCATGCAGGGAGCCCGATGTGGGACTTGATCCTGAGTCCCTAGGATCAGGCCCTGGGCCGAAGGCACTAAACCGCTGAGCCACCCGGGCTGCCCCTTTTGGATGATTTTAATTTCATTTTCTTACTTAATGAAATAAAATAAAATAGTCTGCGGTCCTAACTATATTTGGAACAGAACCTTTTCCCTGGTTTGGTCATAACTGGTCAGAATCATTTATTTCCCTGTGAAAAAGGAAAAGGAGAAGTATTGTGACTAGTGACATGGACATGTGTCAGTTTGTTTCCAAAACAGGTTTTTTTTTTTTTTTTCTCAAAACCAGACTTGCAGAGAAAGGGGGAAAAATCAGCCTTCTGCCTTTAGCATTTTATTTTATTTTTATTTATTATTATTATTTTTACAGATTTTATTTATTTATTTATTCATGAGAGACACGCAGAGAGAGAGGCAGGCAGAGACACAGGCAGAGGGAGAAGCAGGCTCCTCGCAGGGAGCCCCACGTGGGGCTTGATCCCAGTTCTCCAGGTGACCCTGGGCTGAAGGTGGCGCTAAACCGATGAGCCTCCGGGGTTGCCCATGCCTTTAGCATTTAAAAATTTTTTTTTAATTTTTATTTATTTATGATAGTCATACAGAGGGAGAGACACAGGCAGAGGGAGAAGCAGGCTCCATGCACCGGGAGCCTGATGTGGGATTCGATCCTGGGTCTCCAGGATCGCGCCCTGGGCCAAAGGCAGGCGCCAAACCGCTGCGCCACCCAGGGATCCCACCTTTAGCATTTTAAAAGCATCTTTAGGTGAGTGAGTCCTGTGTATAGTTACGTAGTAATTAGCTATCACTTATTGAGTGTTAACCACCCAGATGCTGTGCCAAAGGCTTTAATATACACATATCATTTCTAGTCTTCGGGTAGGTACCGTCACTCCTATTTTACCATAGGAAAACCATTTCAGAGAAGGTAAGGTCCATAAACCCAGTAAGTTGCAGAGGCTGGATGATCACCTCATTGGAAAGTGAAATGTTGAAGGAGCAAAAGGAAGAGAAAATGGGGAAGAAAAAGACAGTATTGGGCAGGGGAAAGAAATTCATGAGATGGCAATGTGCATCAGCCCCCAGGGTTTACTGTATAGCTCAGTGGGCCGGATGAGGCATAGAAATGCCCATGGGCCTCAAACACCCTCAGGGAGCCAGGGAACAAAGAAATTCCAGAACCTAAGAGTTTTAGGCTACCCACTGGGACTTGGTTTTAGTATGCACTTATTAGTACCCAATAATAAAGCAAGTGCCAGGTATTAAAACATGTCTACCTATAAGAGGTCACCATATTTCTGGGGAAGGCGGACACAAATCCAGAAAACCTAGTGTGCTAAGTGACTTAACTGGCCAGGGAGCCCTGAACATGGAGTGGTGAGAAAATTTATACTTCCTGGCAAAATATTTCTTCTCGATTCAGTTTTGTTAATTTCATGCACATAAGATGGAGAATTTCTGAAATTTACCCACCTTCTGTGGCTGTTTCCGGAATGTTTATGTTTTAGCAGACAGAGGATCTCTCTGCAGCTCCTCTCTGAGGACCAGCCCTGTACCTTGGTTGCAGGAAAGGCTGGGGCCACCTCCCTTTCCTGCAGGTTGCCTTTAGGCACATCACTACACATCACTACTGCAGATCTGCTGGGCTTGGTGCACTTGTCCCCATGTAGTCACTGCTTGCTTGGAGGTACAGGTGCTCCAATAGCACCTGCTTGGAGGTACAGGTGCTTCCTTGCTAGAAGAGTGTTGCTGGGCTGTGCCCTTTCCAGGTGCTCTAGCAGGGGTGGGAGCAGTCCTGGGCATGAAGATGCTTTTCCAGAGCTTTGGGAATTAGATGAGACCATGTTACCGCTCTGGCTCCTTTTTAACTCTAGGACCACCTCACTGTACCAGTAGTGACCTGGGTGCCCAGTGGTAGCCTTGTAGTGTTATTATTCTCGGCCTTATCCCTGGCTCTGCATTCTTTTTTTAAATTTCATTTATTTATTTATTCATGAGAGACACACATAGAGAGGCAGAGACACAGGCAGAGGGAGAAGCAGGCTCCAAGCAGGGAGCCCGATGTGGGACTCAATCCTGGGACTCCAGGATCACACCCTGGGCTGAAGGAGATGCTGTACCGCTGAGCCACCCAGGCATCCCTGGCTCTGCATTCTTTTCTTATTAGCAACTATTTAGTCTTCCTGAAATAACCTTTGTTCATTAATTTATAATCTAATGGGCCCTTCCTCCACATGAAACACTATACTGGGTATTAGGATAGGGCACAGATTGGTAGAAATATATTCATAATGAATGCGTCTGCCTCAGAAAATACAGTATAAATGTGGAAAACGTTTGGGTAAAAAGCAAACAAAAGCAGTGAAATACCAAGTAGCACAGACAGGTGACTTCAGTGTTAGGAGACAATAAGGACAATGACTACAGTTGACCCTTGAATAACACGGGTTTGATCCATGTGTTCACTCATGTGCAGCTTTTTTTGGTAAGTACAAAATGGTATTATAAATGTATTTTCCTTATGGTTTTCTTCATAACATTTTCCCTGGCTTTATTCTAAGAATATAGTGCATAATGCAGATAACATACAAAATAGATGTTAATCAACTGTTTATCAGTAAGGCTTCTTTCTGGTCAGCAGGCTGTTAATAGCTAAGTTTTGGGGGAGTCAAAAGTTATATGCAGATTTTCAACTGCGTGGGGGTAGGCATCCTCAGCCCTCCATTGTTCAAGGGTCAACTGTATTACCTTTTGAGAATTTATTATATACCAAGTGATGGTTTAAATGCTGTGCATGCGTTGTCAACCCTGTAAGTCAAGTGGTACTGTATCATCCCTGCTTTATAGGTGAGGACTCAGAGATACAAGTATCGTATCCAAGGCCACACAGTACATGGGTGAGAAGAGCCTGGGCTTTGAACCCTGGTCCCCACTGACTCACTTGGGCCTGTGCACTGTGTCCCAGGTCATTGGTAGGGTTGTCTAGGTGTTGGTGTGAGCAAAGCTTGGAGTTGAGAGTGAGCAGGATGCATTCAGGGCAGTGAGGAGACCAGCCTGATGGTTGGAGTTGGGTTCAGTGTTTGTGGACTGCTGTGCCACGTTCTGTCTGGGTGCTGGGAGATGAGTAAGATGTGTTCCTTGCCCTCTGGAATCTTGCTGTAGCTGAGGAGACAGACACACAAATAGATGATTTCAGTGTACTGTGGTAAGTGCTGTGATGAGGCTAAGTATAGGGTTCTGTGGAAGCAGATGGAAAGGAACCAGGAAATGCTCCCAGAGTCTTGAAAGGTAGGCTTAGCAGCTGAAGGCAAGAAGAGTTTTCTAAAAGGCAGAGAGCAGCATGAACAAAAGCATGGTCTCTGTGGGCCTTTCCTGCTAAAAGCAAGTTTATTCACCTGGTCTGATGGATGCCATGGCCCAGTGTGAAATTTATAGGCAACAGGTAGTTCATCAGAGGTGTTGGAACACAGAGGAACAGTGTAGAGGTCGTATTTTGTGTCCATTAATCTGATGGAGGCGGGAAAGATTAAGGTCCAGCAAAACCACCTGTGGGAAGAGTTGGCAAACTTCTCTATAAAGGGCTAGAAAGTAAATATTCTAGGCTTCAGTGGGCCACGTCGTCTCTGATGCAGCTATTCAACTGCTATTGTAGTAGGAAGGCAGCCACAGATAATTGGTAAACAAATGGGCATGGCTGTATGCCAACCACATTTATATATGACCCTCCAAATTTGAATTTCATATAATTCTCACATGTCTCAAAATAGTCTTTGATTTTCTTCCCCTGACCCATTTAAAAATGTAAAGCCCTCTTTGTTTGCAGGTTAAATTTGGCCCACAAGTCGTGGTTTGCCCACCCTGAGCAGTGTAGGAATTCAGGTGTGACGTGACCAGGAACTGTCACAGGTTGTTGGCAGTGGAAATAGAGAGGAAGGGACTTGATGCCAGAGACATTTTGCAAAGAGGACACTGATTAGAAAGAAGAGATAGGGCGAGAGAAGAGCCCCAGATGATGCCGAAGCTTCACATTTCATGTGTTCCCAGCCCCTTTTTGGTAAAACTGGCCTTATTTCCATGTGCTGAGGATATGATTTGATTCTGGAGAAAAACCTGAGAGCATGACTTGATGCTAGAGAAAACTCCAGAAATAGCAGATGCCTTATGTGCTCCCAGACTTCTGTCAGCATTGTGAATCGTTCCAATCATCTCCCCGTGTCACTGTGCCAGCCCCCTTAGCTGCCCTGGCCCCTGGAGTGCTTTAGGTGGGAGGTGGCTCCTGCTGTAACTGGGAGAGCATGCCCACCTGTTTGCCGGCAGGGCACAGGCAAAGCTCATTTGTTGGATAACTTTACTTTTATATGCTTTCACATTTGCAGAAAAGTTGCAAGAGCAGGTCCCTTGTGCCTGTTACTAGGTCTATTAAATAAGATTTTATTAATTGCTTACATTCTGTCCCATTTGCTTTTTTATTCTCTCCACTCTCCTCCCATTTATTTCCTGATACATTTGAATGTTGGTGACATCTTGCTTCTTTTTACTGCTAAATACGTCAGCATGAATTTATCAAAGAAAAGGTAACCACAGTATGGTGACCAACATTGGGAGAGTTAACATCAATACAATCTAATTATGATGTTTGGAGCTAGCAGCCTCTAAGAACTGTTCCTCATAGACTGTCTGCCATATGTAAGTAGTGATCTGTCATTTACTCTCCCAGTGGCAGACATAAGCAAAGCAGCTACCTGTGCCTCTTTGGGGACCCACACTCCCAGCAGTAGCAGTTCCCAAGGACTCATGCTGGGGCTGGTCAGTGGGCTTCTCCAAAAGGAGAAGTAGTCCCAGGGCTGAAGGATCTCTTGTTATCTTGAGCTGCTAAGCTGTCTGAGGGCAGGCACTGCCTTTTACTTTATGTATAGCTCGTGCCATTTCCTGATGCCTTCATGAGAAAGCTCATCTCCTAAATGGAGCATAGTAGCCACAAGCACCCAAGATCTCACTTATGATTACAAACACCTTCTTTCTTTTGGCTTTCTTCTCCGTTGCTCCTCAGCCTATGTAAAATGATTCTTCTAGGGTAGATTTTGTTCTGGGCTTGATCTAGAAAATAAAATGGAATTCAATTAATTTAGATTGGAAATAAAATGGGAGGAGCAGCTATACTAGCTACCATTTCTGACTTAGAGCAAAAAAGAATGTTCTTTTTGCTACCTTTATAGACTGCAACCAGAAATAGGGGAATGTCTGATGCATACTCTTTAGTTCCTTAGAAGTCGTAATAGCTTTTGGAGCTCTGTGGGAACTATGGGAAAAGGAGTCTGGAAATTCTGCACCTGATGAGAAAGGAATAAAGGGAAGGCTTTTATCTTTGTGTAAGGTGGGTGCCTCATTTCCATTTACTACCTAAATTCTGTATGGCTTAACTAAGTGCTTGGTCTTTGCCAGTGTGGATGTGATGGGACCTTTCACCATGTTCCGTCATCACTGATCTTCACAGAGCCCATTCTTGGGATCCAGGTCATCTGAAATCCAAGAGTCAGTGTCTTAGGTCTATGAGGCCCTGTGCGGGCCGTGGGGTGGGGGGTGGGGCACAAAGGAGGACCAAGGTGCCAGGTGCCTCAGCATATTCCCTCATCTCTCAGTCCACATGAGAAAACCTTGACTCAATTGCTGCTGGGCAGTGATCACTTCATGGTTTTGTGTCACAGTTTTGCCGTTTGTAGAGAGAGGTTGGCTATCAGCCATTTAAAGGGGTATTCTGGAGGTAAAATTTGAGTATAAAATTGGCATGTGGGGATCCCTGGGTGGCGCAGCGGTTTGGCACCTGCCTTTGGCCCAGGGCGCGATCCTGGAGACCCGGGATCGAATCCCACATCAGGCTCCCGGTGCATGGAGCCTGCTTCTCCCTCCGCCTGTGTCTCTGCCTCTCTCTCTCTCTCTCTCTGTGACTATCATAAATAAATAAAAATTAAAAAAAAAAATAAAAAAAAATAAAATAAAATTGGCATGTGTGCTTGGAAATGAAATGTTTTACATGTTTTAATCTGTGGAGTCAAGATAAATAGTAAAGGAGCCGTTAGTGAAAACGGAGCAAATACAGAGAATGCAGTGTAAGCCCTGTATTCTCTTCCTTCAAAGGCAGTGGTTACTGTTTGCCTTGCTCCCTGTGCTCCAGCTATTCTGGCTGCCTTGCTGTTTCCTGGATGTCCCGGGCACCCCCTGCCTCAGACTGTTCAGCCTCTCTGAGAGGATCTTCCCTGCAATGGTATCTGGTGGGCCTTCGTAACCTCTGCATGCCTTTGCTTCAACATTACCTTCTCTATGAAAGCTACTCATGCCACCTAGTCTGAAATTTTAATGTGTCCCCCAGTATTCTAAATTCTATCTTACTGTACTTTTTCCTTTTTCCCCTAGTACTTACCACCCTCTAGCATGTTTTACTTAGATTTATTTAAGAGGCATGGTAGCCTGGGCTATAGAGCCCGACCGCCTGGGTATAAATCTTAGCTTCACCACTTACTGCTTATGTGAACTTGGGTAGATTATGGAATCCTTTTAGTCTAGTTTCCTCGTTTGTAAGAATAATACATAAGTCATAGAATTTTTATGAGGATCAAATGAATTAATATTTATTAAATGCTTAGCCTAATAACTGACATGGACTAAGTGCTATAGGAGTGTTTGAATACAGTTTATATTATCAAATAGAAGCTGATGAGGTCACAGGGTTTTATGTTTCGTCCTCTGAGGTATCCCTAGCCTTTAGAACAGGACCTAGCACAAAGCAAGCAGTAAGTACATGTTGGGCAAATGAAGAGGCTGTGGATGAGTTGGTCTGGAAAGGGGAATGTGAGGCATGGGCTGTGCCATGGATGACAGAGGTCCACCTGGGAGTCCCTTCCAGCTCTGCACTGTGTGTTCTTGGACCAGGCTCGAGCTCTTGCTTCACTTGCATAGTTGTTTGCAGAATTAGATGAAAGAATATGCATTAAGTGCCAGGTATGATACCAGCCTGGCTAGTAGCAGATGGTCAGTGAGTGTTAGTTCTTTTCCTTCCTCAGCACCCCTGGAAGAAGTGAGTCAGTGAAGGAAGCAGGTTGTTAGGAAGGAGCAGGGGAAATCCTGAGTCTAGGTGCAGGGAGGGGGAACAAAAACAAGATATTAGATAGAGATATGACCACCATTGATGTGCCAGACTGAACGCTCAGTGAGATGAGACTGTGCATTGACAAACATTGACGCAAAGATGAGAGGTGTAGGGGTATAGGGTCTGGTTTTTTGTTTTGTTTTTTTCATTTTTATTTTGAGATAATTTCAGAAAAGTGCAAGAATAGTATAAGGGACTCTGTTAACCCAGAACTACCAGTTTTCATCCTTGCACCATTTGCTTTTCATATTTGTTTCTTTCTCTCCATTTGATTTAAAGACATTGCATTCCTTGGCCCCTAAATACTTAAGTGTTTATCTCCTAGGAAGAGGAATGGTCTCCTAGATTTTGATAGGCAGCTTTAGGTTCTTAAATAGGGAAGTGGCACTGCGTGAGGTGTACTTGGGGAAGATGGGCTGGAGACCAAGTGGGCTCATGGGCTAGCAGTTTGAGATCACTTCCACTGGTCGTTAGTGAAGACAGGTTGATGACCAGAAATGGGAGAAGTGGGGAAGACGTAGGAGATGTTTCATGAGTCTTGGGTATGTTACTGCTTGGGACGGGGTGGAGATGATGACAGCTGCTCCTATGGAGCAGCGCTACTGTCTGGGGAGGAGGGCAGCACGTAATCTGAAAGAGCAGATTCAGCTTTATTTTACACTTGGGAAAATGAAACCTCACTCCCACCTTTGTTCGTATTATAGTCTACTGAAGATAAAGGTCCACCAAATCCTGGCTGATGCAGTAGAGTCTATCTCCTGCATTCTTGGAGGAGCAGCCATGATAGGCTTGTATTGTCAGAGGCATAGAGATACACAGTCTGATCTGAAGGACAGTTGCTGATAACTGGGGGAGAGTACTTTAGGCTTTGTTTGTCATGAAAAGAGTAAATAGAGATGAGCATTCAGATAGTCTGATGTAGATCTAGGAGTCATCAGTGACAAAGACAGTTGGTATTGACTGGGGAGGATGATGAGAAGTAGGGACCCAAACCAACTTTGGTGAAGCGGTCTACAGGGAACCAAGGAGAGGTGTGAAGACCAGATTTAGAAACTTAAAAGTAGCGTAGCAACAGTGACAGAAAAATAAATAGCATTAAGACCCAAACTGTGCTAGAAAAGACCTAGGGAGTGGGTGAGCAAGCTCCCAGCAGCTCTCAGTACCAGCCCAGTACCTTCTGGGGCCAGGAGATACTTGTTGGGCTCTGTTTTTTCCAGACCAGGAGCCAGAACTCATGAGCTTTAAGGAACACCCTGTGAATAATGCCACCCAGGGTGTTAAACCAAATCAGACTGTTAAAGGATTTAAAATTAACTTCTCAGTGCCTAAGTCTTTTGTGTAAGAACTATTTCAGGGAGAATTTATAAAAAATGTCACACATTTAAAAGATCCCCTCCTTTGAAAGATAATGTGTTACATGGAAAACTGTACCATTATCTCTAGCATTCAAAATTCCCAAATACAGTAAAATCTTGTTACAGGAAAATCTTGATTCCCTCTAGGAGAGCAGACTCTGAGGAGTGAAGCTACTACAGGAATTGTGTAGGTTGGTTTATAAGTGCAGCCATTATTAAAAACTAATTCTATAAACTTAAAATTAAATAAATTATATTAAAAACAAGGGTAATACTCAAAATTCATTGCTTCCTCATTATTTTAGCATAAACTGTACTCTGCATCTCTTGTATCCATATGGTGGAGATATGATATAATAGTCATCTATGGTGCATCTCTTCCTAGCTCCTTGTCTGTGCTCAGATGTCAAGTTGATAGCTTGAAATTGGCCATGATGGGAGTATTTATACCATGGGAACCAACAGTGCTACAAATCAGGGCCTAATTTAATATTTTGTTTGTTGTCTAAAAAAGTAATGGAAAAAAACGTTAACATTTCCAGTTCAAACTTAGTGGTTTGGTTCTTTTTTTTTTTTCTCAAAATTATTTATTTATTTATTTATTTATTTATAAAAGATTTACTTATTTATTTATGATAGATGGTGGGGGGGCAGAGACACAGGCAGAGGGAGAAGCAGGCTCCATGCCAGGAGCCCGACGTGGGACTTGATCCCAGGACTCCAGAATCGCACCCTGGGCCAAAGGCAGGCGCTAAACTGCTGAGCCACCGAGGGATCCCCTAAGATTTTATTTTTAAGTAATCTCTACACCCAACATGAGGCTTAGACTCCACCCCGAGATCGAGAGTTACATGCTCTACCGACTGACCCAGCCAGGTACCCCCAAACTTAGTGTTTTGTGTCTGTAGCATTAATTGTGATTTAGCACAAAAAAGTTGAGGAAATATTTATTTAGTATTTAAAAGCTAAGAAGTTGCTAATGTCTTGTTTGATATTAATCTTTCTTTCTTTTTTTTTTTAATTTTTATTTATTTATGATAGTCACACACACAGAGAGAGAGGGGCAGAGACAGAGGTAGAGGGAGAAGCAGGCTCCATGCACCGGGAGCCCGACGTGGGATTCGATCCCAGGTCTCCAGAATCACGCTCTGGGCCAAAGGCAGGCGCCAAACCACTGCGCCACCCAAGGATCCCTCTTCTTTTCTTTTCTTTTCTTTTCTTTTCTTTTCTTTTCTTTTCTTTTCTTTTCTTTTCTTTCTTTTCTTTTCTTTTCTTTTCTTTTCTTTTTTTTCTTTTCTTTTTTTCTTTCCTTTTCTTTTTTCCTTTCCTTTCCTTTCCTTTTCTCTTTTCTTTTTTCTTTCTCTTCTTTCTTTCTTTCTTTCTTTCTTTCTTTCTTTCTTTCTTTCTTTCTTTCTTTCTTTCTTTCTTTCTTTCTTCTTTCAGATTTTATTTATTTATTCATGAGAGACACAGAGAGGCGGAAGACACAGGCAGAGGGAGAAGCAGGCTCCATGCAGGGAACCTGATGTAGGACTCGATCCCGGGTCTCCAGGATCACACCCTGGGCTGAAGGCGGTGCTAAATCGCTGAGCCACCCTGGCTGCCTGATATTCATCTTTCTTGTTCCAGTTTTGTTTTACTCCTTAAAGTAAATGAAAATATCAACATTCACTTATTTGTCAATTGAATCCATGAGTTGGCTATGGATATGCGTTAGACAAAAATCTATGATGGCATTCTGTGAGAATCAATTGGCTATATGGAATTTACAGTACAGATTATTATATATTTTATTACTATATATTTTATTATATATTACCACGTGTTAATTAATGTATATATTATTATTGTTGTTGGTACACACTTTTTATATCAGTAAAGTTTATTATAAATGTGAATATAAGTATATATAGATATATCTATAAAGACATGAACATGTTTTTGGAGAATAGGTGGTTAAGCATTTACCAGGACACCACCCCAGTGAGTTAAATAAACGCTGCCTTTGTGGAGTTCACAGTTTAGTGGGGGAGGCAGACAAAAACAAGTACAATCACAGAGATACCTAAGCGTGTGAAAGACCTGCAGGAAGGACCAGTGCAGTGTCCAGTGAAAATGTGGGACGGAGTGCTTACTAGGGGCTGGAGTGGGGAGGTCAGGAAGGCCTCCCAGAAAAGTGGTAGGGAAGTTAAGCCCAGACTGATAGTGAATGGGGAGTGGAGGAGTGCCTGGGCAGAGTGAACAGTTTAGGCCTGCAAGGAGGTTTGCAGGCTTGAGGAGCAAACAAGTCGACGGACTGAAGCATGATGGTAAGAAAGAAGGAGGGGGAGTCCTGGAAAGAAAAGTGGGCGTGGACCACATTGTATGGGTGTTTGCTGTGGATCATATGTGAAAGTCGTGGTAACAATCTAAGGGTTCTGCTTTTAGGCTGTTTGGCAGCTCAGATGCCAGTGGTATTGTGGCCCACTGATGTGGTTTAAGAAATAAGAAAAGAGGCATTAATGATATTTTTTGTGAAGTAAGTACTTAAAGTGGACAGATACAAATTATCCACTTAACTATATGCACATTAACATTGTCCTTACCCACTAGGAATGTATTGCATGGTGGGGGCGGGGCAGATACTTGTACAAGGAACTGTGAATATAAGGTGGCTTTAAAGGAAATGCTGTGGAGGAAGCAATTAATTCTGACTGTGGAATGGAGAAGGTCATATGGAGAAGGCATGATGGTAGTTTGCCATACTTTACTTGGGGGACCCCAGAAGAATATCCTACTTTGATCAAAGGTTTTTACCATCTTTTTTTTTTTTAAAAGATTTTATTTATTTATTCATGAGAGACAGAGAGAGAGGTAGAAACACAGGCAGAGGGAGAAGCAGGCTCCATGCAGGGGTCCCAATGTGGGAATAGATACTAGGACTCCAGGATCACGCCCTGGGCTGAAGGCAGGCACTAAACCACTGAGCCACCCAGGGATCTTGGTTTTTACTGTTTTTATTTCCTGATTTATCCCCATCATCCACTGCCCTGAAGTCTGTTTATTTCATGAATGCCAATTCTGTCACATCCTAGACTTCCGTCAGATTCCTCAGAACACCTGACCAGGAGCTCACATTATGTGGTTTAAGAAATATTTGTTGGCGGGACGCCTGGGTGGCTCAGCGGTTGACCACCTGCCTTCAGGTGGTTGAGCACCTGCCTTCGGCCCAGGGCGTGATACTGGAGTCCTGGGATCGAGTCCCTCATTGTGTTTCTTGCATGGAGCCTGCTTCTCCCTCTGCCTGTGTCTCTGCCTCTCTCTCTCCATGTCCCTGATGAATAAATAAATAAAATTAAAAAAAAATTTTTTTTGTTGGCTTTTTATATTCACCAGCAAAGCATCTTAGCTAGAATCCAGGTTTAGAAGAAACTTTAGACTGAGAATATCAGCCTAATGTGTAGGGGGTGTGTTGGATTGGGAGAAGGTGCTACAGAGGGGCTCCTGTCTCCTCTAGGCTGGGACTGTCTCACTGAATGCAGTGGCAACTTCCTTTAATGAAATCTTTAATGGAAGAACTCAACACTTCTGTTTTCTTTATGTGACCAGCATTTGTTGAGTACCTACTGTGTGCCTGGCCCTTGTGCAGGAGAATACAGGGACACAGTTACTACTCAGTTGGTTTTTTTTTTAACACCTTTATTATATAATTCACATATCATACGTTTCTTCATTTAAATTGTACAATTCACTGGTTTTTAGTGTATTCAAAGAGTTGTACAGCCATCACTGGTGACTGTTAGAACAGTCATCCTTAAAAGAGGCCCTATACTCGTAGCAATGACTCTTTACTTCTCTCCAACCCCCAACTTCCCTTAGTCAACCCCTAGTCTACTTTTCTATCTCTGTAGATTTGTTATTCTGGATATGTCATATAAATGGAATCATATAATATGTGGTCTTTTGTGACTAGCTTCTTTCATTTAGCATAGTATTTCAAAGTTCATCTATGTTGTAGCTTTTATGAGAACTTCATTCCTTTTTTTTTTGGCCAAATGTTCTGTTTTATGAACATACTCTATCCATTCAAGAGTTCTGCTTTGGGCTATTTTGAGTAGTGTTGCTATGAACATTAATGTACAAGTTTTTGTGTGGACATATGTTTTCATTTCTCTTATGTATTTATATACCAATGAATAAAATTGCTGGATCAGTTGGTAGCTCTGTATTTAACATTTTGAGAAAGTGCCTATCTATTTTCTGAAGTAGCTGCATTATTTATTACATTCCCACCAGAAATGTATGAGGGTTCCAGCCTCTCCACATCTTGCCACCATTTATTATTATCTGTCTTATTTAATATAGCCATCCTAGTGAATGCAAAATGGCATTTTCATTGTGGTTTTGATTTGCATTAATGGCTAATGATGTTGAGCATCTTGTCATGTACTTATTGGCCATTTGTATATCTTCTTTGGAGAGATATCTATTCAAATCCTTTGCCCATTTAAAAACTTGGGTTACTTTTTATGATTGAGTTATAAGGGTTCTTTATATGTTCTAGATAAAGTTCCTTATCAGATATATGATTTGCAAATATTTTACCCCATTATCCTTTTTGCTTTGGAGCATAAAAGTTTAATTAATTTTGATAAGTCAAATTTGCCCTCAGTTCTTTTTTTTTTTTTAAGATTTAATTATTCATGAGAGAGAGAGAGAGAGAGAGGCAGAGACACAGGCAGAGGGAGAAGCAGGACCCATGCAGGAAGCCCAACGTGGGACTCGATCCTGGGTCTCCAGGATCATGTGCTGGGCAGAAAGTAGAGCTAAACCGCTGAGCCAGCCAGGCTGCCCTGCCCTCAGTTCTTGAGTAAACTCAGATTTACATGACAGATTTCTGTGCTTTCAACTATTTCTATTTTATTTAACAAGTCTCTAGAGTTGAATATTTTACAACCAGTCTCATTACCTTTAATACTTGCAACTTCTTATATTGGTGAGTTTGTTTTAGCTTTTGTTTTTTTAGTTTTTAAAAAAGATTATTTATTTGAGAGAGAGAGAGAGAGAGAACAGGTGGGGGGAGGGGCAGAAGGAGAGGGAGAGAGAGAATCCCAAGGAGGCTCCATGCTCAGTGGAGAGCCCCACACAGTGGTCCCTCCATCTCACAACCCTGAGGTCACAACCTGAGCTGAAATCAAGAATCAGCTGCTTAGACTGAGTCACCCAGGTACCCCTGTTTTATTTTTTTTTAAGATTTTTTATTTATTTATTCATGATAGTCACACAGAGAGAGAGAGAGAGAGGCAGAGACACAGGCAGAGGGAGAAGCAGGCTCCATGCACCGGGAGCCCGACGTGGGATTCGATCCCGGGTCTCCAGGATCGCGCCCCGGGCCAAAGGCAGGCGCCAAACCGCATCGCCACCCAGGGATCCCGGTACCCCTGTTTTAGCTCTTAGAAGCTTAAAATCCTTTGAAAGCAAAGACTAAGGCACATAGGCTCTTTATATTATTTTAGTCACCATGTTGCTGGTAAAAATACAACCATAAGCTGATGACTGCTGAACATGTTGGGTCCAGGCTTCTGGGAATAGCTGGTGGTTGGACATAGTGTGTTGAGGTTGTATTTAAGTGCAGCTGGGAAAATGGAGCAGTGTCATTTCCTATTGTAATCTTAACTCCTTTCTGTTATTTAATGAGATTTTTGGCTGTATTTACTCAATAAGGCAAGGAATTTAATAACAAGAAGTCCATCTTGGTTATGTAGATAAGTTACCAGAGTGAAAATACTTAAACTACCTCCTACCTGGATTCCTACAAAATATTTTAGTGGTCTACTTTCTCCTTATATTGTTCAGACAAGACTAAAAAGAAGATGTTTTACTTACATAATAGTGTTTGTTCTGATGGCAGTTTTATTTGCTACCTCCTCTGAGCCACTCACACCTCTAGGACAGTAAATCCTGTTTCCTGTCAATGGAGCAAGCTCAGGGGGCATGCAGCAGGGCCTGTTTCTTGTCCAAGGTCATATTCCTACTAGTAGGTAGGAATGCTGGGGTCCCTTTGGGGGACATATTTGGGATTACAGATGTGTATTTCAGAGCCTCATTTGTTCTGTCTCTCTTTTAGCTCTCCTTATCAGGGATTTTCATTTCTAAGTTGGGATAAATGAGAGTGTGGAGTTTTTTTCATTTGCATGTAATCTGAACAAGTAGCTATAAATCATGTAGGTGGGGGCTGAGAGTGTGTGGAACATAGGAACAAAAACGTGAGAAGGGAAACCTGATTAAGGAGAAATGGAGAAAATGAGAAGTTCTGTCTTTCCAGATGCAAGAAAGAGGTGGGAATTTATGAAATAGGAAGTGAATCAAGAAGAGTATAAAGCAATTTAAAGATTCCCAGGCTTGTTCACTTCATGTTACCCCTGAGTTTTCAGAATGCTTGGATGCCTTTAGCAAGTGCAGTTTTGAAATGAAATCCTGAAAAAAAAAAAATCCTGTGTGGAGTTCAAAGAACAGCATGTAAAATAGTGCTCATCACATGGTAAGTGCACATTAAACATTAGCTGCTGTATTTGTCATTTGCTGTTGCCATGAAAAGACCAAAACATGAATTTAGGACCCAGTTTCTGTAAATGAAGTTTGCAACTGGGTTGAATAGCAGTATTTTTGGTAAACATGAAGTAGGAAAAAAAATAAGTCTCCACAGTTCCCATTTATTGAGGACCTCCTATGTGTTAGACCCTATAGCGTAGCCCTTATTTTTTTTTTTTTTTTATTAAAAGATTTTATTTATTCATGAGAGACACAGAGAGAAAGAGAGAGAGAGAGGCAGAGACACAGGCAGAGGGAGAAGCAGGCTCCATGCAGGGAGCCCGATGTGGGACTCGATCCCGGGACTCTGGGATCACGCCCTGGGCTGAAGGCAGGCACTAAACCGCTGAGCCACCCAGGGATCCCCTAGCGTAGCCCTTAGATATACTTCCTCAGTTCTCATGGTGGCCAGGCAGGGTAGTTTTATCCACATCATCAAGGGACGTGCTCAGGGTCAGACAGCTGCTCAGTGTGGAACTGGTCTTGGTCACACAGCTCTCCGCAGCTGGGCTTTCTCTTGACTGCTGTGTTGCTTCCCTTGTCTCTCTTCACCTTGGCAGCCAAGGTCACAGGAAAGTCATTCTTTGCCTTGAGCTTGTAATTTCAGCTATGGATGTAAACCATGGCCTGGAGGGAGGTAAGATTTCCAGGATATAACCTTTTTTGGGGAGAGTTTTTTCTGTTGTGATGATTGATCCTGAGGAGGACCACCTCAGGGGACTTGTCTTTTATTTTTTTATTTTTTAAATTTTTAAAAAAGATTTATTTATTTATTTATGAGAGAGAGAGAGAGAGAGAGAGAGAGAGAGAGAGGGGCAGAGACATAGGCTCCATGCCGGGAGCCGGACGCGGGACTTGATCCCAGGACTCCAGGATCACGCCCTGGGCCAAAGGCAGGCGCTAAACCACTGAGCCACCCAGGGATCCCCCAGGGACTTGTCTTTTAAAAAGGCCCATGATCATCCACCTCTAAGCCAGGTTCCTGTTGGTCCGTCTTGCACGAACAGCCTTACCCCAGGCTGGAACAGGGCTCTTGTCCCATCTTCTCCGCTTGAGTTCAGGGTCTGGATGATCCTATCTGTGTCCTGTCCACTCTTGGGAAGGGACATAAGCTCAATTATATATTTCCTAGAAATAAGTCCCTTACGAGATACATGATTTGCAGAAATCTTCTCCCATTCTGTGGGTTGTCTTTTCACTTTTTTGATAGATGTCCTTCAAAATTCAGCATTCTCTTGCCACTGCTCCAACCCCTCCCCCACACCCTGATCTGTTTCCCGTAAGGTGAGGCATTCCAAATGTTGGGCTGCCACAACATGCAAGAGAAAAAGGTAGCAGCACACCCCCCCCCCCACCTGCATACTCTTTCCTTCTCCTTTTTAAGATTACACAAACCACAGAAGAGTTAGGATTAAAGATGTATAGTTAAGTAGGCATGGAATCAGGGTGAAGCTCTGCCTAAAAGAATCAGAGACTACAGAGCATGGCCCAGGGCCCAGTGCAGCTTGCTGTAGGCAGCCTGGGTGAGCTCCCAGCGCGCAGGCGCATTCTCCCTGGCGCTAAGGGGCAGGCCCAGGGCGCCTCAGCTGCAGGTATGTGCTGGCTGCACATGGGCTGCTCTGGGCTGCCTGGCAGTGCGCATGCTGGGTTACTTTGGGTCTAGCAGTGCCAAAGACTACATGCGCTGATGGTTCAGGTTACAGTTGCTGTGGGAGCTGTGACCTTTGAGTTTTCCTGGTTTATGCATGGAATTTCAGTTGCATAATACTACAACAACTTGGATTTTTTTCCCCTTCTTGCCTTTCTTGGCTTTTAATTTTAATTTTAATTTTTAAAATTTCATTTATTTATTTTTTTATCCCCCAGCGAATGGGATCCATAGCTCTCTGCCTCTCCTTCCATTGGGGCAGACAGTCTCACTCACTTTCCCTTTCCTGCTCTCTCAGAGGGTGCCAGGGAGGAGAGGAGCCCAGGGCTCTGGCCTGTGGGAAATCTTCCTCTTGTGTCCAGAGGAGGCCCTGAGGTTGGGGTGAGCTGGCCTGGAGCTACTTGTGTGGTAGACTGCTGTATATTTTAGGGTGGGCTCAGCAGTCCCTGTGTGCTTACTTCTCCCAAACGACCCTTGCTCGTTTCTACTTCTGCACTTCCATTTATACTGTTGTCTAGCGTATCCTCTGCAGGTGGTTTAGCTAAATTCTCCCCAGACTTCAGTTTTCTGCTGGGAAACCTGTTGTCACATAGCCTAAAATCACTCCCCTTTCCAGTGAACTGTATATGACTTAAATGTTTCATTTGGCATTTAATCAGATATTGCCTTAGGATATTTTTCTTGTCTCAGGAACATATGTCATTTGGGGCTAAGGGGTGTTGTGGTTTCTTTTTTCTACAAACCAGATTATAAGATTCTTGAGGGCCAAGATTTTAAGTCATTGCATTGCTTGTTAAATGGTCATTGGCTTATATTTGATTTGCTGACTTAAAAGTGTATTTTCTTAGTGTCTGCCATGAGGAAGGCATTGGGCTGATAGCTATGCAGGACATAGGGGAAAACTAGGTCCTTACATCTAGAGTCCTCAAGATGCCTCGGCTGGCCTTGCATGGTAGGGCTGCATTTACCCTGCCATCCTCTTCCTCCTCTCCAAGTGGACTCTATGCCCACTGGTGTTGGCTTTTGGAAGGCCCAAGTCTGTTGTCACCAGATGTTCTGTGCATGTGTGTCTCCTTCTGCCTCTAGAGTAGGTCCTACCTCCACTTCCTTCCAGTCTCAGGCAAGATAATACTTTATTACCAAGGCCTTTTGTGATCACCTCAGCTAGGGAGGCCCCTTCCGTTATTCTGTTTTACATTCTGCTGTTCTTTTCCACCACGGACTTTTTTGTAGTATATAGGTATAAAACTTAATTGTCTTTGTATTGACACTTTTGTACCGATGGTTCTGTCCACCCCTGTATTTCCATTTCGGGCACACAGGAGATATTGCACTCTGTTTACATTCTGTACTCGATCAGACCCAGTGCAGTGCCTGGTATTTAGTATTCTTATAGAAATGTATGTGCTTTTTTTTAGGGATAAGAAAAGGAAAAAAAAAAAAAAAAAGAGTGGTGATTTATCCTGTAGTTCTCCGGGTTTGGTTTGTTTGCGATAGACAGGCCTTACAGACCCACCCAGTGTTCCCCTCTTGAGATAAAAATGGAAACTTCTTTGATCCAGGCAAAATACATGTGCTTTTTTTCTTTCCTTTTCCTTTTGTCTCGTCTTCCCTCCCTCCCTTTTTGGCTTGTCTAACAAATAATTTCAGGCCACTTTGGCTCTCTATTTGCTCTATACTATGAGGGGAGTGAGTCAGAGAATATTCTATTCTCTATTCTATGGAATTCTAGACACTTACTTTGGGACCTTTGGGATGCTCACTTTTTTCTGAGTTCTCAGAACCGTATTTGAGAAGCAGCCCTTGGTCCCTGCCAGAATAGCTAGGAGAAGGCATGGCTATAGTCCCATTTCTTCAGGTTTCCCTGGGGCAAATTGGTGTGGGTATGTGTGCTTTTCCTAATCTGTTAGAGTGGATTTAATATCTGAACTTTCCCATGTACTGAATACTGTCTATGACTTGCCTGTGAAAATGTTTAAATAAAGAACCTGGGCAGCCCGGGTGGCTCAGCGGTTTAGCACCACCTTCAGCCCAGGGGGCCTGATCCTAGAGACCCAGGATCGAGTCCCACATCAGGCTCCCTTCATGGAGCCTGCTTCTCCCTCTGCCTGTGTCTCTGCCTCTCTCTCTCTCTCTCTCATGAATAAATAAATAAAATCTTTAAAAAAAAATTAAAAAAAAAAAAAAAGAACCTGAAGAGTCTAGTGAAGTAATGTCTCCAAAGCAATTCAAGTTCTTCAGGGAAGAAAGATGTGCTCTGTAAACTCAGAGTATGATTATTAATCAGACTTTCCTTTGGCCCACTTCTCTGCCCCCGGTTTGCCTTCTGCTGCTGCTTAGGCTGCCAGGATTAACATACGGAAAGCAACTGGATCATCTTTCCCAGCCCCCCTCCTGGCATGGGGGCACAGACTGTGGATAAACACCTGAGGCAACTGTCCTTGGTGTGTGGGAGTGGCAGCGGTCTGAGTGAGTGCTTTGACAGTCTTTGGTTCCTTCAGATGGGTGGCTCTGCCTCTGCCAGCCTTCAGTCCTACATGCAGTTTTCTGCTGCCTCTGACACCTACTTTCTCAGCCAGGCAAGAAGAGGGGAGACTGGTTCTCCTTCATTAGCGAGGCCTCTTGTGTTGCTGAATACAAGTTGGGAGTGGGTACCAAGTTCTCAACCTGTCTTCCAGTCCATCCTTCAGTTAGCAGTGAACCAGCCACAGATCCCATACCCTGGGGTTCTCCATTCTTCATCCCAGTTCCCACCAGGCAGGGCTCCCTTTGGAAGTCAGATAAAGAAGCTTCTGCAGTGAGAACTGAGTCCCTTTTATTGCAGTAGCAGATTGTCTTTTGTTTTTAAGCTTTAGTTTTCACTTCTTTAAAAGCATCAGATTTCAGTATTATGTGTGTGTGTATTAAGTTATCTCTATACCCAATGTGGGACTTGAACTCATGACCCTGAGATTTAGAGTCATACACTCCACCAACTGGGCCAGCCAGGCACCCCGCTCATACACATATTTTTTCTTTCTTTCTTTCCTTTCTTTTCTTTCTTCCTTCCCTCCCACTTTCCCTCCCTCCCTCCATGCCCAGCATGGAGCCCAATGTGGGACCCAAATTCACAGCCTTAGGATCGAGACCCGAGCTGAGATCAAGAGTTGGATGCTCAACTGACTGTTGAGCAGGCACCCAGGTGCCCCCCCACTCATACATATATTTTTTAAAAATCCAAATTTGATCACTTCCCCCTCACTGCCTCTTCCTGTGTCCCCTCCCCCCCCTTATGAAGTCCTTTTGCTTAATGCCTGTTATGTTCCTGGCACACAATAGGTGCTTTAATAGTTCTTAAATTGGAGATGGTGGGAAGAGGTACCATATAATTTAGCAGGATTCACAAAAATGTAGGAGAAGGTTTTATTTATTGTATTTTTCTTGTTTCTGTTTTTTATCTTGTCCTCTGTGAAGACACCCCACTCTACCCCCTTTGAGGTAGTGCTTCCTAAACTGTTGCATAGACTGTTAAGTATTCTGGAGAAAATTAAAACATGTTCTTAATAAGATGATTGGATTTTACTTACTTTTTTTGTAGGGATGAGGATTTTGATTATAAAGTTTTAAACACTGATCATTTTTTACAACAGTCACAGTCACTTTATCCATGAGACTTTTTGATTTGTGATTACTAGAATACAACTTTATCCAAAATGTTGTTGAATTCATGGTTTGGATCACTAGCACTTAAATTTGTTGTCCCATGCTAATCTAAGTACATCTAATATTTTGTCCTGAGATCCTTTCATATTCTTTTGTAAATTTTAATGTGAAACTGTTTTATGGTCAAATCTATTTGAGAAATGGTGGGCCGGCGTGGAACCTGCCTTACCTTGAAGGTTACCTTGTGGGTTTTGAGTAGTCATGGTCATCATTGAGTTCTCTGCTCTGTGTTGGGCACTGTCCTAGGCACTTGAGAGTGGTTGCCTACTTGAGACTCACTCAAAATCATTGTATCCCTTAGGAGTTAAATAGTATAGGATCTCTGCAGCAGAGAAATATAGGCTGAGGAAGCCTTGACTATCCCAGGGTGTAGAAACCAGTGGATCCCAGATTCAAGTCCAGATCTGTGAGATTCTAAAGCCTGTGCCCTTTCCACAGTCGCCTCTGGCATCTGTATTACTCATCTTTGGAGAAGCCATGTCGCTTCGGTAGTGTGAATCTAAAACTTTGTGCCAAGGTTACTGTTCTTTCCTCCCATTACCCCGCCACCATTCCCAGGAAGGCAGGCTTCAGCACTTTGATTTGCTGCTGTATCTCCTTTGTTCATCATGTTCATTTTCTCATGTTCCTTCTTTTTCTGTTTTCTCTGGCTATCTTCACTTTAATCATCCTTCAGGATCTCCTCCAATTTGTCTTTCCTTCTATGAAATTTGCTTGGATCTGTGTACCAATTTTTACAAGCATTGTTTTTCATTATCATAGTTATATGTTTATTATAGTTAAGTTAGTGATGTGTTTATTGAACTGAATCTATTAGCAGTGCGCAGTCCAAACTCTACCTTGTTTCTGAACTGTTGTCATGCCAGTGACATGGAGTCTATGCCAGTAACCCTCATGGTGTGGGCAGTGACCGTTAGTGTGTGTTAGTGACTTGAGTTTATGCCATCTTGGACATATATATTCTTTTTTTTTTTTTTTTGGTAGTATGTAGATGCTGTTGTGATTAACAACATGTAAATTCATTGGAAAATGTTGAATTCATAGTAGGTGTTTCATGGTAGGTTTTTTTATTGTTAGGCATTTTTTTCAATCAGGTTATAAGGGATAGCCTATATCAGGTATTGACAGCAACGGTAGTTGATGGTAAAAAGGAGTCATCATGCCTCCCAAAACTGGGAACTACTGGCTATCCTATCCATTTGGCATTTATGTACTTTTGTGTGTTTTTAGTTATTTGATGTGTTGCCTTCACTGCTTAGCTAGATGGTAAGCCCCGTGAGGATGGGACTGTGTCCCTTGAAGCACTTACACATAGTCTGTGCCCAGGAAATGTTTACAGGCTTGATTTAATCCTTAGATCTTATTTTCCCTGTTCTACTACCTATCTCACTCTAATGTTTTATTTTCTTGAGCTCTTTCTTGCTTTTCTTCCTTTGTCCAGTTTTTATAAATAATCCCTAACCTCTCGTAATTCCCCATTACTGCATTGCAACTACTTGTTGAGCTCCATCTGCACATTCCACAAGCATTTGGTGAGGTTGTGGGCAGATACATTATCACTTACATAATTATTTGTGGAGCAATTTTGTCAGGCATTGTGGAAAATACCTTAGAAATGCATTCTCTCATCTACTTCGTAGAAACACCCTATGATAGGTACTGTTTCTATCTGTTTTACAAATGACTGATGTGAGAGTTGGATAGCTGAGTGTGTGGCTGTCTAGATCCAGTTTCAGCCTGACTGTCAAGCCTGTGCTCTGGAGGGGAGGCCTTCTAGCATGCACCTTCTGAGGATCCGGGGTGGTTGTTCCCTTAAGGGATTTTCCACTGGGGAAACAGAAACAATGGCAAACTATACTGCTTGGTTATGAGTAAGTATTAAATTGTCTAGAACAGTGAAGGAACTCAGAGGCGGAGGGACTCAGGAAATGCTGTCCAGAGAAGCTGTCTTCTGCTGGGGTCTGAACATGGTAGAAGGCCGTGTTGGGCCAGGCCACGGGAGCCCAGGCCTGAGAAAGATGCTCTCAGCCACTGGGGGAGGGGTTGGGGACCAGAGGACAGAGGGCGTCAGGGAATGGGATGTCAGGGAAATGGGAGAGGAGACTGGGGAATGAGAGCCAGCAAATCTGTGTGATTTTCAAGCAGGACATGACAGGATAAATGTTTTGGTTTAGAACCGTGAGGTTAGCAGCAGATGGCAGATTCCTCATGCACAACAATTGCTGCCTTCACTCCCTCATCTACTTCTCATTCCTTGTTGCTTCGTTCCCTGGGTGCCCCGGGACCTAGTGTCACCTCTCCTGGTCCCAGGAATGGTCATCTGTACAGAGGTCTTGTGTTGGTTGACTAAACCACCCTGGAGTGTGGTAAAGTGAGAAAGTACTGAATGTGGAGGTCAGAGACTTGGATTTGACTGCTGGCCCTGGAGCTCACCAGCTAGACAAATTATCCTTTCTTTGTTCTGTTCCCCCTGACCCCCCATCTGTGATTTGCAGGTAATAGGGACAACTAAGAGTTGTTCTAGAATCAAGATGCTAACAAATATAAATACAGAGGCTGTTTAGTCTATTGGCTCCAGACTTTCAGAGATCAAGTGCCAACTATATCAACTTACTGTGTGACTTTGGGCAAATTACTTAACCCCTCTGTGTCTCCCTTTCGTTATCTATAAAATCAGGCTGGTAATTGTACATACTTCACAATGAGAATTAAATGAGGAAAGATAGGTCAGTGTCACTAGGCTCTTAAGCAATGCTGGCACATAGTAATGTGATTAATAAAGGTATAGTTACTATCATTAGTAGTATCATCATAATCATCACTAGCACCACGGTAGTCAGTATGGAGTAGGTACTTTCTTTAAGGCAAGAAACTGAAGAATAAAGCCTTTAAGATACATGGTAAAAAAAACTCCCTCTAATTAAACTCTGTGGAATCATTATGTGCCTTCAGTGCTTCTCTTAAGCACTAAAATTACTCTCAACTTCCCCCAATTTCAGGATCTTTTGGAGATTTGAGGTATTACTGAAATCCTTTACAAAGTCAGTCATTGTTTTCTGATGAGAAGGACTCTTGCTATCACAGCTTTTTCAGATACAGAAATATTTCCTTTCTTCTTTTAAATAAAAAGAGGGGAGAAGGAACAGGAGAGAGGAGAGTGCCTGGATCTCCTTTGGCCGCACCATTCTCTCTCTGCCCCAGATCTCCCTACCTCTGTGAGGAGAGGCAGCTGCCCAGCCCTGCTGTATCTGTCCTGGGACTGAGGGGCACCAGGACTCCCATGGAGAGTTCTGGGTCTGCTTTCTGACCTTTTAGCTATGATGTTTTGTTTAGGAATATTTCCCTTCCCCTTGTCCCAGACCTAGACTGGCGCATTTAGCTTTAGCAGTGCAGTTACAGTCAGCAGCCAAGGCCAGTGCCTTCTGGCTGCTGCTTAAAAGAGCCCAATGTCTTGTTCTTAAACCAGCGATTGTATCTGAGTCTTGACTGTATCTGTGTGGAGCAATTCTTCCCCCCTCCTATTTTTTTTAAATACCCAAAACTCAAATTGTTGGACCTTGTCCTTTGTAGATGAAGTGAGAGTTGTTTTCTGAGGACTGGTTCATACCAGAAACCAGCTGCTTTTAAATTATTACAAATCTTTAAAGGGACAGTTTATTTGTGGACAAATTCCCTACCCACAGAACCTGTTGTCTGTAGTATTCTAGTGAAGACTACGACAGTGTTGAGGTAGGTGACAGCTGGCAGAGGTGCATGAGTTTGGTTTTAAGACTTTAATCTCATGTAGGGTCAGAATATTGTAGCACTAATCCCTTCAACACCCCCCTCCCCCATTATAGTTGGTAAAGTGCATGGATATGTGCCATGTACTGAGATGGTGAACAAAACCCAAATGCACACATTAGCCGTATGGGCAGATGATCAAACAAAAGTAGACATCATTTGGGAGCCTCTGGCATCGACAGTGCTATCTTACATGGAGCAGTGCCCTCGTTTGGCAGTTACTTTGTAAATGGCCAAAAGACTGGGCTGTGTGTACTTGGCCTCAACTGTGCAAGATAAAAATGCAATCAGAAGGATATGATGGGAGGACAGCCTATTGGAGGGAGGGCTGGGTGCTGAGGAACACAGAATGACAGAATGATAACAACAAGTTTTGCCTCCAGCTTTGCCTTTCTTGGATTTTCCCTGACTCTGAGGAGGAGAGGTTGATGTTTGGGTAGTGACTGGCTCCTTCTCTCATTCTTGTTAGAACATAGAATTCCAACTCCAATAATAATACCATTTTGAATAAACTTCATTTATGTCCTGTAGATTGGGGTTAAAAAGCAAACCGATCTCCATCTGCTTTTGGGGAAGACTTAGAAGAAAGTCTGTCTATTACTATCTTGGTTGTTATTGCTAGGGCATTAAAAAATCTGTGAGGGGCTCAGATTTTGCCATGTATTATAAATACAATGAAGATGGGGATAACATCTTTAAAAATGTCCCTGGGACTGGGGTGCCTGGATGACTCAATTTGTCTCAGCCCAGGTCTTGATCCCTGGGTCGTGAGTTCAAGTCTTGCATTGGGCTCCACAGTGGGCATAGACCCTACTTTAAAAAAATGTCCATAGGACCTTGTACCTATTTGACCCTCAGCTGGTTACTTAGAGGGTGGCTACTTGTCTGAAGCTAGGAGCATTTTACCTTGAAAGACTGATAATTGAATGTGTGGCATTTTATTTGAATGTGGGTTAGGATGGGATGGGAGATGGCCCCCATCAGTGCCTGTGGCCATGTCTTCAACAGAGTGCAACTTGCAGGTTTGTGGGGACTCCTGAGGTTCAAGGGGCGGGGACGGTGATCAGGTGAGTGAAAAGTTTTCCTTAGTGCCAGGGGAGTCATAGGTACCCTTCAAGCTCCAGCCGACTGTCTTCATCTGCTCAGGTTCCCACAGAGGGAAGATGCTGTTTGGCCACAATGAGGTAAAGGATGGGGAAAATAGGCCCATCAAATGTTAACAACTGTCCTGTTTTACTGTTTGGGAAATAGGAATTTTCAGGTCTTTTCCTCCATATTTATGTAAAACAGCAGCACAGAACTAATTGCTATGAAAGGGTGGAGATGATCATCATTCCATTTCATGCACAGAAGACTAACAGAGTCTTCCTTTAAACATTCCACGTCTAAGAAATTTGTAGGTAAAGTTAAGGCATTGATTGAAGTATAGAAGTATTTGTCAGCCTTCCCGCCTTTGAACAGGATGCAGATGATAAATAAAGTCAGCAGTTGGTTTTTATAACCTCTATATCTAATCTGCTTTGTTATTTCTTCCTTCAAATGTCTTATGGAAACTGCCTATCCCCAGCACCTAAAACTACATCTGAATAATTAGTTCTCAGTGTTTGTTAAGTGGCTTTCCCTTTTAAAATTTTGGTTCCCACTGCTGCAGTTCTGATCCAGTTCCCTTTCATTCCATGCCCAAATGATTGCTCCGGCATCCTAGACATTGCTTGGCTGCAGTTCCATCTTGCTTCTTACCACCCTCCTGTCTGTGACCAGGCCATTGTGCTTGACCACCGGGCTGCTCCTCTTATGGCCCCCATCAGCACTCTTAACCTGGCTTTGAAAGCTCACAGGGAACTTCCTACCCTCCTCCCAGTCTCCTGCATGTGTTCTGCTAAGTCCTGCTTCTAATCCTGTTTGCGCCTTCTCTGTATCGGAAGGGCCTTCTCTTCCCAGCCTTCCTGAATCATAACCATCCGTACCCTGATAGCTTGGCCAGACAGTTTTAAGAAATGTTTGTTGGTTTAATGTGATATATGTGTTGGTTTTTCCCTGCTGACTGGATTGTAAGCTTCTGGAGGGTAGAGATATTGTCTTGTCATACTTATTTCATCAGCTAGCATACGATGGTCACATTGTGAGCAGTCAGCAAACACTTAAACTTACCACTTTGATAGTCGTTGGCCTAGAAAATAATCTGTAAGGAGCACTTTCCTACCTTTGCCCCATTTTCAGTTCTTTTTTCTGTATGACTCGTCTGTTTCAGGCTGAATATTCAGGACATGGCTTGTATGGATTTGGCTACAAAAAGAAACCCCAGACATTATGTTTTTATTTTTTTTATTATTTTTTTCCCAAACAATATGTTTTTTAAAGATGAATGTCACAGAAATGCAAAGAACTCTTTTGCTCCTTGGAAGGATAAAGGGGTAGAGACAAGGAGTAGCTCTAGATGGGTGATGTAGTGGTATTAGGGGTGGCTACAGGTGTGGTGTGGCGCTGAGAGGCCTTCCTTTGAGCCGGAGGTGCTCTGGAATGGCTGAGGGCAGGCACAGCCTGAGAGTGGGTTTCTTATCTCCTGTTCCTCCTACCTCCACCCTCAAGTCCATATATACCACAGTCTGCCACGTTGGAAATACTGCCTCCTCAAGTAGCACAAAGTCTGGGGAAGAAACTCTGGCAGTTGTTTTTGTATGTGCTGAGAATAGAATATGGGCTTCTGCTTTATCAGGAGCTCTACTGAGCTGTTGTGGGCCTGCTCAGGATTGATAAGGAGCTCCAGGAGCAGATAGTGCAGGTGTGACTCCATGTGCCCCTCCACCTAGGGGAGGGTCCTAGGGCTGAGAGTACAGGAGGCAAAGTTGGGGTGAGAGGCTGGATCTGGAAACGAATGCCCTGGTGGTCACATCTGGGGCATGGGAGAGGACCTCTGCTAGGTGACCGTCTTCCTCAGGGGTAGACTCCTGCATGGCGAGTCGAGATGGCTGAGGGATTATTTCACCTACTCTGTCTCTAGTAGGACCCAAAAGGAGGGATGTTTATACTTTGGTCCTTTTGTTAGTTTGTTCGTCATTTATCTTTTTAGTTCCTCAAGCCCAAACTCTTTGGACTACCTTTTCTTATTCTCACACCTTGAGTATTACCTGATAGCAAGTCCTGTCAACTCCACTTTCCTGTTTTGACTGAGAATCGGACTACAACCTTCGCTGATTCTTCTTCAGGCCAGGCCACCACTGCCTAGCCCCAGGATTTTTGCAGTAACCTTCAAACGAGTATCCCTGTCTCCTGCTTTTTACCCCTGGGTGTGTGCACTGAAAATCTAGGCTGCACTCTCATCATTCTTCTTTGCTCACACCCCTGCAGTGGTCCCCCCCCCCCATCCCTAGCACCTCTGCAGTGCTTCCTCCCCCCTCTGCACCCCTACAGTGTTTCCCCCACCTCTCACCCCGTACCTCTGCAGTAGTTCACCCCCCTCCCCGGCACCTCTGCAGTGTCACCCCAGGAAAAGCTGAAGCCCTCACTGTGGCCTGCAAGTTTCCATGCAGCCTGAATGTCCCTTTTATATCATAACCCCGGTGCTGCCTTCTTGCCACTGGGCTCCCCCACCCCCTAATCCATGACTTGCTCCTTTAGTTCTTTTCCCTGCTCTCACTTTCCTCACAGGCTTCCCAGACCATCCTGGTTAACAGTGCCATCTCCCCCCACCCCACCCCTAGCACTTCCTTGCCTCCTTCCATGCTTTGTTTTCCCCCCATAGTGCATATTTCCCTCTAGTACGTCAGGCTTTGCTTGCATGTTGTCTGTCACCCTGTGGAAGGAGAGCTCCACCAGGGTGGGAATTTTTGTTTCGTTCACTGTTGTATCTCCAGTGCCAGCGTGCAGGGAGGGAACATATTTGGTGGCTTCGTTTGGTTCTTCTGCATCCACTATGTACTAGGAATCATGTTTTGGGGCCCCCACCCACGTATGTATGTACACACACATACACACACAGGAGTAAGACATGAACTTTGCTCCCCTCCCCCATTGAACTCTCTGCCTAGTGAGGAGCAAATAGTGAAGTGACAACAGTGTAGTGAAAGTAATAGTGAAGGAGAGATAAATAAACTTCTGTGGGGCTAAGGAGGAAAGCAGCCAAGCTGGGGGAGGGAGCAGGCATGGGAGAGTGGCACAGACTGTCAACTCAGAAGGCGAGGATGGCTAAAACCTTTCTGTCCTCTGTGCACACCTGCTTTTCACCTTCCCCACAAGGCTCAGTGAGAATTTTCAGCTTCCCTCTGCTGACCTGTCAACAAATATTAAATGCTCTTTTGCACACACTTGTATACTTGTAGACACCGGAATACTGCTGGATCTTGAAAGTATGGTAGGTATCATGAGGTTTTTCATCTTCGTGCCAAATGAGTCCAATTCCTTCAACCTTCCCTTATAAGGTCTGTCTTCTATCCAGTTAATCTTTTTTTTTTTTTTCTGTACCCTTTCCAATTTTTTTTCCTCTTTATTTATCTTTGTTTTTCTGTCCTAGAAGGATCACGTCTCTACCAGGGGGAATATTGTCTCCTCCTTAAGCTACCTAATATTTTACTAGCAAAAACCCCCTCCCCCCTCTCCAAACAGTAGGCAGTCATTGTGAACCATTGCTGCCAGCTGCATGTAGCACTATACCTTTGTGTAAAACAGGCCCTAGGGCTGGGGCTACCACCACGTAAGCCCCCGTCTTATGGCCAGTTCTGATCCTGCTGGCTGCATCATGGTGGTGGTGTCATCTATTTATAGATGGACAGTTCAGTTTGACCTATTAAGGATTATCTTTGGCTTTTGGGGTAGAGAAGCACATCTGTTTCAGCTTTAACAGGAGAAAATGATGACATCACAGGCTGGCTAAGGGACATCTTTGGAAAGAGGATAGAGCCGAGCTGTAGCTCCACTTTCCCTTTCTTTCTTCTGTAACTGCCTCCAGCCATTTGTTACCATCATCAGTACTAGAGAGAGTATTCATTCAACTGAGTCTCTATTAGGCATTTACATTTGGGGGAGCATAATACAATTAACAGTATGGCCTGAGGAGTGAACCATAATAAGGGTGAGTTTTGGTGAATTAATGAACTAAATGTTTAGAAATTCACTGAGATTTGGATTGGTAGGGCTTTTCTATAGGAGATAATAGTAGAAGATAAGCTGGCCTAAAACTGATAGAAATTAATTGTAATGGGGTTTGCATTGTTTTAATTGGTGAGGAAAGTCTAGTTTTATATCATCTAGAGTTCACTGAAGAGATCAGATCATGGCACCTGACTAAATCAGCTTCTCCTGAGATTGCAGTTATGGATAATATGGGATATTTAGTTTGTTGGGGATGAATCTTTCTTCTTCTTAACTTCCCAGGAGACGTTCTGCTTTTATTAGTTGCAGGGCTTTATTTACTACTTATGAAACTGCAGCCAGAGCTGTTTTTTGTTTTTTTGGTTTTTTGGTTTTTTTGTAAGCAGGCACCAATTGATAAGCTGCCAGGTGGAGAGTCTGTACCATCTTATTTCCTACAGAGCTTCCTTTAGTAAGGAAAAGGCTTCTATTAAGGGCAGTGGTATCAGGATTAGCTTCAGGTGGGAATTGATAAATGGGGCTTAAACTTGAAGATGATTTTCTCCATTATGTAAAAGAAGCCTGGAGGTGGGAAGCCCACAGCCAGCAATGGCCAGTTCTATGGACATCAGGACTTTGGCTAGGATGATAGAAGTTCTGCTCTCCTGGTGCATGATTTCCACTGTTTAGGTTACCTCGTGGTCAAACATGACTGCTGGAGCTCCAACCATCATATTTCTGGTTGGGAAGGGAAGAAATGGAGAAAGAGAAGTTGCTCTCCCATATGAGACACCTTTAAGGAGTCTTTCTGGAAGGCTCACACACTTCTGCTTGTATCTCATTAGCCAACACTTAGAAAACGTGGTCATAGCTGGCTTTAAGGAAGGCTAGGAAATGTGATTTTTGTAACATTGCTACTAAAATTGGAGTTCTGTTATTTTTTAAAATATTTTTTATTTATTCATTAGAGAGAAGGAGAGGGAGAGAGCGCCAGAGAGAGCACAGGCAGGAGGGAGGGTCAGCAGGAGAGGGACTCCATGCTGAGAAGGGAGCCCAGCGTGGGGCTCTATCTTGACCCGGGATCATGACTTGAGTCAAACGCAGACCCTTAACCGGCCCAGGCGCCCCTGGAGTTCTATTATTAAGAAAGAAATCTTTGCTCTAGTTAGTTGTCTAATTTCTTTCTGCCCTGTGTGCCAAGGACATGTAGAGGAGCTGAACATATCAGTACATAGTGATCCTTTCTCCAGAGTCTATCCTTGCATCTCTCCTCTTAGCTGAGTAATAATGTCATTGCACGAATCAGTTGGAAGCTCAGTGGGTGAGAGACTGCGAGTATTTCTGTGGGTGACTGCTTGGTTAGTAGCAGTGGTAGCAGTACAAGCCTGGGCACCCTTGGGAGCTGGCTTTTCTTGCGTCTCTGGGTTCTTCCTGTCCTCGCTGAATCCTGTTTGGTTTAAAAGTTGTGATCTTGATGTGAAACCTTCTTTAGCTTCATTGTTTGGCTGACCATCAGAGGACCTCAGGGGATTGGGCGCTAGCTTGGTGAGCACACAGCACCTCTGAACGTGCGGATGAAGCCAACGAGTGATTATGAGGAAGTGGCGTGTACGTTTGTGTGTCCTCCCTGCAACTTCTCTTCTGCAGCTGCATCTCCTTAAGAGGTCAGGGATTACAGAGGACATACTCTCAAGGGCCCTTCCTGCTCACTTTCTCCCTTTGTATACACATAGTCACAAATGCTGTTTAATGATTCTAGGATTTTTGTGTGTGGCTAGAAATCTGAAATTCCAAAATTCTCAGGAAACCTGGATCCTATATTCAGCTCATTGAGTGAGTTGAGATCTCTTGGATATTTTCCAGTTCAAATCTTCAGCAGTTTTTGGGCTTGAGATCTATTTCCACCTCCTACCCTGGCTGGAAATTGTCCGGAAATTGTCACTGACGCATTGAGATACATACCAAATGGAGTTGTCAAGGAAAATGTGGGATTCATCTTAGAAAATGTTGCTCCCAGCAGCAGCTTGAGAAAGTGTTAATTTGTAAGAATTAAACGGGTATATTACGGGATGATAGTAGGTGGGACTAACTTTGAGTGTAGGAGACGTGTCTTGACTCTTAGACCTTAACTGGTTTTCAGCTGGCAGCCTTTTTAGGTGCTGTTTCTCCTTCCACACACACAGCTTGTTTCAGTGCTGGATCTGCCTTGGGTGAGCAAGTCACTGTTAATTCCTCTGATACTTGCTGATATTTACGTCCCATTTTGGGCAGGACAGACAGAAGTCTGTCTGTAGAGAGGTGGATGAATGGGTATGGATTTCACAGGAACAAAGGGTCAGGGGGCAGACGCACGTATGGCTTAGGTTAGGGTTGGGATGGAAAGGACTGCCACCCCAGTCTGATCCTTGGATTTTTTTATGGTGCCTGCCTCTCTTTTCTGTCTCAGAATGGGGATTTTGAGGAATGGGACAGGGAGAGAAGATGATGATAGCTAATAGCCACCATTGATTGAGCACTTACTGTATGCTAGTCATTCTAAGTAGCTAAAGGCATTGTCATTAAGTCCTTAGCAAGAATCCTATGATGTAATTGAGTTTGAGAGAGCTTGAGTGACTTGATTAGTCACATAGCTAATAAGTAGCAGGACCGGGATTTCAGTCTCGTTCTGTTTGATTCAAAGCCTGTGCCCTTAGCCATATCAGATATCTGCTTCTCCCTCTTTCTTTCATTCATTTAACAAGTATTTGAGTACTCATTCTGTTCACTGTTCTAGGTGCTAGAGAGAATAGCAGTGACCTAAACAGGTAACAGTCCTTGCTCTGGTGGAGCTTCTGTAACAGCAGGGGGTAGTTTCTCACCATTTTTCTTTCTTTCTTTCTTTTTTTTTTTTTTTTTAAAGATTTTATTTATTTATTCATGAGAGACACATAGAGAGAGAGGTGAAACACAGGCAGAGGGAGAAGCAGGCTCCATGCAGGGGGCTCAATGTGGGAATAGATCCCAAGACTCCAGGATCACGCCCTGGCCGAAGGCAGGCGCTAAACCGCTGAGCCACCCAGGGATCCCCTCTCACCTTCTTTCACAAGCAGTTTCCTGTGTTCTGTCTTTCCATCCCCATAGTCTATAAATAACACATCCCCTCCCCACCTCAGGGTGTTCCTTAAATGACTCTTCTTTTTCTCAAATACTAGAACAAGGGGTTTCCTGTTCTAGATACTGGGATATTGATTCCCATTCCCACCTCCACCTATTATCAAAGCCTATCATTGGGGCAGTAAGATTATAGCTCTTATGGGAGGCCTGGGACTGCTCAAGAGTTTACCCATACCTGGGATCTGGCCTTGCCTGTCCAATCATTTCCTTTCTTTCCCAGGGAAGGGTACTCCTAACATACATGGATAGAGTTCTTTGGCTTCCCTCGCCCCACCCCCAGAAGTTGTTTTTGAGGTGGCGAAGAGTAAAAGTCAAGAAATCAGTGATCATGTCAGATCTTGCTATGAGCTGCCCTTCGGGTTGGTCTCCGAGAGGTTCTTGTGTTCAATTTATTTTAGCTGGTCGGTTTCATCTCCCCTCTCCCCCCACCCCCCACATCTGCTTCAGGCCTTATGGATATAAGAGAAGGCTAGCTGAATATTTTTTGTCTACCTTAAGATCAGATTCAGGTACCTGGAGATAGATGACTTCCTATTGATTCAGAGGAAAGAGGAGGGAATATGTCAGAAGATTAATTTACACCAAGAAGAATGCAGTTAGGGTCTTGGAATAAGTATATTCATCTTGTGTTCATGAGATCTTTTAAGTGAATAATTTCAAATTTGATGTTGCCGTCAATTTTCTGATGGTAGGCATATGCAGCAGTGAAACTCCCAAATTCCTCTGCGGACCGTCCATTTGGATCCAGCTGGGTAGAAAATGGGCCCTGGGAGACATCTTAGGGCCTGAGCTGGGATCGCCCTGGCTACAGTCTGCTAAGAAGACCTTGAAGAAAGTCAGTTGTCTCTTTTTTCCTGTCTCTAGAAGTTACAAATGAATTCTGGTGTATCCCCTCAGAAAAAAAGCTTCCTAGAAATTAAAAGAATGCTCTATCCTTTCCCTGGTCTCTCTAAAATCATTAAGATCTGACTGAGATCAAGTCTCAAAATTGGTATCTGAAGACTGGGGCATAGGCTGTAGCAGGTGGGGGCTTTGGGACACTCATACCCGAAGCAAGTCTGGGGACTGTAGTGGCCACAATGGCCATTCCACAGTAAAGCCACAAGAGACCCCTAGAAATAGGAGCACATTGATGTTGCTGTCCTCAGTGCACTGAATATCATCCAAGTGGGCGAGTTGGAATGTAAATCCAGGAAGAGAGAGTAGGTTGTGGCTAGCTGGCTCATCATGCACAGGTAGTTTGGCAATGGGACAAGGCCAAACACAGGATACTAAAGCCATGGTTTTTATCGTAGCAGTGCCAGGCATCAGCTATTTGGTCATAAACATGAGCTCTCTCCATACAGTCTATAAATCATTTGGATAACAATATTTTATGTTTTATAGTTCTACTAGGAACACTCTTTTGTAATGAAATAATTCTGAATTGAAAGAAAAAAAATTATTGATGTTAGGAATGGAAGCCTGAATCCCCACCATCATCGTCATCATCACATTGTCATCTCCAGCCTTCAGTGAGTATTAATTACTAGTGTCAGGTACTTTAAGAGGCACTTCACATATTGTAGCCTTCCCCTAAGGTAGGTTTTGCCTCTTTTTTGGGGGGGGGAGGGCAGAGGTTAAGAAACTCCTCCAACGTCACATGGAAAGGGAAAGGACAGAGTTGGATTTGAAGTTAGGTCTCTTGGGCCCCACAGCTCCATGTTCTGTATAGGATTTTACACACAGATACGTCCTGTAAGGTCAGGTGCTCTGTCTGGATCATGTTCCACAACCCTCTTGAGGACATGCTAGCTTGGATGTGGACTTCTTTCCATAGTTCCCTTACCTTTATAACAATCATAGAAGTTCAGATTTTTTTTGCAGTGTGATTGGTTGTCGAGTCATTCCATTATATTTGATTTCTCCCTCATCCTGTTCCCACTCTTCATTCCCCCAAAACGCACCCAAGTTGGCTTAGTTCTGCCTCCTCATCTCCAAAATTGTAGCACATTTTAAAAGTCTGGGAGAGTGGAGTGGGATAGGATATTTGAAGAGGTGGCATGCTGCCTTTGTGCATCAGAGCTGGTCCTTTACTCCAGAGGTTTATAATCTGTGTTCTGGGGTTTCCTTGGTGGTGCCACAGGAAATGAAAATACAAGATTGTTGAGAGTCCGGAAAGAGATGAGTGGGGTATTGGGGTGGCTGGGGGCCACATACCCCATTTCAGTCAGAGAGCCTTTTACCTGTTCTGGATAGGTGTCAGAAACTGGCCACTAACAAAAGCTTTAACCACCTAGCTAGTACAGTCCTGTCTTTTTACAGAAAAGAATCTGAATCCTGGCCTAAACAAGTGTTGTATCCAAGGTTGTATGATCTAATGAGCCACTGAGTCAGTGCTAGAATCTTACTGCCATCCTTCCGATCAATTCCACTTCAGGTTTTCATATGTCAGATAATGCAAATTGAGTTCTAAGTGATTTGACTTCTGTAGGGCTCCTTTAGAAAATGTTAAAATATTGATTCTCTGCAAGTGAATTATTAGATTGCTCTCTTATTATCCCATAACAGAGAGATGTTTGACTTCATGGCAACCTTTAGCGGTCATTTGGTTCCTCAAAAGTCATGTGTAGTTGATGCTTCAACAGTGATTGGGGTCAGGATTGGGGTCCCAACTCCCTGCACAGTAGAAAATCTGCATAAAAATTTCCATTTTGTGAGTGTGAAGATGGATTTAGAGAGGCAACATAGCTTAGTAAATGACAGAACCCTGGTTCAAATCCCTGTTTCTAATTCTGAATACTGTGCTCCCCTGCGGTGCTGCCTCTTCACAAGCATAGTGTGCACACTGTATGACCTTTCCTTGCATCTAGGCATTTCTTTCTGTTTGCTGAGGAACTCATTGGGAAAAGGCAGTGCCACTTTGTCTGCAACAGCAGAGGAAATGACCCAGCCAGGAAGTTGGGCCACATTGCCAGATGGCACAGTTGGAGAGGCCACTATTCTGGCCCTTCTCTTGGGAGATCTGTGTTAGGATGCCAACGTAGGGTGGGGCTGACAGTGGGATTTCCTTTCCTGTTCATTATGGGATAGTGAGTATTTAAAAATGTTTCATGAAACATTCATTGGCTAGTGGCTGGGTGTGTGCCAGAGTTCATGGCTCTGAACTTCTGAGCATCACCAAGTAGCTGAGTAGTTGGGGCTGCCTTCTGTAAGATATTTATCTTGGTGTTACCCTTTATTAGATCAACAAACAAGGGGTGAATGGGTGGCTCAGTCAGTTAAGCATCTGCCTTCGGCTCAGGTTATAATCCCAGGGTCCTGGGATGGAGCTCCACATCGGGCTCCTTCTTCAGTGGGGTGTCTGCTTCTCCCTCTCCCTCTGTCTGCAGTTCTCTCTCTCTCTAAAGTAAATAAATACAATATTTTTTTAAAAAGATTAAAAAACTAAAGTTATTCCCCACCTTGATCTTATTCTCAGGCCAGTTTCGGATTCACTTCTTTACCTTTTCTAGAGCAACCTAGCCCAGGTAGACCTTTGAAGTACTTTAGCTCCCTGTTGGTCAGCAGTGTGGGCATTACCCAGGAGCCTGTTAGAAATGCAGCATCTCAGGCCGCTACTAAGACCTACTAAATTTGAATCTGCATTGTCACAGAATTCCCAGGGGATTTGTGTGTGCATAGAGAAGCATTTGCTTATAGTTCTCATATTGTATTTATTTATCATCTTTTATTATCAGTTAACTGTTTCAGTATTTCTTCCTCCCCTTTACAAACTTATTTATTATCTCTTTGCAGTACTTAATGCAAACTGGGCACAGAATAGTCACTAATCAATATCTTTAGATTGACTGGCAGTCATCATTTATTTAAAAATTTGTCAGAGAATGTAAGGATCATATGAGAGATTTGACATGCATACCCATAAAAATTTACTACTAAAGAAGAAAAAAAAGGGAGAGAGGGCACAAATTTGAATCCACCAAATGAAGCATCATTTATGGAAGGGGCATAATGGGCATGGAATCAGACAACTTTCAGCAGTGAATTCTCCCAGCTTTATCACTTGCTATCTGTGACCTGGCGGAGTAAGTGATTTCATTGGATTCTTGTTAATTTTTGAGATATCTTCTGTTTTATCATAGGGATAAAATAGAGATGACTTTCTTAAGAGTTATGTCATATCTACCCTCCCTTGTATGGTTTCATGATTTCCAGGATGGGCCATGAGCTCCTGAGAAATAAGGCCCTGTCTGTGTATTTGCTTTCCCCAAGAACACTCCTCCCAAGGAGGTGTGCCTGGTATTAAATGCTATTCAGCGGATGTGTGAGGACATGGGAGGAGCAAGAGCTTGACAAAGAGAGCACACTGCTGTCTTGGAGCACTGTGCCCATTCCATGTCCCCCTCTCCCACCTGGTAGTCATGCTTTTATGGACATATGCACAAAGCAGACTGCTGGCCTAAGTAACTGTCTTGGGAGCTCTCAAAAATAGAAAGTCAACAAGATTGTGGCAACACAGTGGGAACGTCTTCCCCCTAAAGCTCTTTATACTTCTGCCCAGGGAAGGGGAGTATGGGCTTGTCAGATTGCAAACTAATTTGTCATTCAGTGACCAGCAGCAGGAGCATCTGATAGATCAGCCTGAGACCTGTCCAGCTATTGTGCATTTACTTTGTTGGAGCAGAGGCTTGAAGACCTTGGAGACCTTAGAGCTGATGCCCGAGATCCATGCTGCCAGGTTATGTTTCACTGTTTGCTGTTGAACCCATGATGTCTACCTGGAGCAGGGCATGATAATATATGTAGATGAACTCACAAATAGGCTTCTGGCCTTTGAAGATGAAAACTGTTATGTTTCCCAGCCAGACTGTCATTTCGTCTCCTCTTGATTCACAGTAAAATAGAGGGAATGCTTGGTTGTCAGCATTGGATGTCTGACCTTGTTACAAGTCATGGTGAAAAACTTCTAGCTTCCAAAGGGGTTGAGTCTGTTTCCTAATACTTGTAATTTTGCACTGACAAGTCAATGAACATTGACTTTTCTGTTCACATTGGTGATTCTGTAACAGCTGCGTGTATATAATACCCGGCAACGTGTGAAAGGAGGGCCGTATCTTGGAGTTAGCATGAGGCAGGTATCTGAGTGTTTTCCTGTTTCCTTAAAGGGCTCTTTCCTCTGACTTAGTTCCTTTGTTAAGGGTGAAGGCTGGCTGATTGGAGTTGTTGTTAGGTTGGTGGGCAGGGCAGCCTTGGTCTCCTCAGGTTGAGTAGCTGCGTTGGCCGGTTCAGCCTTGCCTACAGGGGTGCAGGTTGCAAAATTAATGTGTGCAAGAGCCATGGTCTGGCTTGAGAGAACAAAGAGGAGAACATATGCCAATCCAGCCAAATGGCACAGCAAGCTTTGTTTGGATCTTAGGTGGACAACAAACAGTTTATGTAGTCTTTCTCTTCTGAAGTCATACTTCGACTTTCTTTGTGATTTAAAAAATTCCTCCCCTCCCACTCTTACTCCAGACTCCTCAGCCCATATTCTTTGAAGTCCGAAGTGTGGAGAGGCGAAATCAAGGCTCCCACTGCCTCACCCTTCCCGCCTGGTGTCAGGATCCTGTGCTCCAGCCAGAGCAGCTTGCTGGAGAGCAGCGGGAGGGGCATCCCCAGGGAAGAAGGCAGGAAGGACCAGAGGCTAAAAATAAGCAGCTTGGAAGAACCTGTACTGTTCTTTCAGGTCAGATGTGGTCCTCCCATGATAACGGAGGTTGGAGTATAGTGATGGTTTTGGAACAAAGAAGAGGAAAGAAATCACCTCTCATTGAAAGAAAGAAAGATCACCACAAAATACAGGCTTTCACTATATGTTCCAGATAAGAGGGACTTTTCCAAATAGCCTGATAGTCTTAGCTGTGTGTTCCCATGTAGTTCTGGGGAAATACATGCATCTAGCACTAAAATGGTTCAGTGTGTCGGGTCCTGAGACATTCTGGGACTGTGGGTAGGTGTTCTCACAGAGGTTTTTCCCAAGAGATCTTTTGTACATATAAAGAAAAATGTGTCCCATTTACAAGGCAACTCTTCTTATGCTAAATGGAAGAAAATCCCCTGGGTCATGTTTGTACAGTGAATGCACAGCACGGGTCATTGTTTTACAGAGGAGGCGTACCAGTCACAGAGCAGAGGGTCAAAAAGCAAGCTGTGCCAGCTCTTCTCATCCTTCCCTTTTCAGTCCTTTTAGAAACTGGTGGTCTCCTGCCCCCCAAACCACAGAAAATGAAATCTTCCCTGACTTCCCTCCCACACTATCTAGCAGACTCAAAAGGAGCTGATTACAGCCAGTGAGAGTCCCTTCTACTTGCCCTGGGGTAGCAAAAGGGGGATCCAAGGAAAACAACAGAAAGTCCTTGCGATGCTACCTGCTTTAGGTCATTTATACCTGCTGGCCCCATCTTCCTCCCAATATTCAGTATGCTGTTTTAATGAGGGAGAATTTTCTGTCCTGATTTTCAGACCAGATTTCTGACTACTTAATAAGGTTATGGCTTGTGTCTGCCTTTTCATGTAACCTGAGAAAGGAGCTGTACTGTTCAGCAAACTGCCCCGAGCCCTGATCCTGCCCTGACATGGCTTGTGGCTGGACCTTCCACTGTACTGGGCAATAGTGAAGTCCTTGTGTCATGCTTGGGCCTATGACTCATTTCATTCCTTTTATCTTTGTGTATTAACTAAATATAGCCTCTTCTTTCTCTCAACCTTTCTTTCTCTGATCTCTGGGCAGAAGAGAAGCTTTGTCTGTGGTCTTTGATGTAGGGGGCTGGATTCGAAAGGCATTCTTAGGTAAGTGTGAGAGCATATGGTAGAATTGGGGCACACTGGTGCTGCCATCAGGCTTGCGAGGGGGCGGACCCACTGCTCTCACAGAACTCTTCTCCCTGGGCACTGGGATCCACGAGCACTTGATGTCCACGTCACAAGGAGTAGCTTCTCTGCTAGAAGAAAGCAGTTCCTCAGGTGAATCTTGCTGTTGTTTTACTTGGGGGGAAACATGGGAATGTAAACGATGGAGAATCTTCTTAGTTGGCTTTCTTCTGTTAACAGGTGACTGTCCTGCTCACACAACCCGTTGGTTGGTGGGTGGGGATGCTCTCGGGGATTGCAGCAGATGTTGGTGCTGTACGCTTTGGGGGTGAGCTAGCCAAGGACCTTCCTTTCTCACTGGGCCAGGGTGAACCTAGTATGAGTCCAGAGCCCAAGGTGTCCTGAGAATTCAGACTGTCATGTATATTAGTGGCCAAGGGAAAGGGAACACTGGCTGTTGGATGGTTTTTAAGACTTAGGGTGCCAGCTGGCAGTATCCACCACAGGTTGAGCTTAACTAGGGAAGGAAATACGGAGACAGAGGAACCAGAGAAACAACTCTTAGGAGAAGGTAAAGACAGAAATGGCAATGGGAGAGAGGAGCTGAAACCTCTCTTCTGGAAGCTGGGTTGAATCACAGTTGATAGCAGTCTATTAAAGGCTCGATTCAGTCTAGCCTATCCTAATATTAGATTATATTGATTGGCTTATCTAGTCATACTGTTTAAAGAAACCAGAATTCCACTGCCCGTGTGTGAGACATTTATATTTAATGGCATTGGAGAGTATACTTACCACTCACAGTAAGTTTGAAGAGCTCAGAGGGATGCAGTGGTTTCCCAGAAACTGCTCCTCCTCCTGCCAGCGTGGCATGCCCCATTTGCAGAGGACATGCAGCCTACACTTCTCTTAACACATTCAGTTCCTCCCTGTTTTCACTTAAAAATGCAATTTCTACTGTGTGCTTTCTCATCTAGCCACCTGTGAATGTAGAGCCCATCTCTTGCAACCGAGGCTCTTTGGCCTTTAAGCAGAGTCGAGTGCCAGTTCTCCCTGCTGCCTGGCTGTGCCCAGTAGTCTCAGCCCGTAGAATCCCAGGAGAGCTGGCATACACGTTGCTGGGCAGACTCTGCATGGAATGTTGCCCTCATGCCATTAGCAAAGCGGAGGCTGGGTTGGCCCTGCTCTCCCTGCCTCCGATTTTATTGTTCAGGACTTGATGTCATAATATGCTTGAACAGGCAGAGAGACCACATTAGCTTGGCTCTGCAGTTGTAAACAATATTTGCTCTGTGAGTTTTCTCCTTCGCCCTCTACTCTCCTGGAGCCCTGTGCCCTCTGCCACCACCACCACCCCCTCTCTTCTTGCATATTCCAACCTTGGCTAAACGACTCCATTCATAAGATGGTCAGTGTTTTCTGGGAGGAGAATGGACTGAAAATAACCAAGTCCCAAGAACCTCCAATTGTCATGCACCAGTAAGAACTGCTTAGTTTCTGGGTACAGATTTTAACTACTGTCTAGAGAAGCAATATACTTTCCTTGTATTTCTTACACACTTCACTGCTTTGAAATCCTATTTGAAAACACATACACACACACACACACACACACACACACACACACACACACACCCCACGCTCGGGTAACAAAAAACAACTTTCCTAAAAGTCTGACTGTTTCCTTGGTGGGGAGCACTGGGAAGATTCCATCCAGTGCTCCACAGAACAAAGGCTTTTGTATCAGTCTTGGCAGGAGTGGAAGTTGGAGACGGACTGGAGCACAGGTATAGGGGCCGGCTTGGTCTTTGCTTGCACCTAGGGAATTTGGGAATTTCTATATTTTTTGCATGGACAGGTTTTTCTCCCTCTGCTTCTCACTTTAACATAAAAACAGGGTATCAAGAAAACCCTACCTCACACCTGCACTGTCTTTTACAATTTGACACTTGGCGTGGTTGGTGTCATAGACAAACCTGCTCTACCTTCTCTGTATTGATTGGTGGCTGATGATGTCATGCATAAAACTCAAACCAATTGTTTTCTCTGTGTGACAGGCCTGAAAACAGCAGATGGCAGAGCTCTTGCTCTTCTGTCTTCCTCCAGTTCAGGCTCTCAAACAAGATGGGAAAAGGTGGGAGCAGAGTCATGCAGCAGATCACATTGATTTATTCATAAACCTCAGTCTCAGGCACCTGGAATATGGAGCTTCCCGTATACGGAAAGAATCTTTGTTCTTTGCTGAGAGCACATAGTACTTTTGCTGGAAGGGATTTTGATCTTTCTGCTTTAATCTCTGTTAAGGGAAGGATAGAGGCATTTTCAAGGAAACTATACTGGCCAAGATAGGGTAGGAATAGGAGTTAATTTCAGGAAAATACATAATAATTGAAAAAATTTCACTTGATTCATCACAGAATTTGGCAACTCTTGCTGCCAGCATGCTTCTGTCATGGAAGTAAACTTTAGCTATATAATTACAGCTCTAGTATATGAATTAGGGAATGGTACAACCTCAGAGTGTTACATCTGATCTAAAGAGCCCAAGGAAGAGAAGTTACATGTGCGTTTAGTCTTGAGTGGACTTGATGAGACTTGCTTTCTTACTTGGGCCTACTGTGGTACTGGCAGAGCAGAAGGGCCTGGCCTGAATCTGGGGTAGTATTCATCAGGCTTGAACCCTCAGGACTGCCGAGGTTGACATCATGAGTTGGGCTCACCTTATCCTGCCCAGCGGAATTACTGGAATTACTAGACACTTGTCATCTATGGCTGTTCAAAATATCCAGAAGCCTAGCAGAGAGGCCAGGCTCCTTCAGTGGGTTTTGCAGCAGATAGCACCAATGAGTGAAGCGTCTGAACAAAGCTCTTTCTTCCATCAGGTATCTACTGATGACTGTCTTTAGACTTGGTAAAGTCTCTGAGCATCCGAAAGCTTTTCCCCTTAGAATTTTTCATGATCATGTCCAGAGGCCCAGCAACTTACCTCAGGACATATTTTTTTCAACCCACTTTTCTTTTTTCAGAGTCGTGGTCATACCTGAATTACCACTAACCTTAATGACCATTTCCAAAAAGATTGACTGGAAAAATCACACCACTCTGGTAAGTAGAGGAGGTGAGGCATGTCTGACATGAGGCATCAATGGCAAGACGGAAGACTGGATAGGCGTGTCTCCCAACCCACAGAGCTGTCCTTGGTGGGGTCATTTTATATTTACTCTCGTTGAAGCACCCAGGACTTAGATTTGTTGATTTGGAAACTAAAGTTGGCTTGGCAACCACAGTCACTCATGTACAGTCTCCTTCACCCGCTTGGGTTGTGCTTAATTCTGTGCTTTCCTGCAAACATACAATCACTGTGCTATCTTTAGATATGTTGTGGTGTCACTTCACCCCAGGAGAGACAAAACATCACAGCTGGTTTACATTTTCCTGAACAAAACATACACATGAAGAGATTAGGCACACCATTTCCTTGAGCTGTGTGGAATATTACCCAATTCTTTTGCTGGGAAACTCTCCTTTTTTGTTAATGTTATTTTAAGGTTGGGGATAGTAGAGATTTTTCAAATACATGGTTGACGTGTAGAGGGGAGAAGGTCCATCCGAAGGTAGACAAAGCCTCTGATTATTCAGTCAGATGTGTGTTGTATCCCTCGGTTTGCCTTCTGTTTCCCTTCTTCTCAACTCTGGTGGCACAGTAGAATCATGGTGCGAGGAGAGTGACATACGCCTACTCCATGCCACCACAAAGATTCTGATTGGCTTGATCCAGGGTCAGGCCTGAACATTGGTAAATTTTGCCAAGTTCCTGGATGATTCTAATGAACAAGTAGTTACTCTCGAGAGAAGTATAGTAAAATGTAATATATATATTTTTTCTCCCTCTCGTAGTGCACACAGGCCAAAACTGGTACATATGAAGTACATAGTAATTTCTTTCGCATCATAGAATGATTAATCATTTTTTTTTTTAATTTTTACTTATTCATGATAGTCACAGAGAGAGAGAGAGAGAGAGGCAGAGACACAGGCAGAGGGAGAAGCAGGCTCCATGCACCGGGAGCCCGATGTGAGATTCGATCCCCGGTCTCCAGGATCGCGCCCTGGGCCAAAGGCAGGCGCCAAACCGCTGCGCCACCCAGGGATCCCCTAGAATGATTAATCATAAAATAGTTTTAGTAGTTGAGAATTGCCTAAATTTTCTAAACAGTGACACCTGTTGCTCTGGTGTGGCATTTGAAGCTCACCATATTTCATTTTTCCCTCTTTTAATTTCCATCTTTGCAGGGGAGCCCCTTGTCTTCTGGGAAGAACCCAGTTGTAGGTCTACTGAAGGCCTCTCTCTGAGCCCCAGATACTTTCCTCCGGAAAAACTTAAAATGGGGAAGTGCTTGAAGTGCTCAAGACTGGCCTACTGTTATGACTATCCACTGATTGGAAGGCTTCATCTCCACTCCTAAGGATGACTCAGTTTTTAGCTTGGCTGACAGTAGACATTAATGTTTTTGTTCACTTCTCTAGGCCAGAGGAAAATGGTGTGGTAAAGCTCTTTGCTTCATTCTTCCCCACAATAACCCAAACAAAGACTCGTTATAGGCCTAAGAGAACACGATTTATGGGGTACAATCAGTGTTGAGTGCGAGTACCTGCTGTGCCTGTGTGATAAAGTGGGGGGAAGAAGTGCTCTACCTGGTTCATTTGCCTGGTGGCCTCTGGGCACAGCTGGGTGTCCTGTACATTTTTAGTGGGAGGGAGCAGATTGGCCCATCATTCTATCAGAATTCTGACCTGATTGTAGGAGTTTACGTGGCTTTTGGCTTGTTTTGTGTAATTTATTACACTGTGATTTAATAGCTCTCTGAACATTTGACACTAACCTGTCAGAGGCAGAATTTACAGCTTTTTCTCTGAGAAGAAATTAGTCCATAGTTTGAGAAAATGTTCTTTAACTCCTCGAGTATTCACTACCTAATTTCCACACCCTTCTCTGCCTAGCTTCCCTCTCTGAGCCCCTCTGGAGTTGCCATTGCTTTTGTATTTGTACAGCCTTGGGTTTATACTGCCTTTGCCTCTCTTTTGTGATGAAGGTTTTTTTTTTTTTTTCTTAATTTTATGTTATATTCTTCTGTATATTCCACCACTGAACTTAACGATTCATGGAACCAGTCCTTTGATCTTTGGGTTTGATTTGGTTTTTCTGATGCTGTGTTGTATGGGTTCACAACCTTTATCAGGATCAGTTCTCTTCTTTGTAGGTTGACTCACAAATACTTTTCTCCTATACGAAATCTTGTTTTTGAAGTTGTGCTCAACTGGTCCAGAAAGAACAGATAGTAAAATGGCAGCTAATGAGGGGCATCTGGGTGGCTCAGTTAAATGTCCAACTCTTGATTTTGACTCAGGTCCACACTGGGTGTGGAGCCTGGTTAAGATTCTCTCTCTCAGGGGCACCTGGGTGGCCCAGTGGTTGAGCGTCTGCCTTTGGCTCAGGTCTTGATCCTGGGGTCCTGGGATCATATGTCTTTGCCTCTCTGTATTTCTCATGAATAAATTTAAAAATCTTAAAAAAAAATTCTCTCTCTTCCTCTGCCCCTCCCCCCTCAAAATGGCAGCTAATGACACACTGAAAAAAATCAGACCTTGGTCCTTAAAAGTCCAGGTATCCTATAAGATGGTGGACAGGTGAAGTCTGGAGGAGACCATAGGAATCAGTGGACCCCAGCATATTGCCTCTTAATAAGTACCTACTTGGAAAGGCTGCAGAGGATATGCCTTAGGAGAGAGTTCAACTGAAGCAAGAAAAGGGAGAAAGCTCTGGTAAATGAGGTTGAATATATAGGGGAGTTGGCTGGGTATGGAAGCAAGAAAAGGGAGAAAGCTCTGATAAATGAGGCTGAATATATAGGGGAGTTGGCTGGGTATGGAAGCAAGAAAAGGGAGAAAGCTCTGGTAAATGAGGCTGAATATATAGGGGAGTTGGCTGGGTATGGAGGAATGGTTATGGAATGCACAGTGGTCAGATTTGAGGTTTGAAAGTAAGAGAAGGAACAAGGAAGTTTAGAGCATAATGGGAAGAAAAGTATGATAGCATAAGAAACTTAAGAGTCTTCCACATTTGGTGTCGACTGTTGGAAATAAGGTGTTTGGTAAATTTTGCATCAGCTTCCATTGAAAAAGAGCACTAACTCTACCAGTAATCTTAATGACTTTTTACTCCTTACGGTTTCACTTTTATTCAAATTCAACCATAGCAAGTTGAGCGATCATCAGTATTAGCAATCCCTTATTGAATAGATGTATATAAGATTCAAAAATTTTAAAAAAAAGATTCAAAATTTTTGTTATTAGAAAAATCTTAAGGTGATTAATTTTAGATTATCTTTGGTTAGTCATTAAATGACATTTTAATTCTCATCAAATAAATTATGTAGATCAGCTTAACTAGAGCAAGTCAGTCACCTCAGTCCCAACATTTTAAAATATTATATGCTTTTATTGAAGTATAGTTGACATACAATGTTATATTAGTTTCAGATATTAACAACATAGTGCTTCAGCAATTCTGTACATTGCTCAGTGCTCACCACAATAAGTATAGTCACCATCTGTCACCATACGTTAGGATATAAATGATGATATTCCTTATGCTGTGCTTTTCATCTCCATGACTTACTTATTTTATTTTTTAAAACTTCTTAGCTCATTTTATTGCCTGTTGTCAGCAAATAGTATATTAACCTATTAGTCTTTTTTTTTTTTTTAAGATTTTATTTATTTATTCATGAGAGACACAGAGAGGCAGAGACACAGGGAGAGGGAGAAGCAGGCTCCATGAAGGGAGCCAGATGTGGGACTCCATTCCAGGACCCCGGGATCATGACCTGAGCAGATACTCAACCTCTGAGCCACCCAGGCATCCCTAAGATATTAGTCTTTTAAGAGAATACAAAGGGATCCTAATTATTTGCTCTGGGGGCCTAGTCTGGCATGCTGTCCAGGAAAAGGCAGTTTATAACATCTCAGCCCAAATTAATATTGGCATTTGGATGCAAAACATCATGTTAATAAAGGTGATTAACTTCTCAATCACCTTTGGATACCTCTCATATGTGATATTTGGGAACTTTTTGGATATGCTGGCTGAGAGCAGAAAGAATTCCAGTGTTCCCTGGAAAAATATCATCTCAACATCACCTCTTAACATATTTACAGTGTTTTGGAAGACAGTGCAGAAAACTTCCATATCATGTATTGTCAAATTCTTTATAAAATTCATTGTCCCAGGCTTTTTTTGTTAAATGACGATTTGAGGATATTCAGTTAGTTCCTTGAGCCCAGAAGTCAACTTATAGATTTAAACATCTTTTGAAATACCATTAACTATTTTATTTTTCCTGAAAGACAATGTTGATAATTGACAAATTCAGTGATTGAAATAAGTTACTTAGGTTATGGCTTACTTGTTTTATAACTGGAAATTTGTATCTCTTAATCCCCTTCACCTGTTTTGCCTGTCATCCCAGCCCCCTTCTTCAGCACAATACCACTTTCTTCTCTGTATTCAAGATTCTGTTTGTTCATTTATTTTGTTTTTTATATTCACATATAACTGAAATTATATTTGTCTTTCTCTGACTTATTTCATTTAGCATAATACCTTATAGATCCATTCATGTTGTCACAAATGGCAAGATTTCATTCTTTTTTATGACTAATATGTATACTTTTATAACTTGTGATTAAATTAATATTACCTGTTTCCTTTGCCTTGAAAATGCAGCACATGTGTATACCTTTATTTGAAAAAGTAGAAAATCTTTAAAGGATTTTGCAAATAATACATTTATAATTTGATTATTTCATTTTGCTAATAAAGGAAGAAAAATTGGCTCTATGTTTTGTTGGGGGGGTTGGGGGGGTACCCTTAGACCTTGGCATTTCTTTGACCAGGCTTTTTGTCCTTAGCCTCAGAATTAGAAAAGCTAGGGCCATCTGCAATGATCTTGTAGGCATGTTCTGACCTAGGAGGGAACAGGATTGCTGGTTCTGATGACATGACTTTCTAGGGCTACTTGAAGGAGTATTAGTACCTTCAGTGAATATAATAACATGTTCCTATATCTACTTAAAGTGTGTACAGTTGGGTTGGTGGTTCCAGATGTTTTAGGAGTGGGTGTCCGATGTTTCCATGGTGCCTTGAGTGAGGTAACTTTCTGGTAGTAGACAAGGCAGTAGTGGATGGGACTATTTGTCTTAGAAGAGGGCAGTTGCTTTAGTAGAGAGATAAGAAGCCTAGTTTCCCAAGTCTCTATCCAGCCAGGAAGGGCTTTGTATTTCTAATTACAGAAAGAAGTATTTGACTCCTTTGAAGTGATTGTCTGATGCCACCTTTCAGAACTGCAGAGACAGATAGATCTGTCCTTCACAAGAGACACGTTGTTGAGTCCGAGCCTTTTCAATTGGCTGAATTCACTGCCAGGACCGAATTCACTGTGTGACTGTGGAACAGATCAGCACTCATGGGCTTCATGCCCTGCCTCATGGTATTTGTTTTCCTTGAGGTATATAGCAGGGATGCATGGCCATCACTCGCTGCTGTAGAGCCTTTGTGTGAGTAGGAAAACGTATCCCTTCTTCTGTGTATGCTGCTCCTCACCAGGTATGTAGTTTCCTGAGTGGGGTTGTAGGCTGGATTTCAGCCCCTGTCCAATCTCCCTTTAACTGGAGAGCATGCAGTGTTCCACATGGTGGCCAGGAATTGGGGAGCAGAAGCCTGTATTTATTCAGAATCAGGAACTCTAATGCCTGCATGGATATATATTTGTCTTTCATTAACTTGTTACCCAAATGGTTTTTGCTACAAGTACTGAATGTCCTAGAGATTTCAGCTAGAGCCAGGAGCACTGGTGGGAACAGAAGGGAGAAGTGGTCTCACTCTCTGCTAAACCCCAGTCATCTGGTTATCAAAAGAGCATCTTAGATCAAGGGACTCCTTATTTATCTGGACACCCAAATCTTTTGTTCAAAAGTATATTTGGCACCAGATTATAGCACAGTTACCTGTCAGGTTTAATGTTGTTCAGGGCTGAACTTGTCTTTTTATAGTAAGTACAGGACTGAAGTAGTTGGAGAAAAGGTAGACTTTGATATTATCCAATTTAAAATAGTACCCTTAGAAGATTGATGAGTCCTTGGAAGGACCTATAGTAGAAGAGTTACAGGGTAATTAATTCTTAGGCTTGCTTAAAAGTATGACATAAAGAAGCAAAGGGAGATAGTGGAGTGAAGTTAACCACTCAACTGAGGTGCCATTGATAGCTTGTTCTGTGACTCAGGACAGGTTATTTCATCTCCCTTAACTCCTATTTTCTTTGTCAAGAGGGGGACATTAGCATCTGCCTTCCATACTCATAGAATTGTGCAGGGGTAAGTAGCATAACTTAGGTGCTTTTCTTTTCTTTTCTTTTTTAAAAGATTTTATTTATTCATGAAAGACATAGGGAGAGAGGCAGAGACACAGACAGAGGGAGAAGCAGGCTCCATGCAGGGATCCCAATGCAGGACTCGATCCCAGGACTTTGGGATCACGCCCTGAGCCGAAGGCAGATACTCAACCTCTGAGCCACCCAGGCGTCCCAGAAGTGCTTTTCTTAAAGCATGAGGTGCTACCTACATGGTGGGGTAGTTGAGAGTAGTACACAGACATCACTCCACTCTTTATAGAGGGAGATGGCATTAAGAATCAGCTAGAGAGGAAAACTGTGACAGTGTTAAGACTAACCACATGCTCTTCTCTCTTCTCCTCCTTCAGACCTCTGCTTCAAGTTACCTACTCAGAAGAGTTTCCATGACCAACTTAGGTGGGCCCCTCCTATTAAGTCAAGGAATCTGTGCATTTCCTTCCTGGCACTCATACTTTGTAATTACATAGTCGTTTGCTTATTTATTGTACATATCCTCCACTAGACAGTAAACTTCCCAAGGGCAGGCACTGTTTTCATTCCCCAACATAAATTTAATGCCAAGCTTAGGGCCTGACATACACTACACACTCAATAAATAATTTGATCAATGAAGTGCGAGGCGACAAGACATATTGGTCTTCTGCCTGGGAAACAGCTACTTTGGGAATGCCCAGGTATACATCTCATTCTTTTGTGGGTACATCCAGTGGCAGAGGACTGTCTGTACCTGAGACTGCTATAGCACCACCAGGTTGCAGGTTCTAAATGCCACGGGCTGGATTTGTGACTCATCTCAGCCCTTCCCCCACATGTCCCTTTCTACCCATTTAGAGACTCTAAACTCACTTGCACTCAGGTACACATTGAATTTGGTGAATCTGTCCTTTCGAAGAGAAAACTCACTCTAAACTATAGAACTTGGTTCCAGGGAGATGATAGCTTGTCAGGCAGTGAGCATGTGTCCTATTTGCTATTTATAAAGTGTCCCACCCTGGCTCTGGTCAGAGGCCACACCCATTGGGTTCCCAGCTGTCTGTCCCCATCTTGTGCCAAGCAGTGCATGTCAGGTTCTTCCTTGGTATGTGAGGCGTAGTGCAGATTTCGTTCATAAATGCTGCTGAGTGTCCCTCAAATTACTGTTCTCTTGGGACACTGAAAAGATGCCCTTTTTTGGTTTATTTTTTAATTTTTTAATTTTTTAAAGATTTTATTTATTTGTCTGACAGAGCACAAGCAGGGGAGCAGTAGAGGGAGAGGGAGAAGCAGACTCCGCACTGAGCAGGGAGCCAAAGCCTCAATCCCAGGACCCTGGGGTCATGACCTGAGCCGAAGGCAGATGCTTAACCGACTGAGCCACTCAGTCGGTTTGTTGTGGATCTGACTCAGCTGGTGCCCCGAAACAAAAATTTTTATATGTATAAACATTTGTATGTATCTGAGCAAGTATGAATTTTGGGGATAAAGGATTTATTAGAGAAATTAGACCTTACAGAATTGAGGGAGGAACTGGGAAAGTGAAGGTCCAGATTGGGGTGTTGGAGTCAGAGAAGAGTCACTAAACAGTCTGCCTGAAGCATCAGGATGAGGGGACAAGACAGAGGCTACAGAGAAGTCCGAGAAGCCTGCCATGGCCATTTCTGGAGCAGGGCCATCAAAGGGAAGCTCCTGGAGAGCACTGTGGGAAGCTGTTGCTTCTGGGCAGCTACTGTCCATTCTGGACCATAGCCAAGTGTCTGGTCATGGGCCTGTAGCTGTTGCTGGGACAGTGGGTCAGCAGTGAGATGGAAGAGCAGTGTAGTGTGAGGGAAACCAAGGACCTGTTGGAATCTGTCAGGCATCTCTGTCTCTATTACCATATTTGACTGCCAAGATCCTCAGAGAGTAATGGCCACTAATTCATTTCCATTTTCCAACGCTCATACAAGTTCCTTTTTTGGCCAGCTCTAACTGGAAACCCTAACTGGGGATTCTGGGGAACATAGTTCCCAGCTTGAGCAAGCTGACACAGCACTGTCCAGCACACTATCCAGATCAGGATCCCAAGGGCCCCCTCTTGCCCTTTCCCAGACGATAACTCCATTCTGCCATTCCCAATCATTATTTTGACTGACTTCTGCACCATAGATTTGAATTCATTTGCTTGTGATTGTTACATAAATGGAGTCATGCAATATGATCTGTTTGTTGTGTGTGCCTTCTTTGCTCACCATTGATGTGTGCATTCATCTTTATTGCTGCATGTTGCAGTGGTTTGTTCTTTTTCATTGCGGTATAGTGTTCCATTATAGGAGTATAATTGCTTGCTTATTTCTCATTTTGCTATTTTTGGTCATTTGGGTTGTTCCCAGTTTGGGAGTATTATGAATAAAGCTGCTATAAACATTCTTGTATTTATCTTTTGATCTACATAGACATTTTCTTTCTTTTGGATGTATCTCTAAGAATAGGATTTCTGAGCCTTATGGTTACATTTAAGTTTAGCTGCAGGAACTACTGCTGAATAGTTTGTAAGGTGGTTGTGCCTGTTTACAGAATGTCTGAGAGTTCCAGGCGTTCCATTAGTCATTCTAATGGTTATGTAATAGTATCTTGTGGTTTTGCTTGACACTTTCTTGATAACTAATGATTTGGGGCACCTGTTCAGATGCTTTTTGGCAATTTGGTGGTCTTCTTTTTTTTTTTTTTTTTTTTTTTGGAGGTCTTCTTTTGTGAAATACCTGGTCAGATCTTGTGCTCATTCTTCATTGGGTATCTACTTCTTTCTTATTGGTTTGTTCAAATCCTTCACATCTTCTGGATATGAGCCTTTCTCAGTTACAAGTAGCCCTCTGGCCTTAAGGAGGCATGTTCCTCCTGAAGCAGTGAATATGTGGATGTTAGGCATGTTTGAAGAGGGAAGCCTTTGAAAAAATGTGGTTATTTATTACTCTTTTCTTAGGGAATTAATACAGTGCAGTATTAGAAGCTAGCAACCCAAACTACATGTGGTTTAAAAATAAAATATTGGGCCCACAAATATTTTTACTGCTTTTTAAAAATACAGTTTATCTTGAGTGCTGAAAATATATACAAACCAAAAATGTAATTCACTCCATAAGGTTTGAATGTTTGTTGTGGGTCTGACTCAGCTAGAAGCTGGGGATAGGAACCTGGCTATGAAATGTGCTATGCTCTAGGAGCACAGAGTCCAGTGGGAGGTATTTGAGCCACAGAGGAGAGCTGTACTGAGGAAGAAGGGAAGAACAAAGTTGGCTAGAGAAGCACTCAGAACATATGAAGCTGAAGCCCTGGTGAGTGAGTAGGTTCATATTCATCATCTACCTTGGTTTAAAGATTGAAGGAGGTTGAATGTGTATGCATGGGTGAGCAAGCGCACCGTAAGCTGTGAAAACAAAATGTTCCTGGAGCCAGCAGTTGTAAGTGGCTGAAGCATGGGGTGCATGATGGGAGGTAGAAAGAGTGATGAGGATGGGGGTGAGGCAGGTGCCAGCATGGGCTGGCAGTCAAGCAGGTTAGTCTCTCAACAAAATGGTATCTTCCAGAGTGTGTAAACAGGAGAGTGACATGATTAGATTTGTTTAGAAAGATCACTTTGGAAGAAATGGTATGTGAATTGGGATTTCAGACTTGAGACAGGGCCTGTAAACTTGTACACCCATGTTCATAGCTGCATTATTGATAATAACCAAAAGATAGAAACAACCCAAGTTGTTCTCTTGATGGGTGGATATATACAGACAGTGGAATGAATATTCTTCAGCCATAAAAAGGAATAGAGTTCTGGTACATGCTGCAATGTTGGTAAACATTTGAAGACATTATGCTGAAAGAAACCAATGTCTCTGCCTGCCTCTCTCTCTCTCTCTCTCTCTCTCTCTCTCTCTTTCTCTTTCTCTTTCTCTTTCTCTTTCTCTGTTTCTCTCATGAATGAATAAATAAAATCCTAAAAAAAAAAAAAAACCCTCTGAAGAGGTGGAAATATTCTGGAACTAGATTTAGTGGTGATGGTTGCAGAGCTTGATAAATTTACTAAAAATCGTTGTATATGAAAAGAGGTAATTCTGAGTGTAAGTTCTCACCAAATCTGTTTGAAAAAACATCCTCTCCAATCGTGAGCACTGCAACTGTTTGTCGTGCCTAAGTGCTACTCTTTTTGGGTAACCAGAGCCCTCCTTCAAAGTCCTTATGGCTCTTGGCCAAGTCCTGCAGGGTTCCATCCAGAAATTGGCCCAGTTTGTAGCTCTCACCTGGCTCCTCTCCACCTGCTCTGCCCCGAGCATCCAGTACCTACCAACCAGTTCTATTTCTTTTGTGAGGATAAAAGGTGAGAAGCTCAGGCTCTCCCAGAGGCCAGTTATTCAGTTTGTGGCTTATTCTAATCCAGTGCCTCTTATTTTCCCTTGCTGTTTGGCGGTCTTAATGCTCTGTTAACACCCAGGTTACAAGGTAAGTAGGATATTTCATTGAATCTAGAATCTTGCAGAATGGACATTTTTCAGCAGTTTCATTTGAACGTTCAGTGGGAGAAAAGGTTAAGGAATGATTCTAGTTGTCTTATGTATTCTGTAACCTCTTTATTCTCTTCTGCGTTCTTCCCCCAAATTGTCTAGATGATTGAAAATGAGGTAAAAACGTGTTCCTGTGCTCGCTTTCGGCAGCACCTATACTAAAAAACATTTTCCTGCCTTTACCCCAAATGCCACTCTACCAGTTGGATTGCAGTCAAGTTTGGTTCACTATCTTATTATTGACTTTCTCTTTGGGAGCTATAAGTATATGGCAGTGATCTTGCCTACCTTCACTGTCACTAACAGGTATTGAGGCTTTAATACGAACAAGTAGGTTAAAGTGCCCCACAGGAGGTGGGCAGCCAGAGCACAAAGACAGGTTGCCATTTTGATGTCATCCCAGCGTGAAAATTCTTGAACTCTAGAGGGTATCACACTGTACTTAGAGGTGCTCTGAGGCTTCTAGTCAGGTGCCTTCCGAAATACAAGATGGCTTAGTTAAGGGTCTTTTAACGCAAAGTCTATGTCTGTTATTTGGATCGCATACGTATTTAAGTTAGAATGCATTCATTTTTTTCTGTCCCAAAGTAAGTGATATTTCTAAAGGTGGTAGACTTAATACTCAAAAGAGGAACCTTAGAGGGTGAGATGCGTCTACCTCAGCTTGTAGTGCTTGGTACTGAGCAGTCTTGACTCATGGCCACAGGCAAGAAGTCTTCCAGTTGGTGAAAGGGCAGGTGGCATCCTTGGTTGCCTTATTCCTAAGTATAGCTTCCCTGGAGTTGGACCTGCCTAAGCCACAATGGTGAGAGGATTGAGCAGTAAGTAATACTTTATAGTAGCCCCTAGGGAGCTTTTGGGTTCTCTCAGATTTTAGGTTTCAGTCCATGGAGCAAGCCAAAGTGCTCACCTTCTGTGGACCAGAGCCAGCAGGTCAATTAGCAGCTGTTCTGTGTTTGTAATAAATTAGGCAAGGGTTTTAGGAAATCAAGTGGTGAGCGAGGAGCAGCTTGTAGCCTGATACTGTGCTGCTGCCGCCAGGGAAGGGTGCCTGGTGGCAGCACTGGGCCTCTTGGCCATCATGTGTTGGCATTTTAGGACAGGAAAAGTTGGGGAATATAGTGTTTAGGCCCTTTCAGGATCATATCACCTAAACTCATTGGCACTGAAATAAGTAAAGGTTAATTAGTCTTCCCTAGAAACACTTCGGTAGGTTGCTAGCTCTTAGCCCTGAGTAGGTGGGGTTTTGTAGCTCAGAGATCTCAGGGCAGTTGGTTTTGATGTTTGGTCTTTGGGAGAAGGGAAACTAGTGTTTTGGCGGTACTTTAGCAACCCCCCCAACCCCCCGGCCAGGGTGAGGGGTCATCCCCAAGAGCAGGACGTGGTACAAGTAGGGAGAAGTTCTGGGCTGTACACGTTCAAGAGCCTGCCAGAGTGTAGCATGGGGGAGTTTTTAATATTCCTTAAACATAAAAAAGAAAAGCTTGTTGTTATTCTCTTCTTTAGATGTTTCATTTCTAACCAGATGGACTCTTCCCCATGTGAAGGAGTTAGAGATGTAACTATGGGAGTGATTATCTGATGTCACAGCTCAGCAGGAATCAGAGTAGAGTGAGGGCTTGGCCTTGAACATTTGATACAGAGAAGACTGCTGTTTCACTGGGGAAATTATGCCTAAGTCCCATACCCTTTCAAGCTAATTCAGAAGGGAAAGTATATTCTATGGAGCTGGTTTAAGATTAGCCCTCTCAGTTTATTTCTGCTTTGGAGAGAACAACTGAAGTTTTTTTCTACGAAAGTGGTTGAAAAAAACATGGCCTTGGAGCCCAGGTAGATCGAGTTGGTTCACTTGGCGCATAAAGCTGAGGTGGAGGGGGCACATCTACCTTACTGGGGAATTAAGACCGCTTTCCTTTGTTAGCTGTCAGCCTCCTGAAACAGCTTTGTTTTACTGCTCCTGTGTTACAGCCACTCTTCTCAGAAGAGTGCCTGCTTAGCTTGCTTCAAGTCTCTCCGGTCATTTCTCCTTCCTGTCTCCAAGAACCGTTGGGGGGTATCTGGTGGATGTTTTTTCTTTAGACTTTCTAACTTTGGGGGGATTCCTGGGTGGCTCAGCGGTTTAGTGCCTGGCTTCAGGCCTGGGGCGTGATCCTGGAGTCCCGGGATCAAGTCCTACATCATGCCTGCTTCTCCCTCTGCCTGTGTCTCTGTGCCCCTCCCAATCTCTCTCTCTCTCTCTCTCTCATAAATAAAATCTTTAAAAAAAAAAAAAAGAAAGACTTTCTAACTTTGGGAGCTTCTCCAGTGACTTAGAGATCATTTGACATCTTAAAAAGGCAAATATCCTGGAATTTGCAGGATTTGCAGTTGTCCTTTTTATAATCTGGAACTGTCCAGAGATGCCTTAAGGAACTCAGCTTTGGCCAGTTCCTTGTCTTTCTCTCACACCCTAAATCAACAAATTAATGACAAAGTAATTGTTCACAAATACCTCTTCTCCTTTTCTATACTTCTGTGACGTTGACCATTGTGGCCCAAGTAAGCCTTTCATTTATCTTTTTCCTTCTTTCTTGGCGTCTGCTTTTCCACTAACATGTGTACTAAGTGCAAGTATAAAAATGAACTGTTCTTCCTACTAACTAGCATCACATGAGTAACGGGTAGAGAGAAATGGACATAATTCCAGAACTATTGGTAAGTGTTGAAAGGGAGGTATGAACCAAGGTGAGAAGAAACTCAGAGGAGGTGGTGACTAACTTTGGCAGGAGGTTCAGGTAGGTGGGGTCATTTCAAGTGGACAGAGAGAAAAGACATGAACAAAGCTGAAGAGACTTGTAAGAGTATGGTACAGGGATGCCTGGGTGGCTCAGTGGTTGGGCATCTGCCTTTGGCTCAGGTTGTGATCCCAGGGTCCTGGGATCGAGTCCTGCATCAAGCTCCCCACAGGGAGCCTGCTTATCTCTCTGCCTGTGTCTCTGCCTTCCCTCTGTGTTTCTCATGAATAAATAAAATCTTTTTAAAGTGTGTGACTGCAAGTGTGCTGAAGAAAATGGTTTGTGTTTGGAAGTATAGGAAATAAGGCTGGTGCTAGGTCTTGATGGGCCTCCCGAACCTTGCTGATGGTTTGGATTATTTCCTAAAGACAGTGGAGGGTTATAACATGATCATATTAGAGGCAAAGAATCCCACTTGCTCTTCAATGAGAACACTGGCACTCATGGAGGATGGACTGGAGGGGAATTAAGATTAAAAGGCTTAGGGGCAGTCTGAGTGGCTCAGAGGTTTAGTGCCACCTTCAGCCCAGGGTGTGGTCCTGGAGACCCTGGATCAAGTCCCATGTCGGGCTCCCTGCATGGAGTCTGCTTCTCCCTCTGCCTGTGTCTCTGCCTCTCTCTCTCTCTCTCTCTCTGTGTGTGTGTGTGTGTCTTTCATGAATAAACTAAAGAAAAAAAAAAAGATTAAAAGGCTGGGGCACCTGAGTGGTTTGGTTGGTTAAGCATCTACCTTCTACTCAGGTCATGATCCCGGGGTTCCTGGGATGGAGCCCCGTGTTGTGCTCCCTGCTCAGCGGGGAGCCTGCTTCTCCCTCTCCTTCTGCCCCCTCCCCTTGCTGTGTTCATGTTCCTCTGTGTGTGTGTGTGCACGTGTGTGCATACTCTTGCTCTCCCTCTCTCATGTGCTTTCTCTGTCTTCAAATAAATAAATACAGTGTTTTTAAAAAAAGATTCAAAGGCTGTTGTAATATAGTCCAAGCTAGAAATTGTGGATGCTTTTACCAAGACAAGGGTGGTAAAAATGAACTCTATAAATAGAAATACTAGAGAGAATCAGCGGGACTTTGCTTTTGGTTGATTGGATTAACAGGTGATGTCAGAGGTGGGTCTGAGATGACCCCACATTTCCATTTGGTTGGTGGCTGGTTGTGGCATTAGACTATGTAAGAGAGTGTGAGTTGGGGGAAGAGAACAGAAATTTGGGACGCCTCAGTCCGAGGTAATATGAGATATCGAGGTGAAGAGGCTTAGTAACATGTGGACCTCAGGAGCAAGGTCACAAAAAAGAAAAGTTTAAGGGTCATCTATTTTATGAAAGACAGGGGCAGATGAAATCACTGAAGCCACTTGCAGGAGCTGAGCAGCAATGAGTATAGTAGTAGGAGAAGCAGGAGAAAAAGCCAAGGGAGGGGCAGTTTCTAGGAAGAGCCACTGAGAGGGAACAAGTAAGATAAGGATTAAAGTGTCTGAGCCTTTCACAATTAGGAAGCCATCATCAACCTCAGTGGAGTGATGGAGACAGAAGCCAGATTGGAGAAGGAATGAAAAGATGGACAGAAGAGTCATTAAGAGGTCATGAAGTGGTGGCAGAAGAGTAGACTGCTCTTTGGGGAAGCTCAGTTATGAAAGCAAGAGGGAGAGGTTGGTAGGTTGAAGGATGTACAGGTTTAGTGGTGTGTGTGTGTGTGTGTGTGTGTGTGTGTGTATTTAAGATGTATTTAAGATAGCCTGCCAGCATATTGGCAGGCTAAAGGAGAAGTAAGCTGGTAATGAAGACATTTAAAAATGTATGGTAGATAGATGGTGGTAATGGTTATACAACACATGAATGTACTTAATGCCACCAAACTGTACACTTACAAATGGTTAAAATGAGGGAAAAGTTTACGCTAGTAGATGGAGCTAGATTCAGAGGAGAATCATGTGGATGGGATGGACAGCCTCCGGCTGATGGGATCTTTCTCTGAGATGGGGGAGCAGGATGGTGAGGGCATCCTTACTCTCTTATTGACCAAGTGAGAGGCAAGAGCATGAAGAGTGGAAGGGTGGCATGGAGTAGGAGACCTGAGAACACAGCCAAGGGTACAGAAACCAGTGTGGTGGCTTCCATGAAAGAATTGCTGGATAGCATTGAGCCCCCAACCCCCCGGCCTGTGGTTGGAGTTGATGGTATGATATGGCCACAACAGTCTGCACTGCTGACTTTTTTTTCCCCCTCTCCCAACAGTTCAGAAAACTTATTTTCTGAACAACAGCCCATCCCCATTCCACTTTTGAAGCTGGAATTTTAAGTGTCTAGTTTTCTCTATTTGGCTCCCTGTCTCTCTACCTAATCTCTGGGCAACCTTATCAGAAGCTGGCGAATAGTGAAACACACAGTAACCCTTTGTCATCCTGCCTTAAATGAGAAAGTGCTGCCTTTTCAGACACCGTCGGCTTAACATAGGTTTGTGTTTTTCTGATGCAGATTTTTAAAATACATAACGTGGATTTAGAAATATTATGGGTCCTTCACTTACCTATCTAGGGAAGTGGGCCGGGGGCTGTTATATAGCATTTCATGACATTGATACCACTCTTTTCTGGAATCCAGTTTCTTTTTTAAGGGACAGTTACTTTGAACCTATTTATTTGGCTTTTGAGAACAGAGCTGCCTCCAGGTTTGGCTCCTGTCCTGCTCTCCTCTACTGCTGGCAGGTCCGAATTGGGTGCAGTGGCCTGCTGGGCAGGGCATGTATAAGGCAGGTCTAGAGTAGCTCGTTCATGGAGAAGTACCAGATGATCCAGCAGACCAGAGGGTAGGAACCATCTGGATTTCCCTGTATGTGTATTCTTTCTCCCAGCCTGATGGCACTTGCCTAAAGATACTCTATCTGTTTTCATTTGATACGATTTGTGTCTCAAATCCTAATAGAATTCTGCCTGAATCCCCAGATGTCTGGGCAGGTTGGAGAAGATTATGAACCTATCCACTTATTCATATAAGAGGTAATTATTGTGCATCTGCTGTTGAACCAGGAACTGTTCTAGGCACAATAATACAGCAGCGAACAAATTGGCAACAATTCTTACTTTCATAGAGCTTACATTCCAGAGAGGAAGACAGACAGTAAATAAATGACATTTATAGTATGTCAAGTTGTGGTGAGTGCTTCGGCAAAGACCAGGGAAAGAGGATAAGCAGAATGGGGAGTCAGTTTTAAATAACGTGGTGAGGGAAGGCCACACTAAAAAGGTGACATTTGGATAAATACCCAAGGGTAATGAGAGAGTAAATCGTGCTCATGTCAGCTCCATGAGAAGGCTTCTGCCCTTGAAGGCAGAGAGTTTTTTTCCCTCTCTGTTCACTGGATTGTTTCAAGAACCTAGGAAACTACTCAACACATAATACATGCTTAATATTTTTTGAATGCATAAATGATCTGAGGGAAGAGTATTTCAGACAAAGAGAGCAGCCAGTGCAGAGGCTGAGGTGTGTGTCTGGGGTGTATGAGGAACAGAGGAGAAGCCAGTCTGGCTGAGGGGATGTGTCAGATGGATGGCAATAGGGGGATAGGAGAGGGGTAAGGTGTGTATGGGCTGCAGGTCTTTCAGGACTCCTGAGACCTTTTCAGGGTGTCCATTAGGTGAAAACTACTTGCACAGCAGTACTAAGATGATGTAATTGGCCCTTTTTTCCACTCCTTTGTACTCATGAGTGTATAGTAGAGTTTTCTGGTGGCTACATGATATGTCTGTGTTGCAACAGATGGAATGCAGAAAGCAGATATGGGAATCCAGCTGTCTTTGTAAGACAGACATTAGGGAGATTTGCAAAAATGTAAAACATCACTCTTCTAAGTTTTGTTTTGGAAAATATTTTTGTTTTTCATAAAATATGTTAATTATGTGGCTATGTAATGGATTGTTATTTTTAAACAAACTAATAAATTTTGAAATTTTTTTCTCTTTTAACCTCAAATACCTTAAATATAGACAGACCTTTGGGCCCTCATATTTTTAAGAGTATAATGGAACCCTAAGACCAAAATTTTGTGAAATACTGTTACAAGGCCTGGTAGGCCATTGTAAAAATATTTGCTTTTTCCCTAAGATGAGAGCTATAGCCATGGCTCTGGCGAGTCAAACAAAGATGAAATTTAGTGAAAATAGTTAAAAGGCCCTGATGGGTCTTGAAAGCAAAGCACATAAATACAGGGTGAGGAAGACATATTTTAGAAACAACACATCAATAATAAGAATTTGGAGTTGTCCTATACAGTGTATGTCAGCAGTTGAGTGTACATTTCAGTCAAGCTCTTTCCTTTTTTTAGTTGGGCCTACATTCTGTTGGAGGAGATAGACAATAAGCAAGTAAATCACATACTGTATCAAGTGATAACAAATACCAGACAAAAAATAAAGCAAGGTGAGGGGGCGAAACAGTGATAGGAAACTGGTGCTTTTTCGTGTAGGTGGTCAGAAAAGGTTTGACTAATAAGGTGGTAGTATTTGAGCAAAGATCCGAAGAAAATGAGGAAGAAACCATGTAGCTGTCTGGGTGGAGAGCATCAGGCAGAGGAGCAAGCAAGAGCTGAGACTCTGGAGGGCAGTCTGTGGAGGGTGCATGAGGAACAGGAAGGGGCCAATCTGGCTCGAGTCTAAGGAGCATAGGGGACAGTGGTAGGACATAAACAGGGACATATGGAAGTGGAGGCAGGTCACTTGAGGCCTTATAGGTCATTGCAGGACTTTGGATTTAACTATGAGGTGGGAAGCCATTGGAGCATTTGAGCAGAGGTATATCACCTGATTTGACTAACATTTAAGTGAATGCTAGGGTTGCTATATAGAAAGTATTTGTGGTTGGAGTGGGATTTGAACAGTGCACACGGAGAGAGGCAATTATAGTAATCCAAGTAAGTGATGATAATGACTTTGACGAAGGTGTTAGAAGAGATGGTGAAAAGTAGTTGGCTTTGGGCTGTATTTTGATGATAGACTGAAATTACCAAGGAATTGACCATGAGATGTGACAGAAGTTAGGATAATTACAAGGTTTTTGGATTGAGTGGTGGGTAATGGTATCATTTGCCAAGATGCAGAATACTAAGGAAGAAGCAGGCTGAGGGTAGGAATGGGAACCAAGAGCTTGATTTTGTGTACATAAGTTTGAGAGGACTGTCAAATATCCAAGTAGAAATGTCAAATAAATAATTGGTAATACAAGTTCAGAAGAGAGATAATAAATATTGGAGCACCTCCCACTATCTCTGCTATAAAATGGTGCTTGAAGCCAGGGGACTGGAGGATTTTCAGAGTGGATTGTGTCATGAAATCAATACAACAGAGATCAGCAATTTTTTTTTTAATGAAATAGAAGACAATATCTCAATAGTAAGGGTAAATTTTGTGAAAGTTTTTTAAAAATTATATAAACATATAGAGAGAATGTGTGTACAATTTAAAAATTTTAAAGCTATTGAAGTTTAGGGAGTAGATGTAGATTGAGAAGAGTACCCAAAGACTAACTGATCCTGTGGCCATTTCAAGTTGCAGCCAACTTGATGTGTGAGGGACCAGTAGAGGACACGGGGAAGTGGCTAATGAGGCAAGAGGAGACCAAAAAGAGTGATGTCCTAGAGGCAAAGAAGAGGGGGTGATCAGCTATGACTCAATGCTGCAGATAGGTTGAAGAAACTAGGATTGAAAACTGACTGTAAGATTTGAAAGTATGGAGATGATGCATGTCTTTGATGAGACGTTTCTGTGAAGTGGTGGGCATGAAGCTAATTGCTGTAGGTTCAAAAGAGAAGAGAAAATTGTAACCACAAACCATTTTTCCTAAGAGTGGAGTAAGCTAGTCAGAGGAGATGGGGACAGGAGAGGGTTTTTAGAGAAGAGAGGTATATTACACTAATGGAAATCATTCAGTTTGGGGGAGGGGCTTGGTGCAAGAGAGAGGGACCGGTGTAGGAGGCATTACAGCTGAGGAGGGGATTGGATTGTGTGCATGGGTGGAGGGTTGCTTCAGGCAGGCATGTGGATAGTTGTCTGTTCACTGTCACAGGAGGAAAGGCAGATGAGATGGGTATAGACATTAATGATAGCAGCTTGTGGAAGAATGCTAAAGAAGGTAGAGAAACTGAAAACCATGTCAAAATAGAAATGGTTAAAAGAACTAAGGAGAATGTATAGATAGCAAATATTTGGAAGATTGTTAGGTAAAAGAGAGGAACTAATTCTCTGGATACTTCTAAGAGGTGTTATTTTGGACCACCAGGTAAAAATCTTTGGGCAGAATGGTTCTGGTCTTCTGCATAGAAATTGAGTCCTTGGGAAATTAGCATTTCAAGCTGATCAAAGATGGGAAAGACTGCTTCCTAAGGTAGAAAGTTGCCTGGCATTGGAGGTATTCGTGTGTTGTGGATGATATATAGAAGATGCAAATGTGGTATGGCTGCCTAGATGAGATGATCTTTCAGATCCTACCCAGCCTTGACCATTGTGTATTTTGTGATTCATGACAACTGGTAGTGGGCAGACTGGACAAGTGAGAAACCCTAAATTCTGTTCCAGGTTAATCTCTTGTCAGTTGTCTTTATGTTCTGGGAATGCTTCGGCTGCGGGTGTGCCCCTCGGAGAGGGAGACCATTAAGATGTGAAAGAGTGCGTGCCTTTATGGACCTCAGTTTTCCGCAACAGCTCTACAGTCATCTTCATGGGGGTGTTTCCGTCCTTCTGGACCGCCAGGGCGTTGCTGTTCTCAGAGGCTGTGCTGCAGTAGCCCTGCCTGCCACGTCACACAGCTGTCAGCCAGACCACTTCCTGAGTCTGCATAGGTATTCGTGGCCTGGTAACCCTTTAGTCGGCAAAACCTCGTTGATCATCTGTTGTGCGCCTAGAACTGGTACACGGTACTGAGCAAAACCAATGGGAGCCCACCCCTGTGCGAGGAACAGCATTTGGGTTGTGCTTTGCCACGACCTCAGTGAACTTTTCTCCTGATCAGAGGCCCTTCATCACCAGGAGAGCCTGGGGCATGGCAGTGCTCTCAGGTTATGGGGGCAAGAAGGTGTTGATTTCTCAGTGTCTTTGTCACTCGGTGCTGGACTCTTGGTAGTGGGTAGGCTGAGGCTCACCCCCTGTCCTGTCCTGATTCTTACAATGCATGGGATGGCATCTGATGATTCAGAAATTCTTTGTAACGGACTCCTCAGAGGTGTTGCTGTTGGTGGGGTTGCTAGAGCCACTGAAGAATGCAGACTGATAAGAACCCTGCTGGTACTATTTTAGTCGCCTAGCCCTTCGGCAGCCAGCGGAAAGAGTTACTGTGAGGCCAGACTGCCCTCGCTTGCATTTGTGAAAGGGCTCCATTTCAGAGGAGTAGATACAGTGATAACATGTGAGAAGGAGAAGAATCCCACGTTGTGTATCTTTACTAAATGTACTCAGAGCCACGTGTCTGTGGGTAGCTGGGCAGGGACCTCTGTAGCAGATGGGGTCTGTGTGTGGTCTGTGTGGACACACACGGTTCTGCCCCTTGGGCGGCAGGGGACAGGATGAGCATTCTGATGAGCCTGGAATTCTCAAGCTAGACTCTCAGGTGGTCTTTGGTAACGGGAGGCTTCGGGCTCCGCTTTCGGGCTCCGCTTCGGGCTCCGCTTCGGGCTCTGCTTCAGGCTCTGCTTCGGGCTCTGAGGTCAACAGCTCTGGATGCAACACATGGCAGCATTGCTTTCTGGCCATCTGCCCTGCAAGCCTGAAGTCTTCCCCACCTGCAGATGGAGGGAAGAGAGTCTACCTTTATAGGACTGAGGTGGACAGCTAGTAACTATTCATTTAGCACCTTAGCTGTTTTTACCATTATTGATGGAAGTCTGTCTTTCTTGTTTTAATATCTAAGTTTGGCAGGAGCTTACACAAATCTTATTCCTTTAGCTCTCTACCAATGCCACTATCACACCTTCTGGAACAGATGGAATGGAGAGGGTACATAGGCTGATGATAGAGCAAAGGCAGTTTTGAAATGTTTTTCTTTCAAAAAAACAAAGCTATTTGAGCACTCTCGTTCTGTTGTGCAAGCCGTTTATTTAGCCTGAGTATAAGCATTTGTTGCCAGAATCATAATAGTAATAGTTAATAACTGCTGCCACTTAGAGGGTCCTGCTTTGTGCTGCACTGCTAACCATTTACATTCATTACTTCAGTTCCTGCAAAGCTCTGTGATCCAGTGGGTATGACTTCATTTTATAGATGATCAAGCTATTTATAAGAGACTGGCCTCTGATACTGTTCATTGTTGGTTGGAGGGGGACACTGTTCTTTTTGACTCCTTGACTTTCTGGTGTAGAATAAAAAGCTAGAGAAGATATAACGTAGAGGTTAGGGCCATAACAATGTCTTTCAGAATTGGAGACTTAGAAGAGAGCACAGAGATCATGTCGTCTAGGCTCTTTCTCAGAACCCTCTAGAGAGAGTCATTCCAGAGCCAAGGATAAGGTGGTATGAGAATTCATAACAAAAGTGCTACATTTTTTAAAATTAAACATTTTTTAAAATTCTTTTTTTTGTATTTTATTTTTAAAGATATTTAATTCATTTGAGACAAGGAGAGAAAGAGAATGCATGAGTATGAACAGTGGGGAGGGTCAGAAGGAGAAGCAGACTCCCCCCTGAGTAGCGTGCCTGATATGGGGCTCTATCCCCGGACCTCAGGGTCATGACCTGAGCTGAAGGCAGACACTTAGCCCACTCAGCTACCCAGGTGCCCCTCCTATTTATTTTATTATTATTTTTTTCATCATGATAAATGTGCTCTTTAATCCTCGTCTCCAACTTCCCCATCTCCTCACCCACCTCCCTTCTGGGGAAAACAATATTACTAAACATAATAAAAACATGAGCAACAGTCAATAGAAAAAACAAATTATAAATATACAAACTGAGGAATTGTAATAGAGTATAATATAACTTAGTTTAATATACTTTATAAACAAAAAAACTGAACAAATACTGGTTTTTAGAGCAAGAGACTATAAAAAATGGGCAGGAAAATATGAGAAAACTTTCGGAAATGAAATCTAAAAATGTTGAAGTTAGGGAAACCAGGGTGGCTCAGTCAACTTAAGCGTCTGCCTTCTACTCAGGTTATGATCTCAGGGTCCTGCGGTCGAGGCCTGCATTGGGCTCCCTGCTCAGCAGGGAGTCTGTTTCTCCCTCTTTCTGCTCTTGCAATCTCTCTTTCTCTCTCTCTCTGTCTTTTTCAAATAAATAAATAAAATCTTTTTAAAAATTAAAAAAAATTAAAATGTTGAAATTAAAAACTGAATAGCTGATTAGAGAAAATGAATAAATCTAAGCATTAAGGGATTATCTAGAATGCAGTATATTGAACAAGAGGAAAATATTTTTTTAACTTAAGTATAATTAACTAGAGTGTTACATTAGTTTCATGTATACGGTATGATTCAGCAATTCTAGACATTTCTTAGTGGTCATCAGGATAAGTGTCCTCTTAATTTCCTTTATCTGTTTCACCCATCCTCCCACCCATGTTCCTTCTAGCAACCACTAGTTTGTTCTCTGTATTTGAGTCTGTTTTTGGCTTTTTTTCTTCACTTTGTTTCTTAAATTCCACATATGAATGCAATCATACGGTATTTGTTTTTCTCTGATTTGTTTCACTTAGCATTATACTCTCTAGAATCATCTATGTTGTTGCAAATGGCAAGATTTCATTCTTTTTTTATACAACATTGTATGTGTACCCACACCTTCTTGATCTAGTTATCTATGGGTGGACGCTTGGGTTGCTTCCATAACTTGGGAAGTGCTGCATTATTGCTAGTGGCTCTTCTTAGGACATTACTCCCTATCCAGTCTTACCATTGCATTTTTAGATAGAACTTTTTGGTAGCACAGTAGAAGTCTCCTCTGTAACATATATCCAGTTCTCTTCTACCTCCCCCAGCTACACAGGTCAAGGCCAGTGCATTTCCCCAGGACTGGTCCTTCCACTGTGGGGCTTCTGGACCCTCATATAGAATCCCTTGAGAGGATTCCGTTGTCCGCATCAGCTCCAAAGAAACATCGTGTTTTCCACTACAGGTCACTCTATAACTACAAAGACCTGGTCTCTGCCCTAAGGAAACTCTTAGTGGAGGAGAAAGCCATTTAGATAATGTTTTTGTGAAATGACAGTTGCAGATGAGTAATACAGTGGGACTAAAGAGCAGATCCAGGGAACGAGGAGAGACATGGAGGGAGGGGTGGAGGTTGGTTTTCTGTGTCCTTGGCATCTTGCTGAGTGTCTGTTTGATGCTAAATAGGTTGGGAAGTCAGAAATGAGCTGAGGATGGAATTGTGCAGAAATAAGAATATAGGAGAAAGACTGCTTTCCTTATTTTATTTTGGGCTCACTTCCTAGGTATCCAGAGAACCCTAGATACGACTATGAGAGATAAGCCACCGGTGCTGGAGATGGGAAGCAGTAGGAGGCAGCAAAGAGTCCCTGTAAATCTACTTACTCCTAAGATAAGTTTAAACTAGTCACACTTCTGACTGGATGGGCTACGGAAAGAAGCACCTCTTAGATTCCTTAATAAGATTCAGAGATTGGCACATCTGCTGCTATATTGATGGTGCACTGGCTAGGGAGAAAATTAACTTGACTCTGGTTTCATACTATTTATTTATTTAAGAGAGGGAAAAGGAAAGAGAGTCCATGCCCAGAGTGGAGCCTGATGAGGGGCTGGGTCTCATGACCCTGAGATTATGACCTGAGACAAAATCAAACGTCTGCTTAACTGACTGAGCCCCTGGTGCCCCTGGTTTCATACTCTTTTAACTATAATTCCTATTTTCTGGTTTTGTTTCTCTTTCTCTTTTCTATTTTTTTAAAGATTTTATTTATTTGAGAGTGGGGGAGAGAGGGGGAGAGAGAGAGAGAGAGAGAGATTGTGTGTGTGTGTGTGTGTGTGAGAGAGAGAGAGAGCACAAGAGCAGGGGGAGGGAGAAGCAGACTCGCCGCTAAGCAGGGAGCTCGACTTGGGACTTGATCCCAGGACCCCAAGATCATGACCGGAGCCAAAGGCAGATGCTTAACTGACTGAGCCACCCGAGTGCCCCTCACTTTTCTATTTTTAAAAACAGTTCTCCCCACCTGCAAATAATCATCCACCTATTCTAGGAGGTAGAGATTGAGTGTTCTCATAACCAGCCATGAGTCAGTGACAACCTTTTACTCTTGTTGTAAATAGAAACATAGACTCTGTCCCTGCCTGTAATTCATAGGCTGCCTCTCCAGCATTTCCTACTACAGCGAAGGAATGTGCAAGGCTTGAGTCAGCAGTCAGCTGCCATGGGACAAAACATGTGAGATATTGTTCATTGGCAGAAAAGCACCAGTGCTCTGGAAACCTGGCATCTCCTCTTTCTCTTCCCTCCTTGGATTCGTCACTTCCCTTTTCCCTTCCTTCCATACCTTGGCTTTTTAGTCCCCAAGATTTTTGGCACCTTCCGGCCAGGTTTCCTGGTCTCTAGGTTCCTGTAATTATGAATACTGATTTTTCCCAGGATACTAGGATGTTTGGCACACAGGAATGCTCCAGGAGAGGCCAGGAGGAGCAGGATCTCAGTTTGACCTTCAGGAATGAGGGAAATGAGGGCAATAACAGGAATGGTCCTTCTGCAGTTCTCCCCAGTGCTCTCAGAATGAATCAGAAAGCCAGATTCCCCTTGCTAAATGACACAGTCCCAGTCCAGCAGAGTTACAGAATAATACTGTAGCACTTGAGAGTGTCTTCCTGATGTGGTCATTTGGCTTGCAAAGTAGGAAAAGTGAAGCAGCCCAGGGGAATTAATCTTGTGTACTCTTACCTTGGGTGCCTGTCGCATTGTTCCAGGAACCAACTTACCTCTGTTTATCTGTTGTCATTAGTGACCTGCAGGTTGAAATCCCTTAGACTGGGCATTTAATACTTGACTACTGCTTGGAGGCAGATTCTTTGCTGTTGTCTGAGAGCTGTGGCTAAAACCTCTTAATGTGAAAGTCAGCAGAAGGATTGGGGGGCCAGTTATTGATGAAAGTCTTCATCTCTGGTGGGGTTTGATTTTGGAAATGCTTCATCTCTGGTGGGGTTTGATTTGGAAATGATTTGGTGGTTCATAGCTCTGTGGAAGTATTTCACACAGTGGGTTACAGCCAACCAAGAGGGTGTTAGCCTACAAAGCAGAATTTTTCTTTGAAAATAAATGCCCAAGACATTTAGGGAGGTGTAAGCATAAAACAGGTATTATGACAGGGAAAAGGCTTTTAGAGATAATGTTGCAGGGTTGTTGTTACTGTTTTTAAGATTTTATTTATTTGAGGTAGAGAGAGCAAGGGCGCGTGCAAGCAGGGGGAGGGACAGTGGGAGAAGGAGAGTCCCAAGCAGACTCCACACTCAGCGCAGAGCCCAACTGGAGGCTCAGTCTCACAACCCTGAGCTGAAACCAAGAGTCAGACACTTAACCACCAACTGAGCCACTCAGGTGCCCCACAGTTGCAGGATTTTTAATGTGTTGGTTTCAGCAAGAACCTCCTGGTTCCAAGTTTCCAAACCCTGGCAAGGAGTGGAAGGTGACTGCTATTTAAGAACAAAAAGAAATCATTTTCTTCTTTGACAAGAGGCAGAGAAATCAGACCCAGGTGTATTCACAGTTTTCCAAACATTATGACTCTGGTGGAGTCAAAGTCGACTATGAACACAGTCAGGCATGCAGGGTCAGGATTGCAGAATGCTGTCTGTTTGCCAAAAAAGCAAAGCCACTGAAATCCACACAAGGAAGGCAAGAGACAAGGCAAGAGACAATCACTCTGGGACTTTTGTTTCTAGTTATCCGTTGTTACCTGTCACCCTTCTGCCTTTGGATAAACACATGTGTTTTTTTCCGCCCCTACAAGACATCTCTTGATTATATACCATTTCTAAGATAAGCCTTGGCAAATGGGAAAAAAAGTGGACTCTTTTTTAGGAATTTTACAATATTCCTCTTGCTGCCTCCTACTTCCTAGAATAAACTTTTATTTTGGGGGAAACTGGAGGTCAATTCCAGTTAATTCCATTTCTTGATGGACTCTTGGCCATGTGACTATTGAGACAAGCTGTGGGTTTTTTTTTAAAGCAGTGTATTTTTTATATCCAGACCCAGGAGAGACTGTTGAGTAAGTATATATCTGAGATGAGAAGCCACGTCAGTATTTTCCAGGTGAAGAGTTACCATCTTCAACTCGGCCTCCACAGTGTATGAAGAGTGCTATGTCTGTTGATGTAATGGGAAAATGTTGGTTCTTTGTGTATGGCTATTACTTTCTCCCATGAAGCTTAAGACAGGTCACCTGTAGATTTGGTTTGGCCTTACGGTGTCATGGTGAGGTGTAGAGAGATGCAGGATGTTACTTCTACTTCACAAAGGAGGATTCTCTTGCACAGACACTTAGCCAGTGAAAGAGCTTCAGGACAGAATCTGGATCTCTTCTATGTCAATCTAGAGCTTGGGGCCTTCTTTTGAGAATTGATTTTATCAGCACATACAGCTTGATGGCTCCCAGTATTCTTGGGTTGGTTCACTACATAGTGAGTCACTTCTTACTTCTGCAGCCCTCCTAACCAACCTCGATCAACACCTCCTTCCTCTGTTTCCTCCCATCTCCAAGAGTAAGTCCTCTTAAAGGTGAAGTTTCAGTGCAGTCCTGTTTGTCACACTAGTAGCAAATTGGTGACTAGAACACGGGAAGTGAGTACTATGACCATCAGGATTTTGTCAGCACTAAACTCTGAGAACTTCAGAATCAGAAGAGGAGTTTAGAGACCATCCAGTGTCACCTCCTTGTCTTACAAGAGGGAAAATGAAGGCCTGGTGAGGCAGAATGACTTGTCCAGGGTCATGTCACCAATATCTGGCTCACAGATGGCGGTGGAGTCTCAGAGCCTTGCAAGTGCTTATTTTCTTGTTCTGACCTGCTTCGCTATTCTTATTACTATGACTTAGTGTTCACTTTCGGTCCTTTGCCTACTAACTCCCAATAATAGTTCTAAGTAGTGAGGATACATGAAACATGGTACAAAAATGATGAAACAGACCCAAGGGAGTGAGTACATTTAAGAAGCATGTAAGGCACTTTGTCCCATCTTAAAGCTTCTATCCAAAAAAAAAAAAAAGAAAGAAAAAGAAAAAGAAAAAGCTTCTATCCAGCACATATAGGATGGTAGAAGTACAGATGTTTTTGATAAGTGGAAGGTGTAGACATTATCATTACTGTCAAATATGTTTGTAGGCAAAATGAAATGGCTATAAAATCTTCCTACCCTGCCATATATCACATGCAGGAGCAAGACTTTTTCAGTCCTTTAAATCCCTACTTACTTTGATACTTCTGGACTTTGTGCTTTCTTAGACTGCTGTGACACTGCCCTTTGGTTCTCTTCGGACCTCTCTGTACTGTGCCTCACAATCTTTTTAGAGGAGCTCATCTTTCTCTACCAATTCCTTACAAGTTGATGAGTCTCAGATCTCATCCAGGGCCCATGGCTCTCTCTTCCCATGGACTCCCCTTGTGTGACTATACCACTTTTGAAGGTTCAGCTACCACCTGCATGCTAATTACTCTCAAATCTGGGCCTAGGTCCCTAGCTACTCCCCTGAGCTTCAAATACATGCCTGACTGCCTGGTGAGCACCTCTGTTAAGGCAGCTCAAATGTAACAAGCCAAAAGGGAATTCACTACGCTCTCCTCACAAATAAGTTCCTCTATTTTTGATTCGTTGGCTTGGTGTCACCATTTACTCAGTTGCCTAAGTTGGAAACCTGAGAATTATTCTTGAGCCTTTCCTATCTGTAAGAGTCACTCACAAGCCTTTGTATTTTCTTTCCTTTCCCATTTTCTACACTTCTTCACTTTCAGGCTAATACTGATTTCCCCTGGAAGACTTAGCTGTCACCTTTCAGAGGTTTATCTTCAACGAGGACCCGCTATGATTAGATACTCATCCTCTGTGTCCCCAAATTCCTTGTGCCGTGCTCTCTAATGACACTTACCAGACTATGTTTAATATTCTGTTCATCAGCCTGCCTCACACACTAAACTGTAAGATTCTTGAAAGCAAACACTGTTTTACTCATCTTTCCATCCCCAGTGTCACAGATAGTGCCTGGCTTAGAAGGTATAGGATATACATTTGTTGAATGAATGACTATGACACTTCGGAACTCCATTTGAAAAGGAGTTATATCTCCTAGAAAATATTTGTAGGTAGAAATTTGGATTTGCTAACCATTCCTTTCTCTTTATTTTTGCTAGATTAATGTGACAGAATCAGGTGGATCAACAGCCATCCCACTGCCCCCTTTGTTGGGTGTTGCTGAGAGTTGATGAAGCATGGAGGACAGTAAGAATGAGACAGTGAATCACGCTCACGTCCTCTTTGACCGGTTTGTGCAGGCCACCACCTGCAAGGGGACCCTCAAGGCTTTCCAAGAGCTCTGTGACCACCTCGAACTGAAGCCTAAGGACTACCGCTCCTTTTATCACAAGCTCAAGTCCAAGCTTAACTACTGGAAAGCCAAAGCTCTGTGGGCAAAGTTGGACAAGCGGGGCAGCCACAAAGACTACAAAAAGGGAAAAGCCTGCACTAACACCAAGGTAAGGATTTGGCTTACCCCAGGCCTTGGGGTCACTGACCTAAGGATTTAACCAGAAAAGAAAAGATTATGAGTAAGGGTAGGCTGGAGAAGGGATTATGTAAAGGTATAATGCATGAGAACTAGGCAGAGTCTAGCTGAGACCCAGGATAGAAAGTCAAACTCTGTGGGTCCATCACCTGTGTTCAGTCAACTGTTACATGCCCCAGACCCTGTTCTTATTTCATGTGTTCACATGTTGAACAGGGTTTCAGCTATTTAAGAACAACCCTGAAGTCAAGTGGCAAGGAACTTTCTCCTCCCTGAGGCTCTATTTTGAATCTCACACTGTTAGGCGGGTGCAGGTGGCTTAGCAAAGAAGTAGCCATGCCTTGTTAGCATCCTATCTGAACATGGCTTCATAACATCTGGCATGTCATCTCTATAAAGTCATCACTCCATACTCAGTGACTAATAAGGTCTAGATAATATTTGCTAACTTGAGCATTTGCCTCTAACTTCAGACCTCTCTTTTCATTCGTGTTCCAGGGGTTTGTTTTGATAAGCAAGGGCCTTGTGAGCCAAAATATTCTTTTGCTTTTTTCACAATCTAGAGAAATACAGTTTTCATGAAACAGGTGAGATATTCAGTCACCTGTACAGGGGCAGGTACGAGGAAGTGGAGAAGGAACAAAATATATATCCTGCTTTCCTCCTTATGTGAAAATACTTTCAGTGAGAAGTTTGGAAAAACAACCAGAGAAACAAAGTTGGAGATGACTTCATGACTAGATCATTAATATCCTTTCATGAGCTTTAATTTGCCCTGTGTGGAGACCTAGAGACCCTTCCCCCATGGATTTGCCTCTGGGTAGATATTCATCAGCAAAATTTAAGAAATTCAAAGGCATGACTCTTATGAGTGAGTTCTGTTTATTATTTTTTTATAAGCTTTTATTTATTCATGAGAGACACAGAGAGTGGCAGAGACACAGGAAGAGGGAGAAGCAGGCTCCCTGCAGGGAGCCCAATGTGGGACTGGATCCCTGGACCAGGATCATACCCTGAGCTGAAGGCAGATAGTCAACCACTGAGCCACCCAGGCATCCACTTCTGGTGGTTTTTGTTTTTGTTTGTTTGTTTGGTTGGTTTTTGTTGTTGTTTTTTTTTATCAATAATGAAAGGAATTCAAAGCCAAAACCTTGCATGTCTTTCTTTCCTCTGTGCACAGAGTACAAGTTAGTTAGGTGTCCATTCTCACTTTGAGTACTTCTCTAAAATATGGGTCTTTAAGATCATTTCCCTCAACTTTCAGTCTAAAGATGATTTTAGAATTCTTTTCATCACATAAAACTTTGGCTCTTGAAAGTTGCCTTCTAGGAATCCTTGAGTGGTAGACTCATTTCAGGACTCTTAATATTGCCTGAATTATGTGTTTAATAATCTGTATCTTCTTGGACAGAAATATGCTTGACTTAGAAACCTTTCAAAAGGTCCTCTCCTATTAATAAAAGATGACATGATTTTCAAATCTTATGTTGAAATGATGGCCACTTCAATAGATTGCAGATCTACAAGGTGAACGTGTGCTGGGTTTATGTCCAGCACTAACAGTTAAGAGTCTTCTGTATCCATAACAATCACTAATTTTTCTCTCAAGCCATTGCAGGTGCTCTTCTATGACCCAGATGGGTCTGAAGATTTCTTGGGAGAATAGCCCTACTTGGGGGCTTTAGGTAATGATGGTTTATAAGATCATGAAACTGTTATTGAAATGTGAGCTCTCCCAAGAGATACTGCCTTTGCCCTGAAAGCAGCTGTGTTTTTCAGTGTCTCATCATTGGAGCTGGCCCCTGTGGTCTCCGTACAGCCATTGACTTATCCTTGTTGGGAGCTAAGGTAGTTGTTATTGAGAAACGAGATGCCTTCTCCCGCAACAACGTCTTGCATCTCTGGCCATTCACCATACATGATCTGCGAGGTCTGGGTGCCAAGAAGTTCTATGGCAAGTTCTGTGCTGGAGCTATTGACCATATCAGTAAGTAAAATCAGTCCTCCTGTAGGATCTCGCCCCTGCCCCCTACCCACTTGTTCAGTAGAAAGAGGCAGATTATTCAAGGAATTCATACTCAATAGCTCAATTTGCTCTAACATCATTAATATCTAATGTATAGAAAGCATGCTGTGCTTGGAGTCAAAATACCTGTGATGCGATTATCTATCATCTAGGACTCTTTTTTTTTTTTCTTTCTTTTTTTTTTTTTTTTTAAAAAAAGATTTCATTTATTTACTCAGGAGGCACACACACACACACACACAGAGGCAGAGACATAGGTAGAGGGAGAAGCAGGCTCCATGCAGGGAGCCTGATGTGGGGCTTGATGATTCGATCCCAGGACCTGGGGATCACAACCTGAGCCGAAGGCATACGCTCAACCACTGAGCCACCCAGGCACCCCCATCACCTAGGAATCTTAACTGCAAGTGTTATTTCCTATGAAATGAGTTTAACTTAAGGATTTCTAAAGTTAGGCCTTGAACTCTTCCTGAGCACTTGCAGTGGGTGGGATGGGCATTGGGGCCAGGCCAAGAAACACTACCAATTTGAGCCTTGACCCTCTGATGGTTCTTAGTCAAGTGGAAGAAGCAAAAAATCATGAGGCTATCTCTAATGTGATATGATACATACTTTACTAGTGTAAGAACAAAATGCTATGGGGACAGTCCTGTGGAAAGCACAGCTTGAGAAGCAGCCTCCTAGTTTGATCACAAATGGCAAGTCAGTAATGAGACTCATTTGGCTAGGTGATTCTCATAAGGTCTATAGCCTGGATAGCTCTAGATATATTTTTGTCATCTCCAAGCTCAGCTTAGGGTATGCTTTTCTGAGATCCTATAGAGTAAATACAAGTTAATGCAGATAGTCTTTTCATGATTGTTAAGTGGCCTCTCTGAGAAAGTGATTCAGAACAGACATCATGAAGTTTGAGTCTTGTTTATTGGTCATCGTTAATGATTCCAGGAAAGTCTTATCGAGGAACTTTTGTTCTGAGCTCCTCCAGATGTGTCCTGCAGATATATCAAACAACTGCCTAACCATTGCTGGTTGAAGTAGTTGTGCCAATTTATCAAGCATTGGCCAACGGCTGCCACATTCCACTGGCAGAGGAAGCCCTCTGCCCATCTGTTGGGCTATAATATGTAAAGCATTTTGGAATCCATTTGTCTGCAAATATTAAATGTGTGCTAGAATGGGATTTAATGAACCTTTAGGAGTGTGACTCAGAAGGGTGGTGGTTGTGGTAAGCTGCGGAAAAGAACCGAGATGACTTAGATGAGGATTAGTCAGAGGCTGCAGGTGAGATTGGTCTTCAAAGAGGACCAAAGGTCATTGGATTTGTCTGGATTTGTCTGCCTTATGTGAGAGTTGTCTTGGAGCTGAGAGTGTCCTACATTAGGGACTAGATTTTTATCACCATAAGCCTGGGGCTGCGACCATATCTGACAGTTGGTAGTCACTCATTGGACATGGAATAAGTAAATCTCTCTGTGATGATGAGAAGGATTTTCCATCATTATGAGCCTTGGTTTCTGTACCTGTAGACCAGTGGTGGGAGGGACAATAGTAAGAGACTTAGGTTAAGGTTTCCCTTTCTTACTTCATGAAGATCAGGGAGGTGGTAGGATGAAAGGAAGATGCTGTGGGAATCTCAGGAAGTAGTGCAGCCCCTTTGTATTAAACGGGAAAACCCACCTGTGGGGGCACAGCTTTAGCCTTTTATTGTAAGTACCATGTCCTTGTCAGGATTGTAGATTCCACTATATGGTGTGGCTCTGACTGAATCAAGGGGAGATGGAAAAGAGTCTCCTGTTGGCCACAATCTCTGTTGTCTCAGAGCTTTTGGTTGTTTTGAACACCTAACCCAAGAGGTGGGAGTGGCCTTGCACATCTCTCTAGAACATCTCTTGCACCAAATTGCATTTGCCCTTAAAAAAGAAAGAAAGATGCTGTGAAGCATGGCTTGGAAAATGTCTCCAACTACAGGAGACTTTGAGAATCTGGAGAAAGTGTGTGAGTGGGCAGGTGAGAAGCTGGGTAGTAATTGCTATCTAGGCCTCCCTTCTTGGTATGTCCTCACTAGTATCATCTTCTTGTTCCCCCAGGTATCCGTCAGCTTCAACTAATACTTTTGAAAGTAGCCCTGATCCTAGGCATTGAGATCCATGTCAATGTGGAATTCCAAGGTCTTGTACAGCCTCCCGAGGACCAAGAAAATGAACGTGAGTTGGAGTGGACAAATGAAGGGAGGGATAAGAGGGCCTGGTCTGGGTGAGGAGAGATGAAATCAAGGGAGAGAACTACAAGAAGCTGTGGGTGGTTCTCAGAACTAGTTAAAGAAGCTGCTTCAATTATATAGCCTCTATCTTCTGAGGAACTCTTGACTCAGTGAAGGAGGCTTTTGACATAGTATTAGACGTCGTAAACACGACATGACAAATCATGTCATGGGGACATTCTCTTGTGAGCCTTCTTCAAGGCTTTTCTTTTTCCTGTGTTTTGTACCCCATGCCTTTACTCCTAGTATTTTTAGTTTGAGGTTTTGTGCAGTTTGTATCTAAAGGAGTCTTAAGTGCGTATGATCTGGATGATGACCTTCATTTTGACTTGGTCCACAGGGATAGGTTGGCGGGCACTGGTCCACCCCAAAACCCATCCTGTGTCAGAATATGAATTTGAAGTGATCATTGGAGGGGATGGCCGTAGGAACACCTTGGAAGGTATTGATTCATGCTCCTTTGCCTGGTTCGAAGCCCAGTGAAGGGTGACCCTCCCCCAACCTTGGGGGAGGGTTTCTATCATCAATTCACATTCCTAAGAATCTGCATATGTGTGCTGTTTATTCTAACTGAATGGCAGACCCAACCTTCCACTAGCCAGCTGTTACTTGGGCTACTTCCTACAGGGCACTCTTGTTAGGGCACTAGGAAATAAGCTGTACTTTAATTGGTTGACACTATGGGATTTATATCTAAGGTTAGTAAGCTGATGGCTTCTTGTTCTTTCTTTCATTTGTTCTTTCTTTCTATGGAATCCCTTGTACTGAGAACTATTCTGGACAGTTAGAGTTCAGATTGTTAGTGTGTGGGAGCCTTTACTTCTTTTCTGAATTCTTATATTTTTGGACAGGCAAACATCTTATTTTCAGATAGAGAAGAATTGCCCTAAAATTTTCCCACTGATTCCCATGCCACATGTTCCCTAATGTCTTCATCAACACCCCTTCTTGTTTGAAGTGGTCTTCCTTCTTCTCTAGCAAGCTCTGACTACCTTTGAAAATTTATTTCCTTCCAGGATTTCGCCGGAAAGAATTTCGTGGCAAACTGGCCATAGCCATTACAGCAAATTTTATTAACCGAAATACAACAGCAGAAGCCAAAGTGGAAGAAATCAGTGGTGTGGCTTTTATATTCAACCAAAAATTTTTCCAGGAACTAAAGGAAGCCACAGGTTGGTATAGTTGCCTCCAAAGCAACAAGGATAGAAATTTAAATAATTACTTGTGATTTTTCTCTCAGAGGGGTGGTCGAGTGGGTGGTCATTGACATTATTGGTAGAGTGGGTGGTCATTGACATTATTCCTGTGTTTGCCCCTCTGTTCTTTCTTTACTCCTATACGTTCTTTTTATAGTGCTTTCCTTATCACTGTCTCCTCTAGTGTTCTTGGTCCTCCTTACAGTGACAGGGCTGCTCTGGGCTTAGTTTTATTTATTTGTTTGTTTTTAAGGATTCATTCTGCCTTTTACCAGCTCTTCTTCAACCATTTCCCCCATGCTATGGCTCTGAGTGATGGTGCTTAATGCAGTAAACTCTTGATTGGTAGTTCTCAGCTTCTCTAGAACCTGACTTTAGATACGGAGTATACAATCTTCTTGTGCTCCAGTTTGGGCATGAAGTAAACCATGTGCTAAAATAGAAATGAGATTGTGGTATGATAGCTTTTGAATAAATTGACTTATTTAGCTGCAGTAAGAATGTACAGCAAATTTCAGTTCTGTTTTCTAGAACATGTTTTTTTCCCCATTATGTCTGTTTTTTAGATTAATTGAATGAAAAGTCAGTAATTCACGCTCTGCTTCCAAGCATCTAATTGTCCTCTTAAGAGCAGAGGAGATTATCCCAGTTGCCTTGATGACTATCAAAGAGGTTTAACCTGAAAACTAACCCTGACCTCTTACTAGAAGTTAACCTTTCTTTTTCTTCCAGTCTTTATATATCTGCTTATTATTGATCATAGTTTTTAGGATAACTTAGGGTAACAAGTAAATTACAGAGCAGTGCAGGTATAAACATAGCTCCCCCTCTGCTCATGAAGTGAATTAGCAGGGAGTGAGAATCTGGGCTTAGACATTTCTTTATTTTCACTTTCTCCGCCTGGAGTTTGACAGTGCTGGTCTCTGTGGACACATGTAAACATTTGGCTGCCCTAATGTACCTTCATTTCAGCAAGCCCGCATGTGACAGATTTGTCTTCTGGTTGCAGGTATTGACTTGGAGAATATCGTCTACTACAAAGATGACACACACTATTTTGTTATGACAGCCAAAAAGCAGAGTTTGCTCGACAAAGGGGTGATACTGCATGTGAGTAATGGATTTCTCTCCAGCCTCTTCTTATGTGCTACTAGTTATTATGACCACCTAAGGGAAAGAATTTTATTGTCTGATGAGTTTTTCCTGCAAAGGAATAAAAATGAGCATCGAACTCATCTCCTGAGAACATGTACTCCTCTAATATTTTCTGGTTTAACTTCTTTAAAATCTTTTGTTATGGAAGTTTTCAAATGTAAACAAAAGTAGAGAAAATCATATAATGAACTCCCATGTGCCCATTATCTTGTTTTAACAATTATCAACACGTGACCATTATTATTTTAGTAGTACCCACCCCCCACTCCTGCCATTGGATTGTTCTAAAGCAAATCTTAGATATCAGTTGTCTCTAATACTCAATTCAATTTTAGGTGATTTGGTTTGTGGTTATAGTAATTCCACATATGACTGATTAATTAGCTGGTTAATAGGTTGTCTTTTGGGAGAAGGTGGTAGGGGGAAGGGAGTTTCACCTAGAAACCTGAGACTGGTTCTGGCTTTACTGCAGGTATGTCTATCAGAAGTCTTGGAATGCTGGTTGGATCAGGCTATATTTAGACCTCTTCAGGACCTAACAATATTGAAAGGTCTGGCTCAGCATTTTATCCAGGTGGATAATTGTATGACATTCCAAGAGACGATGAACAGAATATGAAATCAAAGAACCACATGATAGGTGGTTCTTTAAGGAGAGTCTCTTGAAGCCTTATTTAGTCTTTAGTCTGAACCGGAATTACTCTTCCCGTGTGATGAGATGGAGAGAAGAAGCATCAGATGTGCTGGTTCAGGCCTGTACAGTTCTTACCACAGACTCGTGGCTGAATTTCAGGATGCCTTTTATCTCTGCAGGACTGAGTTATACTGTTGCCCTCTCTGAGAGCAGTGCTGGGGGCAGGCCAGTGAGCATGTGCCTGCAGCACAGCCTCTTCCCATTCACGGAACTCATGTCTGTTTCTCGGCCTTGTGCCTTTATGTGTACAAGGAGAAACAGGACAGAGCAGTTTGTACAGCACATTCTACCAAAAGCATAAGCAAGATGTACTCAGTTGGATGCTTTATCAATAAGAAATAGCCAGTAAACCCGGTGGTGTGCTTTGGGACTAAGTTAAGACAAATCTGCTATCTTAGGCAGAACAGAACAGTGCTTATCAGTTGAAATTAATGTTTTATTGTGCTTCACAGTTATTGCTTTGTTTTTTATTTTATTTTTTTACAAAACTGAAAGCTTGTGGCAGCCTTGCACTGGTCAAGTCTATTGGTGCCATTTTCCAACAGCATTTATTCATTTCGCGTCTCTGTGTCATACTTTGGTAATTCTTGTAGCATTTCAGACTACAGCATAGTATAAATGTTAACTTATATGTACTGGGGAACCAAAATCCATTTGACTTGCCATATTCCAACATTCACTTGATTATGGTGGTCTGGAACTGAACCTGCAGTATCTCCAAGGCATGGCTATATGGAGGGACAACCTAGGATGCCAAGACCTGATTTGCTTTTACTTTTGATTTGGCGTTTTTTTTTGTTTGTTTGTTTGTTTGTTTGTTTTTTTGAGGGCAGGCGCCCTGTTTCTATGTGTGCTGCTAAAGACAAACCCAGTTGTGGTTATTCAGTGTTGAACAAATACTGTTTCAAGGACCAGCTTGAGTATTTGTGTTTTGACCACTAACATCTTGTAATGGTAGCTGAAAGTACCATCAGAAACACTTGGAAACAAACCTTAGGCCCCACTTTAGGAGAATAAAGATGTGGTTCAGTTAGCCAGGAATCTCCAGAACAGAAAAAGAGTTTTTCAGGCCTGTATATAGAAAACCCTTTTTCCTCTCAGCATTGTTTTCTTTGTTGGTGGGTTTCTATGAAGTCTTTCAGAATCTTATGAATTATTCTGAAAACCTCTGTTTCATTTTCAATATATTCTTCCCAGCCCCCTGGACTGTGGTTGCTCCCACCTCGCATCTTTTTGGCACTGGAGATTGTGGGTACTTCCTTTGGGTTTGATGAATTATACAATGCCGAGCATTTCCGGTGGTCCTACTTGCCAAAAGCTATTTGCTACCCAGAAGATAATGATCGCCAATAATAACATAAATTATAAAATACGTTTTCAGTTTAGAAAGTACCATCACATAAATTATTTTATTTGGTATTCAAAACAACTCCATGAGATGGATTAGGCAAGATCAAAGAAATATGACTTGCTCCAAGTAAGTGGAAACACCAGGCGGCAAAGCCTGTGTTCTTTTAGAAACAGCCTCCTCCATGGGGCATCTGGATGGCTCAGTTAGTTGAGCGTTGATTTTGGCTCAGGTTATGATCTCAGGGTCACCCGGGGTCGTCGGGCCCCATGCTCAGCAGGGAGTCTGCTTGGGATTCTCTCTCCCTCTTTCTTCCCCCCTCCATGCTCATTCGCATGTTCTCTCTCTCTCTCTCTCTCTCTCTCATTCTCAAATAAGTAAATCTTTTTTAAAAGTGGGGTGTGCTTAGTGGCTCAGTGAGTTAAGTGTCTGCCTTCAGCTTCAGGTAGTGATCTGAAGGTCCTGGGATCGAGCCCTGCATCTGGCTTCCTGCTCATCAGCTCAGCTGGGAGCCTGCTTCTCCCTCTTCCTCTACCCTCCCCATCGTGTGCACTCTTTCTCTCAAATAAGTAAATAAATAAATCTTTTTTAGAAAAATAAATAATTTAAAGAAAGAGCCTCCCCCTTTTCTTTGTAATTTGTGTAAAAGACAAAATATGAAATCACTGCTGGAAGGAGGTAAAGACTATGAGACTAGCTTATATCTGACCTGTGTAGTGTGGCTCTGGTGAGGCTTTTCCTTCAACCTTCTCTCTCTGGAGACAGGACTATGCTGACACAGAGCTCTTGCTTTCCCGGGAAAACGTGGACCAAGAGGCTCTGCTCAACTATGCCAGAGAAGCGGCTGACTTCTCCACTCAGCAGCAGCTGCCATCTCTGGATTTTGCCATCAATCACTATGGGCAGCCTGATGTGGCCATGTTTGACTTCACCTGTATGTACGCCTCTGAGAACGCTGCCCTGGTGCGGGAGCAGAATGGACACCAGTTACTAGTGGCCCTGGTAGGGGACAGCCTCCTGGAGGTGAGTAGTAAGGACGGCAGTGGTTTGTAGTCGGAGCAATAGTAAGGAAGCAATAGTGATTAGGAACAAACGTGAATATACCGGGTTGTCGAGTGAGTGAGTATACCAGGTTGTTGAGTGAGTATCCACATCCACAACACTGATATACCAGGAAGTAGGGAAGTTTCTAAGTATAGATAGAAGCTCTGCAGCTTTTGTGATCTGCTCCTCTACCAGTTTATGAAGTGGGAAAGCCCAGTATCTGAGCAGTTACCAAAAAGTACCATCAACAACAAACTCTTTGTTTCTTAGTTTAGTTTCTCACTTTTTTTTTTTTTTAGTTTCTCACTTTTATTTTATTTATTTTATTTTTTTTTTAGTTTCTCACTTTTAAAGGTAATTTATTTTTATTCCTTGTTTTCTCTCTCTTTCATAGCCTTTTTGGCCAATGGGAACAGGAATAGCCCGGGGGTTTCTGGCTGCTATGGACTCAGCCTGGATGGTACGAAGTTGGTCTCTCGGAACAAGCCCCTTGGAAGTCTTGGCCGAGAGGTAATGGAAAGCAGCCAGGGGTCCCTTCCATGAGAAAACTAGGAATGATGAGTGGTTTGTTCCTCAGGCAGAGTACAGATTTTCTTCCTTCAATCTCTCTCTCTCTCTCTCTCTCTCTTTTCCTTTCTTAATTAAAGATGTTTTTGCATTTAAGAGAAGAAAGGCAAGATATTTATAAAATCATAGATATGTAAAGATTATCTAATTTATGCGCTCTTCTTTTCTTTCTTTCCAAATTTAATTTGTCACTGAGAATGGCATCTGAATCTTTGAATTCCATTAAAGGACAGTATCTGGTTCCTTTATGACAGTCACATGAACAAGTATATAAACCTACTACATTAAATTTTCTTGTCCTTAAAGCAGAAAGACTTATACTAATGAAATCAGTGTAGTAGCAAGGGACATAGGAATATAAGAAAAGAAAGAAAAAGTGACTTTGAATTCAAAAGAAAATCCCAAGCTGCTTGTAAACATTTCTCAAATACCAAATGTCATATGTTGAAGCAGATCATTGCAAAAGAGGTAAGAATCTTAGGATTTGTTTGTTAATAAAGAACAAATGCCTTAACTGGAAGAACTAGAGAAATAAAAGATTTCCTGGGTACAACTGGTGGTAGATAGCATTTAAGTCTGTTACCTAAGGTACTCGGCAAGTTTGGTGGCAGGTTGTTTTTTCATCCATGATTTTCTTAAAAATTATAAACTGGCCTACTTGAAAAAACAAAACCGTAAATCAGTTGCCTTTGAAATTAGAATCAGGCTTTGTATCCCAGCCCACCACAGTGTACTTGCTTTTGCTACTAGTACTTAACCAGTCCAGGGCCTGTGGAATCACTGGCATGGTACAAATGGGAGCAAGGGCTGACATAGGTTGGAGGAAAGTGGTCAAGGATGAGGATTTGTCATATCCTTCAGATTATTCGGGACACTGTCAAAAAAATGCGAATATTATCAAAGGAGAGGAAGATGTGTATGGTGCTTGTCACTGCTCTGAGTAAATAGTTGTATGTTCTTGCAGGGAAAGCATTTATAGGTTGCTGCCTCAGACTACCCCTGAGAATGTGAGTAAAAACTTCAGCCAATACAGCATAGACCCTGTCACCAGATATCCCAATATTAACATCAACTTCCTCCGCCCAAGCCAGGTAAGAGCCAGTTACCTACATCTGGGCCCATTTTCAGGACAGATCAGACCTTTGAAACATTGAAATGTGTCTGTTAGCACCGTATACACGTACTTCTTTCGTAATCCAAGTAGATGTTCCCTGGAACGGTGAAAATAGCACTTTCTTTCAACAGATTGAGCAACTCAGAGTGGGAGTTGTTGAATAACTTGCCAGAAGGTCATATGTGGCAAAAACAATGGATTGAGGATTTTATCCAGTGCTTCCTAATTCAGGTTGCATGTTGTAGGGGAGAGAACACCTGTTCATTATCTGGGAAATGTGACTTGCACTTGCATTATTGCCACCAATCACTTGGGACTTGGTTGTGTCATCCCATCTTCTCTGAACCTGTTTCTTCATTTATGAAGTGGAGATAATAGTCCTGCTATTCACAGGACCACTGTGAGGAGATTGTACACTTGAAGAAATTTTGAAAGTTAGGACACTCTGAAGTAAGATACTGTTGGTCAGTTTTGTTGTGCTACTAAGTTACTTTTCATAGTGTCTAATGCCTTGTCATTGAGAATGACATTTGACAAAGCTCAATAATCCCAAAGAGTCCAACAATTTTTGGAAAGCAGCCCATTCAACATAGTTGCCTATGTACTTGTGTGATTCTTTATTCACTTTCTACCTGAGGTTTATGGGTTTAAGCCCTCTATATACTTATATATAAGGGGGCCGGTGAGTCTTGCTGTCAGTGGGCAGTATGAATAGTCCAGTAATGACTATCAGAGGGTCCTACTTGGCCGAGTAGCTAGTTTTTAGGACAACTTTTTACACTAATATGTATTGGTTTATATGTAACGCCACCACATTCCAGAAAGAATTTGAAGGTCATTGTCATAACTTTTTTCTGAACTTTGCCTAGCCTACTTTCTTAGTCTTTCATTTTGCTCTCAGGTGGGAACTTATTTTGTGGTGTTTGATTTTACAACTTAACTTTCTACCAGGTGCGCCATTTATACAATACTGGAGAAACAAGAGATATTCATCTGGAAATAGAGAACCTGGTGAACTCCCGAACTACCCCAAAGTTGACTCGCAATGGTAAGTTCTGGTAATGACCTTTTATATATATATATTTTTTTAAATCTTTTTATTTATCTACGATAGTCACACACAGAGAGAGAGAGAGGGGCAGAGACACAAGCAGGCTCCATGCACCGGAAGCCCGACGTGGGATTCGATCCCGGGTCTACCAGGATCGCGCCCTGGGCCAAAGGCAGGCGCCAAACCACTGCGCCACCCAGGGATCCCCTGGTAATGACCTTTTAAATGCAAGTAACCTACTCAAAGAAGTCCATACTTACTCATTGAGCTGTTAGTGTGCACAGTAATGTGTAAGGCCGCGGTTCTCAGCTGGAGCCGATTTTGCCTCTAGGGGCACATGTGGTAGTATTTGGAGACATTTTGATTGTCAGGACCAGGGGAGGGTGCTGAGTGCACAGATCAGCTCCCCCAACATAGAATTACCCAGCCAGAAATGTCAGTAATGTCAAGGCAGAACCCTCAATCTAAGGTTTTAGGAGCATATAAGGAGAAATCAGATACAGGTACTGTTAGAGGGATGCCTGGGTGCCTCAGCACTTGAGCGTCTGCCTTCAGCCCAGGGTGTGATCCTGGAGTCCCAGGGTCAGGTCCCACATCAGGCTCCCTGCATGAGCCTACTTCTTCCTCTGCCTATGTCTCTGCCTCTTTCTCTCTGTGTCTCTCATGAATAAATAAATAAAATCTTAAAAAAAAAAATGCTGTTAGAAAGTGAGTGCACACATACAAGCTAAGGTTTCTGGGGGGGGCTTTATGAAAAAGCAGTGGTATTTTAGATGAGTACTACATCGCCAAGATACAGTTATAGAGATAAAGGCCATTCCATATTTTGTGTGCCTTGAAGGGCCCCTGTAGGTATTTTTAAAAGGAGAACAACATGAATATACCTGGATAGCTACATGTAAGATGGGATGGAGAAGGGAAATCCCAGAGGCAGGACCGCTAGTTAGAAATACCCTGTAGCAGTCAGGCTAACGGTGGTGAAGGCCTGAACAGGATACTGATGTTAGGGTTGGACAAGGTAATGTAGCATGGTGAGAACAACTGACTTTGCGGCCCAGTCCAGGCGTTGCCATTTGTGAAGTATGAGGGCCAGAATAGGTTATTTTGCATGTGTGAACTTTGGTCTCCTTGTCTGTGAAATGGGCATACTTTGGACTACAGTCATGAGGATTCTGTGGCATATAGAGTATTTATTACAATGTCTGGTATATGGTGGGTGGTCACAAATGGCAGCCATTTTGTCATTATTAATTGTCAATGTCATTGTCATTATTAAACATGGGAAAGAGTATATTAAAGAGCCAGATTCAATAGGCATCGGTAGTTTGGTTGCACGAGTCAAGAGATGGTTGCAGATAGTGCTGCCATCAGTTTGGTCAAGGAATGGGAGGATGAGAAGGTTTGAATCTATTTTTTTTGTCTTTATGTTTAAAGATTTTCTTTCTTTATTTGACAGAGAGAGATAGTACAAGCAGGAGGAGCGGCAGAGAGAGGGAGAAGCAGGTTCCCTGCCAAGTGAGGACCCTGATGTGGGCCTGATCCCAGGATACTGGAATCATGACCTGAGGGCCAAAAATAGACACTTAACTGATTGAGTCTCCCAGGCTCCCTGATTTGAGTCTGTTTTGAGTTTGACATGTTATTAGAATATCAAGGTAGATTTTACAACCAACAAGCAGTTGGGGACATTTTTATATTTCTCCTCTCTGGTGTCTACTTGAGAGCAGACAGTATCACCTTTGTCACTGTCATTTTAGAGCCTGGAATATTGAAGTTGCCCAGTACATATTGGATTGTTGGATATAGAGACTGGGGAGACATCTGAATAAAGTAAATTTCTTATTTATGATGATAACACCAGGAGTGTTTCTCTGTGTAGTTTTAGAATACATTTTCACTGAAAGACTTAAATGAAACAGGATTTTTATGATATGCAGTTTTTATCTTGTCATGTTCCCAAATTACTAAATGACTTCCTACAGGGTTAGATATATCCAGCTGCCATAGGTAAGAGAACAGACGTTCTTGGACACAAATAGGAATTCACAGATTCTTCTAAATGCTCCATATCAGGGGATCCCTGGGTGGCGCAGCAGTTTAGCGCCTGCCTTTGGCCCAGGGCGTGATCCTGGAGACCCGGGATCCAATCCCACGTTGGGCTCCTGGTGCATGGAGCCTGCTTCTCCCTCTGCCTGTGTCTCTGCCTCTCTCTCTCTCTCTGTGTGACTATCATAAATAAATAAAAATTTAAAAAAAAAATTTTAAAAAATAATAATAAATGCTTCATATCAGAGCTTCTCTGATGCAGTTAAGAAAAATGGACTTTTTTTTTCTTATTCCTATTTTTTCTTTTTTAATATTTTATATAAATTCAGTTTGCCAGGATGCTTGGGTGACACAGTGTTTGAGCATCTGCCTTTGGCTCAAGGCATGATCCCAGGGTCCCACATTGAGCTCCCCGCAGAGAGCCTGCTTCTCCCTCTGCCTATGTCTCTGCTTCTGTCTGTGTGTCTCTCATGAATAAATGAATAAAATCTTAAAAATAAATTCAATTTGCCAGCATACTCAGTTACCCCATGCCCCACCCTCTTCCCCTTCTGCAACCCTTTCTTTGTTTCCCAGAGTTAGGAGTCTCTCATGGTTTGATTTTTTTTTTTCCCCACTCAGTTCCCCTCCTTTCCCTATGGTCCCTTGTACTGTTTCTTATATTCCATGTATGAGTGAAACCATATGATGATTGTCCTTCTCCAGTTGACTTACTTCACTCAGCATAATACTCTCCAGTTCCATCCACATTGAAGCAAATGGTGGGTATTTGTCATTTCTAATGACTAATATTCCATTGTATATAGAGACCACATCTTCTTTATCCATTCATCTGTCAAAGGACATCATGGCTCCTTCCACAGTTTGGCTCTTGTGGACATTGCTGCTATAAACATCAGGGTGCAGATGTTTCACTGCATCTGTATCTTTGGGGTAAATCCCCAGCAGTGCAATTGCTGGGTCGTAGGGCAGGTCTATTTTTAACTCTTTGAGGAACCTCCACACAGTTTTCCAGAGTGGCTGCACCAGTTTGCATTCTCATCAACAGTGCAAGAGGGTTCCCCTTTCTCCACATCCTCTCCAACATTCGTTGTTTCCTGCCTTGTTAATTTTCACCATTCTCACTGGTGTGAGTTGGTATCTCATTGTGGTTTTGATTTGTATTTCCCTTGATGGCAAGTGATGCAGAGTATTTTCTCATGTGCTTGTTGGCCATGTGTAGGTCTTCTTTGGTGAAATTCCTGTTCATGTCTTCTGCCCATTTCATGACTGGATTGTTTGTTTCTTGGGTGTTGAGTTTAATAAGTTCTTTATAGATCTTGGAAACTAGCCCTTTATCTGATAGGTCATTTGCAAATATCTTCTCCCATTCTGTAGGTTGTCTTTTAGTTTTGTTGACTGTTTCATTTGCTGTGCAGAAGCTTTTTATCCTGATTAAGTCCCAATAGTTTATTTTTGCTTTTATTTCCCTTGCCTTCATAGACGTATCTTGCAAGAATTTACTGTGGCTAAGTTCAAAAAGTGTGTTGCCTATGTTCTCCTCTAGGATTTTGATGGATTCTTGTCTCACATCTAGATCTTTCAACCATTTTGAGTTTATCTTTGTGTCTGGTCTAAGGGAGTGGTCCATTTCATTCTTCTGCACATGGCTGTCCAATTTTCCCAACACCATTAGTTGAAGAGACTGTCTTTTTCTCCTCTTGGATAGTCTTTCCTGTTTTGTTGAATATTAGTTGACCATAGAGTTGAGGGTCCACTTCTGGGTTCTCTGTTCTGTTCCCTTGATCTGTGTGTCTTTTTGTGCCAGTACCACATTGTCTTGATCACAGCTTTGTGGTACAGCTTGAAATCCAGCATTGTGATGCCCCCGGCATTGGGTTTCTCTTTCAATATTCCTCTGGCTATTCGGAGTCTAAGTAAAATGGACCTTTAGAAAGGCCCTTCGCGTTTTAGAAGACATAGCAGTGAACTGGAAAACATCCAAGCATATGTATTTATGTATTCATTTTCTCAAGATTTTTTTTTTAATTTTTAATACAGAGTGCCAATCCTGGCCTGGGGGATTGTTCTGGTCTGGGGTCCTTGGCCTTGCCAATGTAATCCTACAGAGTTCCTTCACTTGGTAAATTGGCTCTATACATGGAACATATAAGAGTGGGCTTTGCTTGCTATTGCTTTAATGTGTTGCTAAATAGAATATATTCTTTTGTTTGGGAGGAGGGGAGATATATATATATATTTTTTTTAATTCAGTTAGCTAAAAGAATGTACTCTTTTTTGCTCTATTCCTCCTCCTTACTTTGAAGGAAAGGAGCTTCCTCAGCTAGCTGCCGAATACCTCTCCAGGGAAGTCTTAGACCTTCTGGAAGTGAGGGTGACAGCTCAGTAGATGGCGCTCATCCATCTAAGTCAGTATCCAAAAGTGCTGTAGGGACACTGAGCTTTAGCATGAGCAGATCCAGATCACCCCTCTTGTGACTTATTCTGTTAGAGGGGCTAGTTTTGACATCAGAGTCTGGGTAAATTTGTAGGTAGTTTCTTATCTACCTAAAATTCCACTATCATGATACCACTTACATAGCTATTTACTTTTTTTTTTTTTTTTTAAGATTTTATCTATGTATTCATGAGACACAGGCAGAGGGAGAAGCAGGCTCATCGCAGGGAGTCTGCTTTTTACTTTTGAAAAATCGTGACAATTATTTTGTTCTTACCTTTAGTTATTTTTCAGGCTGGATATGTGTACTACAAAGAGGAAGGATCCTACGTCAATGCTACCAGGTGACCACACCTCTGATCATTTTTTTGTTGTTTCAGAGTCTGTAGCTCGTTCAAGCAAACTGCTGGGTTGGTGCCAAAGGCAGACAGATGGCTATGCAGGGGTAAATGTGACAGATCTCACTATGTCTTGGAAAAGTGGACTGGCCTTATGTGCGATCATCCATAGATACCGCCCTGATTTGATGTAAGTTGTGACAGCTTTCATTTTGTATTCTCTTAGGACCTCAGGGTATTTTGCTATCTAATAGCCAAATTTTGTATTTTTTTCTAGAATGAAATACACTGCCAGATACTTTTTCTAGAAGGCAGTGATTAATTTCATTATAATTATATTTAAAATTATGTGTCAAGCATCATATAGCTGAATCCAGCTGAGGTTTTAAAAATCACAGCGCTCAGAAAGTCAGAAACTAGTTTTAACGCCCACCTGGGCCCATTAACATTACACAAAGGAAAACTCTGTTCTTTGGCCCCAGGCTGAACTTTTCGCTTTGGCGGGAGGTCTCTCAGATGCTGTTGGTTATAAGGAAAAACTCACTAAAACATTTGGCTGGCTAAAGCAAATGTGTCACTACCAACAAAACAGAAAATAATGAATACTTACTGGATTTATCGTGGTTCTTTGGTATTCTCTGTTAAGAATTAGACTTTTTGCAAATATACTCTGCCCAAGCCCACAAGGTTCAGGCCTCTTTACCCACTTATATCAGTGATACCTCCTCTTTTGGCCATTCTTTATTCACCTAAATGCAGAATCATTGCAATAGGATGACCCCAGGTCAACTGCAGTGACCAGCGCACTCAGATTTCCCCCATAGGCATTCATTACCATGGAAGCCAAACAAGAAGAAGCAGAGCCTGTTGAATTATTTTGGCTGCCTATCCTTTTATCATTAGGACCCAAATTTGTACATTTGCTTTAATGATTGCTTAAGGAAACCTAAGAAACATAGTTCCTCTTTATATTAGGTTATAAATTAATGAGGCAAGAGGTAGTAGAAATAGTCTTATACAGTGTGGTTCAGGAATGGGAATTTCTGATTTGTTTGGATAAGGAAAGTGACCTCCAGTGCTCCTGTCCCTTAGCTAATGGAGAGGTTGGTAAATAGCAAGTGAAAGTAGGGCTTTTGCACCCCCACCAAGAAAGGACTTGAGAGGAAGAGGAAGGATGGTGATAAATGGCACTGCAATGCCTTAGAAGACCAAATGAATCCTCTCTCTTCCAAAGGGAAGGCAGTAAAGAAAAGGAGATGGAGGCTGAAGTAGCTGAAGGGAACCCAGCAGGTGAGGTGGAGAGTGATAGAGGGAGGGAACACACTCCTGTTTGATGGGCAAAGGCCACCTACTGAAGGTCTAGGGAAGTTTTGTGTAAGTAGTGAGGAGGTAATTTGACACTGTTTAGAATACAATGACTTCATTCATGATGAGGCCTCCATGGTTTAATAGGCTTCTTGCATAGAGAAAAGGCATTTAGAAAAATGAAAAACTTGCTATGGAGTCAGTAGTACGTTAACACAAAATAAGGCCTGCCTAATATCCGAAATCACCTCTGAAAAAAGAATGCTATCAGTCTTGACTTGATTGAATGATAAGAAGCCTGAGCCAAATGCTATCAGTCTTGACTTGATTGAATGATAAGAAACCTGAGCCCAGGGGGAAGTGGTTGTTAATCTAAATACTTGGGAAAACTCAAGAACATTAGCAGTAGAAAAATCCTTTGAGGAAGATTTTAGAATTTCCCTCAGAAGGCTGAATTAGATTTACCAAAGCTGATTTAGTGCATCAACAGTTTGTCTGTGATGACACAGCAAGTGATAGTCCTAGGCCTTTAGAAGCAGTCTGATCCAGGTAGGATACTTATCATTACTGAGCACTAGTTTAATAGGTACAGATCACATACAAAGTACAAGGGAACAGTTTTTTTTTTTTTTTTTAGTTTTTATTTATTTATTCATGACAGACACACAGAGAGAGAGGCATAGACACGGGCAGAGGGAGAAGCAGGCTCCATGCAGGGAGCCTGACGTGGGACTCGATCCCAGGTCTCCAGGATCACACTCCGGGCTGAAGGCGGCGCCAAACCGCTGGGCCACCAGGGCTGCCCCAAGGGAACATGTATTAAAGATATTTAGTTCCTAGTCTTGAGCTTACCTTTTAGTAAGAAATTTATGTTACCGGGAATAATGAGAATAGTTCTTCAACTTTTCCCCTTTTTTTTCCTTTCCGGGTATATCTTTAATCATTTCTTCTTGCGAATGATGTGCATTTTCTTAGTGAAAGGAAGGAGACTAAACTGTGAGATGAACAGGTTGGCTCTCAGATTGTGGTGAGACACCTGCACCTGGATTTTAGCTGAAAGATTAAGAAATGATGATGAGTCCATCAATACTGTGTTTTCTGGGGTGAGGACAAGCATCCCTTCTTGATATGTTTTTCTCATTCTGTTTCTTAGAGATTTTGATTCTTTGGATGAGCAAAATGTGGAGAAGAATAACCAGCTGGCCTTTGATATTGCCGAGAAGGAACTGGGCATCTCTCCCATCATGACAGGCAAAGAAATGGCCTCGGTGGGGGAGCCTGACAAACTGTCTATGGTGATGTACCTGACTCAGTTCTACGAGATGTTCAAGGACTCACTCCCCTCCAGCGGTAAGGGCTGGCAGGCACTGGTATGGAAGGCCTCCATTCCTTGTCTGTTGGTGCCTGGCCTTTCTTTCTTTCCCTCTCACCATGTCCTACATCAGTACTTGCAAAAGCAAACCTGCTCTTACTTAATCTGTTGGTTGTCTGTTGGAAACCTGGTTGGCTGTGCAGGTAAGTCCCTGAAACTTTGCTCCGTTATTTTTTCCTTCTCTACTAGTATGTTCTCAGCCATTTTTTCTTTTCCCAAATCTTTCTCACTAAATCTATAAACATGCAAAGATTGTTTCTATGCAAAATGTTTTCCTTGACTCTACTACTTCCTCACACCCTTTCTATCAGAACCAACCTTTTTTGAAAAAGTGGTTTTTGTACTTAAGGCCTCCACCTCCTAAGGCCTAAAGTTTGTAACATATTGCAGCCGGCTTCTGTTTTCACTGCTCTGCCAAAGCTGTTCTCCGCAGTCATGAAGAATCTCCACATCTGTATTTTCTCACTTTACATCTCTCACGTACTTGGCTTTTCTACATTATTCAGCACTATGGAACTATGTCCTTTTTCTTGACAATCTCTCTTCATTTTCTTTCTTCTATAACCGTTCCTTATCTAGCTTCTCTCTCTTCGCCAACCTGTTAGTGTTTTTCAAAGTCTTTGGCCCTCTGCCTGCTGCTGCCTCAGTTTACCAGAGTGCACACACACAAAAAAATATTCCTGTTGTCATTTATTGTCTGTTGGAGTATAGTATAATATAGTATAATATAGTATAGTATAATATAGTATAATGCTTTACAGTGTTGACCATGGTACCAAACTGGGTTCACTTCCCAGTGCTTCCACCTATTTGACCTTAGACACATTACTAAATTTCCCCATGCCTCAGATTCCGTATCCATAAACTGGATTTTATTGTACGTATAACATAAAATGTGATCTGCTAAGGAGAATGTTTGGCAAATAGAAGTACTTAATATCAGCAATATATTATTAGTTTCAATTACTTTTAAAATTACTGTTGTTACTAATAAAACATTAGAATCCACAGAGTTTATGGCTCTACAATGTCTTCTAGCCCATGTACTCTTACAGATGTCCATGGCTTTTTCTGATCAGATGTGCACTTTTTACAATAGGAACCCAGAACTCTAACATCAATATACTGTTTAGGGAGAGCCTTCCCTTTGCATGCACCTAAGTAGATGGGATCTACATAATCAAAGCCAGTGACCCTGAGCCATATACCCCTCCTCCCTTTCTCCCTCTGCCTGAAAATTTTTATCACAAAGGGAGGTTTTAGCAGTCTGCTGTAACTAACAACCATAGGCAAGTTCTAACTTTTGCAAAGCAAAAGTGGAGTTTTGTGACTGAAGTGGATTGGAAAAAAGAGTTGGTTCTATTAACATGGCTGGAAAAGAGCTCAGTATCCAGACCTTAGTTTATGTTTTCTTGGTGGAATTTCCTGCTGAGTTCCTCATGCTTTTGTCAGAACAGATGAACCTATAGAGTTTTCTGAGGTTCTTTGAGTCACCTGCAAGGAGAATAGTTCTGCTCAGTACTTTGAAGTCCCCTCCAGGGCTGTGCTCAGACACTGCTTCCCTTTCACAGATGCCCTGGACCTGAATGCTGAGGAGAAAGCAGTTCTTATAGCCAGCACCAAATCACCCATCTCCTTCCTCAGCAAACTTGGGCAGACCATCTCTCGGAAGCGTTCTCCCAAGGTAAATGGAAGAGGTTTTTGACCTGCTGCAAACCTAAAGATGAGGTATAGTGACAAGGATAATGCAGTCTCCCTCCTCTCTTGGTATAGGATAAAAAGGAAAAGGACTTGGATGGTGCTGGAAAGAGGAGAAAGACCAGTCAATCAGAAGAGGTAAGAATCATCTGGAATTTGCTAGAATGGTCATACCGAATTGCTCTTTTCTGGCTTAAATTAATTTCCAAATTGGTATTGCAAGACCTTTTCATATACAGTTTTTATGAGAATTTTTGTGGGCAGATGCTTTTCAGTGGGTTGTTGCCTTTGTTTAATGTTTTGGAGAGCATCCAAGGGATCACACACACGTGTACCAGTGCTTTCCTCTCTTTAGAATTATGCCTTTGGCTGAGGGTAATGGCTTTCCTGACGGACGAATGACCACACTAGCCCAAGTCCAAGTACCTCTTTATACTGCCCCATGCACAAAGTCTTGACGACTGCATCTTGAGATTAGAACCCTGAAGAGAGCTATTAGGCTTAACCTAAAGCGAAAGTACCATCCGCCATGCCAAGCACTGGCTGCACTACTCCTTTGAGGGAAGGGTGTTGGCAGGGGGCTTCTCTAACGGAGCCCACCGGTTCACCTTTCATCAGGAGGAAGCACCCCGGGGCTACAGAGGAGGAAGGCCCACACTGGTGAGCACTCTGACAGACAGGAGGATGGATGTGGCCCTCGGCAATCAGAACAAAGTGAAGTACATGGCAACCCAGCTGCTGGCCAAATTTGAAGAGAATGCACCCCCCCAGTCCACTGGCATGAGGAGACAGGTAAGGCCCACTTTGTGTCTCACCCACCCACACCGGGTCTGTCCACATAGGAAGGAGAGACCTTCTTAGTCAGATGAGTTGGGGTGGGATGTATCTCAGCCAAGCCCTGGTGCCTCAAAGATTAACATCTGCTTCTCTCCTCGTCTGACTGTGGCAGAGAAAAGCATTTTATAAGCTCCTCCTCTGCTTTCAGCACTGCTTCATCCTCACCATTCAGGTCTGAGGTGTCTGTGGCAAAATTTCAGAAGGATTTTAAAGTTTTAGATCTATCTATACACGCTTATATGTTTGCATGCAGACATTTGAATTATAAGAGGTAGATGCTTACTGAGGAAAATGCTGGAGAGAATAATAAAAGCAATCAAGGCACCTCTAATTCTGCTAACATTTTGTTATATTTCTTTCTAGTCTTTTTTCCAGTGCATCTTTGTTTTCATAGTTGAGGTCATTCATAATATATACTTTCTGTTCTGCTTTGTTCACATGACTTTGGGCATATTCCCTTGTTCCAAACTCCTCAGGCATCTTCCCATATGTATGTGTACCATGCTTTTCTTAACTCTTCTAGTGTTGAGTGTTTTCATTGTTGCTCATCTTTCATGATAAGGTACAGAGATAATAAATGTTCTTTTGATAAATCTTCTTTTGTGTGTTGTAGATGGTTCTCATAGGCTATCCTCGAACTAGAGTAAGAATGAGCTAATGAGGGATCCCTGGGTGGCGCAGCGGTTTGGCGCCTGCCTTTGGCCCAGGGCGCGATCCTGGAGACCCGGGATCGAATCCCACGTCGGGCTTCTGGTGCATGGAGCCTGCTTCTCCCTCTGCCTGTGTCTCTGCCTCTCTCTCTATCTCTCTGTGACTATCATAAATAAAAAAATAAAATAAAATAAAAAATTAATAAAAAAAAAAAAAGAATGAGCTAATGAGCATTTTAAAGAAATCATTGTGGATACTAATCTGAAAGTGCTAGGTGGGGGCATTGACTTGAGATGTCTTTGTTAGATTTTTTTTTTTTCTTTGTTAGATCTCGTCTCTCCTCTTGCTGGTCTGAGAGTCATTGAGACTTCTAAGAGGAGGTTCTGAGATCTGGAGATTTACACAGAAAGTTTCTTGTAAAACTCCCTAATGACCTGAGAGAGCATCCAAGGGAAAGGGAACCCATTCTTCTTATTCTTTTACTCTTTCTTCATCTCTTCTGTACATATCAGCCATTGTTCTAAGGACAAGGGGTGAGAGGGGGTTACTGACTTTGCTTGGAGTTTGGCTGTAATTAACTTCTTCTCACATTTACCCTTTCTTTGGTTATTAATTTTTACACCCCAATCATATGTATTATGGCTCATAGAGAGGAATAATAATATTCGTTGACAGACATCTGACATTGCCTGGCAGCTCTGGCAACCACAGGATCTGCTCCGTCTCAGGAGGTCTGGGAATGCTCCCCATGGGAGCAAGTTTGCCCGTAAGAGAAGGTTGTGTTCCTCACTTTGAGTAGAAAGAGTAGTTTTCCAGACCAGAATTAGTAGTTTAGGTTCAGAGCTTTGAGCTAGGAAAGAAGTTAGTGAAAAAAAAAATTTTTTTTTAAGTTAGTGAAAATTACACCTTCTGATTACCTTGCTTTTTCCTAGTGCATTTGCTTTTGGTTTGGAGGGGGTGGAGTATTTTGTTTCTTTTGTAAATGTAACTTTCTAAGGATTAATTCTGTGTGTCTCACACACACACTCCCAGCTCATAGATGTGTCTGTCTACCATATCTTTTGTGTGTCTTCTCTTACCTTAATGTATTTTATTTTGTTTTGTCTCCATGTCCTGTCCCCCAACCATACTTGGCCTGTGTGTCACAGCCGACACAAGAGCGTGGGGTCAGCCAGCCGTCCTGCTGCCTACCTGAGCAGGGTCACCCTGCTCCCACCCCCCAGTGGAAACAGGTAAAGGAGCTGCCCAGGGACCAGAATGGGTGCTGCTTCCCTCTGCCTTCCACTCTGCTCATCCCTCTCAGCCAGCCATGCTAAGGAATCCTAGCTCCCAAGGACAGGTAGCTTCTGGACTCATTTGAGTAGTACCTCTGGGAAAAGTGTAACAGACGGTGCTGATTGTATTGCTTGATTTGTTTAACTCCTTGGGATTTGAGAAATCAGTTAAAAGAGTAGGTGGTAATTTGGTGTTGAAACTAGCTGAAGCTACATGAGACATTGTTCAGGTACCTCAGCTTCTATGGTTTTACCATTTTAACCTTTGTCCCAGGTTGGTGTTTTGCTTACATCTGTCCTTGTAACTAATGGAGGGAGAATCCTGAACTCAGCAAGGCTGAGAGTTGGGGCATTGGAGCCTTTCATGTTAAATAGGAAAACATTAGCCAAGAAATTGTCTTGAACTATGATTTTTTGTTTCAGACCCTCGACAAAGATGATCATGGGCATTTTCTTGGTGGTTTGTCTCCATTTAAAATATTCCTTGAAAAAAACCTTTTTTATTTAAATTCATTTTGCCAACATAGAGTATAACACCCAGTGCTCATCACATTGTGTCCTCCATAGTGCCCATCACCCAGTTACTCCATCCCCCCACCAACCTCTCATGAAAATTTTCACTAAAGTTTTTACAGGATCTCCTAGAAAGCTGCTTTCTAGGCAGTATTGGATAGGACAGAAAGAAGTGGGTAGAGGGATGGCACCTGGTTGATTATAGGAAATCCATCAGGAGGATTGGGGCCTCTACTGTATTTTCTCCCAAGTCAGAGTTGAGCAAGTTTCTGCTCTCATGGATGCAGTCTGAATTCTCTGCCTTGCAGTTTGGTATCATCTGGGACTAAGATTCTGAGAGGTCAGGTGAGCTGACCCTTGATTTCTTCTTGTACTGTAGAGTGCTAGCTATTGCTGGGAGGTGCTGGGGAGTGGCAAGTGGGTTTTATTTGAATCATATTCAGGGCAAAAGTTTCCTTTCTAACCTCTTTTAAATAAAACGCCACATTAAAACAACAACAACAACAACAAAAAAAAAACGCCACATTAAAGGCAGGGCTCATGAGGCTGAGATGGAAGCTCGGGAGCAATGTCCAGACTCCCAGCAGAAGCCGAGCTGCTGCTTTCTCTGTGCTTGGAGGAGGTCTTGTGGAAGACAGACAAACAAATAAAACTCATTGGAAAATCCATTTTCTTCCTTACCCTTTGCCTTGAAGTCTAGGTGGAGTGTATGATTTGAAAGGTAATTTTTGGTTAAGGATCTGCTAAAGGAGAAAGTGAACTCTAAACTAGATTCCCCAAACTCTTGATTTTGACAGTGTTCATAAAGGAGCAGTGGGGAAGGCAAGCCAGTTGTAACCCATGGAGAAGCTTGGACAGATGACTTTAAATGGCATGTGCCTGGAGCAGCTTTGGGTTGGCTTGTTGGGAGGTCTCAGGGGTACTAAGTGTGACCTGAAGAGTCTGGCTCAGCCACGGCCTCTGTCCCAGGGGAGACTGGCATGTCACTCATCACCCGACGGCGCTGTGCTAAAGGGGCATCGGGAGCTTGGTGTTGGTGGGCCTGCTTGTGTGTCCCATTTAGGAACAGCTGATGGCCTCTAACCTTGTGCAGGCTGCTATGTGGAGACAGCTAGGTTGTCCTCTGGGTAATTTGTGATCACAGTCAAAGAAGCAGAATATCACTCAGCTCTCCAGGCAGCAGAGTAGAGCCATTGAAGTCAAACCTGGGTTCTATGAAGTCGGCACCAGAGATTGCAATTGGAAAGCCTGGGTAGATCCTAGTAAGTGAAAAACCCCATGAACAATGAAAATCCTATTAGATCATTGTCACAGAGAGTTGGGAACTATAAATTTTTTTCTTAAAGATTTTATTTATTTATTCATGAGAGACACACAGAGAGAGAGAGAGAGAGGCAGAGACACAGGCAGAGGGAGAAGCAGGCTCCATGCAGGGAGCCTGACATGGGACTCGATCCTGCGTCTCCAGGATCACGCCCCGGGCTGAAGGCGGCGCTAAACCGCTAAGCCACCGGGGCTGCTTGGGAACTGTAAATTTATTTGACTGTGAAAGAACCATAGCTCACAGTTACATGTGTTATTTCCTCAACACTGAATCAGGGTGGGCATCGTGAGTCTTGGCCCTGTAAATTTATCTTCTCAAGGAACACTGACATGCAATGCCAGGTGCTCCAAAAACGTGGAGACCGAGGAACTCCGGCGGTGTGCTCCAGTGGCCTCTACTTCTGAGTCATCCTGCTTGTGGCCTTCTTTATCTCCCTGTAGGAATGAGGAGCTTACCAGCAGTAGCTTATGTGACTCATGTCTTGTTTTTCTTAAAGAGGTTTGAATTGAGGTAGAGGGTGTGGTAAGCCCAGTCATGATGGCTGAGTTGGCACAGGATCAGTTTTAACTTAGGTCATGGTATGGAAGAGGGAAAATGAGTAACAAGTTTGCTTACCAGTGACTTCTCTTTGTTTACCTTCCTGTGTAAACACTTTGACTCATCCCTCCCTCCCCTCCTGCCTTTTGATCTCAGAAGTTTGTCCAGCCAGGAGAGTCTGTGCATTAACCAGCCTTCGTTTCGAAGGAAATTGTCTTGTGGGGTTGGAACACACTGGCCCCACGCCCACCACAGCCTCTTCTCCCTCCCAGGTTTGACCTGTGTGCTGCCTCACATGGTCATCCTGGGCATAAGGACATGGAAGAGTCCTCTGGCCTAGCAATAAGTAATCGTTTCTTAAGTACCAAAGAGTTCTCTAAATCACAGATTTACAAGAAGGGAATCCGATGGACATGGGAAAAATGGGAAATAATCCATGGATATATATAGGGTATTTGGTTAGTGACAGATGTACTTAGATTCTTGTATTCTGTTTCCTGTACCTCCTTGGTAGCTTTCCAGAACCTTATAAGTGTAATCGAGGGGGCTGAGCAGAGGGGAGCCACGGCAGGGTGTTGTCTGGGCTGGCCCTTGGGGAGAGCGCTGCTTTGCTGGTGGTGGGTGAGGTGACTGAGCCCTTGGGAGGCGGTCTCCACCCACCCCTTGTGATGGTGGGCCTGTGTCCCTTTCTCTCTACCTACGTCCAAGCTCATTTCTCCTGTCCTCAGCGTCCCTGATAAAACCAACACAGACTATCCTTGATCCCTGCAATTTAGAAAATGTGACACTGCAAGTTCTAACCCCAGGGCCAGCTGCAGAGATGACCCCTGTGGTCTATACTTACCAAATAGAGCAAGGAGGACCTGGAGCCCCACAGTTGACCTCAACAAGCCGTCCACCCTGGCCATACAGTGACTGCTTGGAGGCTGGAGAGACATGGGAGGGATGGCTTTGGCCAATGCCCTTCAGTCCTTCCAGAACCAGCCTAAATGAGGCCCCTGTTTTACCAATGTTCTCTCTGTTTGTGTCTGTTGGTGTAAAAGCAACAGGAAAAGGAGCGTTCTCGGACCTGCCCCAAAAAAGTGATCACACTCTCTCCTCCCCTTACTCCACCTCCCTGTCGGGCACCTCGCAGCCAGCAGGTGATCTTCTCTGCATGCTCTGTGGTCCTTTCTGTCTTCCCACCTGCCTGTCTGCCTGTCTGCCTGCCTGCCTATGTAGCTGGCTAGAGTAGAGACCAAATCAGGATTACCTCTTCTTCAGAGATAACAATTAAAAATCGGAAAGATGAATTTGTGACAGAAGCAACCTTATTGCTACAAATGAACAATTCGCAGTCAGAGCCCAGGATAGCACATAATACATTTAAACCCTGGCTGGTTTAATCTAGTCCCACATCATAGGAAAACAACTATGCAAACACAGACTAAAACTGTATTTGTCACAGATAGATGCAAGATCCAAAAGCCCTGGAGAGCAACACATTTCTTTAGAACCTCATTTAAAGCAGCCACTTTTTGTCTTGCTACCCAAGGAGATAAATTAAGAGGGGCTTTTTGGAAGCCTTTTATGGGGTCTCACTTTATGAGTTTTGTTCCTTCTGATTTTGAGAGCCCTGTCTCTTGCTGATCCAGCTTATGCCAGCAAACACCCATCCTTTCTGTCTACCCCTCTCACACTCCAGACAGATCATTTGAAAAATGCTTTATAGAACAGTTGCCCATAGATGTGATTAAAGAGGACAACAAGCATACTTACATAAAATATATCTATAGGATATAAACTGACCTTTGTAGGATATCCCTATACAATAAAATACTAATTTTAAAGGCATGATCTGTGGAAAGACATTTTCTCAGCTAAGGTAGCCTACTTAAAAGGTGACCCCTAGTAATGTGCCTGATGGCTAAAGACCCCCCACTGTGCCTGGGTCTAAGAACTGAGCCATTGTAGATTTAGTGATTACACTTAGATCTGGGTGGGATTCTCAGTTCTTTTGTGTTATCTCAATCAGTTCTCACCATAACCGTACAAAGCAAGTATGGTTACCACCTCCGTTTTACAGATGAGAGGACTGAGGCCAAGGGTGGGAGGCCAAGTACTTTGTACAAGTTCACACAGTAAGTAATGCGGCCAGGACTTGAATCTGGATGGTATGACCTGAGCCCAAGCCCTGGCCTCATCCTGCCTGTGGAGACAGTATGCTCATGGGCCACCCATTGCAGGCTGTGGAGTAGTTTCTCCAGCAGCACACAGCCATAAGTTGAATCCTCAGCAGTCATGCAAAGAGTGGTAAGAGTAGCCTTCCCTTCCCCCACGTGGTTGCTAAGAGGGGCTTCCTCTGGTCAGTAGAGGCAGCCGTGTGTCTGTCTTCAGGATTTCCAGCCCTACTGCATACACATTCCTGTCTTTTGACTGAACATGCTTCCAGTAGTTGTCCACTTCTCCCTTTAACAAACAATGCTTTGGTCCAGTGTTCCTGTTCAGGGACCACTCCCCACCCTGGAGCTTCCTCTGGACTGTGGTAACAGCATTCGTTCCAGCCAGTTTCCATCTCCCCACCTTTCCTTTCTTATGGCTTGTTATGGAAGGCTTCACCCTCCTAATCGGCCTCTCCTATTAAACCTTTCATTTAATAGCTCTGATCTTGTGCCACTTTGTGAAAGAAATAAGTTTGTTCCACTTTCATACTAACCGTAGTTCTCTATTTGTGTGGCTGACCTCACTGGAGGCCAGATGGACAGAGTGCTGCAGAAAGAGTTGTCCTGAGGTCATGGAATGTGATATAGATGGGATGGTGGTTACCTGGGGAGGGGATCTGCCAGGGGCAGGGGGATATGTGTTGAAATGAATTCTGAATTTCTGGCACTGTCACTTAGTAGGTCCACATAGAACATTTGGATGGAGCTTAAGTTTCTACTTTGTTGCCAACAGACGTACAGGGATCTTGATGCTGACAGCCGTGGCAAGCAGAGTCCCCACCATGAGAGGGTAAAAGCATGAACTGTGGCATGGGATGCTTGAGGGCCAAACAGACGGGGCACGCTGTGGTGGTGGGGCAGAGGGAAGGTGGGGATGGTCCCCGCTCCCCTTGCTTTGTGCACACCCTTGTCACCCAGCCAAGAGCAAAGATTCTTGCTGTAAACTGCGTTGGCCCATGTAAATAGCATTCACAGGAGAGCATTAATCTGCTCAGCATTCAGATCAGTAAGTAGGTGGCATATGTTTCTGTCTTTTGACATTCAGGGATCTTGAGGTAGAAACACTCTTACGGGTGTGGGGATTTTTCCAGTATGAAGAGAATGGAAAGGAAGGAAGGCAGTGACAAAGATGGCAGTACGTAGTAAAAAGCTTTAGCTATTCTTTTCTGAAAAACTGAAGGGGGAGGTACTGATTACACCTGGCCATCATATAATTTGACAAATAGCAGAGATACCCATTTTTTAAAAACCTGCTTATTTTATGAAACTTTTTTGTTGTTACTGTTACCCTTAAACATAGCCCCTGAGTGGGTTCAGCTTTGCAACAAGACTGAAGAATCATCTCTGTTACTTTCACATGGGCCTTTTTCTTTATTTTTACCTCTCTTTCTGCTTTTGCTGAGAAATTTGGTCACAGCTAAGGAAGCTAGTGCTATCTCCTTAGGCCCCATCAGCATGTGAGAAGCGGGCGGTCTATGTGCTGCAGGGACCACACGCAGGTGGGTGCTGGGTCAGAGAGAAGAGACTGAGCTGGGATGGCAAGGGGGCATCCTTTTCCTCTCCTCATGCACAGCCTGGCTCTGCCGTTTCCTCTTCTGTCAAGACGGCTTCCTCCCACGAGCACCATGTGTGCCCAGCCTCTTTCTTCTTCCCAGGCTGTATTCCTCTCAGTAGGAAAACTAGGCACTTTCATGGAGGAGGGTAAGCCCTCCATTTCAGGGCATGCAGATCTGATGATTTTTAATGAAATGGTGCCTAAGCAAGGAACAGAGGGAAGTGTGATGAGTAAAAGGAGAGATAGGCAGAAGAAACTTTCGGACATCTAGAGCTGCAGGGCCCAGAAAGAAAGGTAGCATTTTGAGCTCAGAAAGCCAGAAGGTTTGCAGGGAGCTCTCTTTCATTTTCCCAATGAGCTGCTTTCCAGGTCCTTCACTGCAGGGTTCCTGTCTGAAGACTTTTAAGGGTTACTGTTTATGTTCTCTTCTAGGATTTTCTCTCCACTAGTCCGTAATCTTGCCTGTGTACTCACCTGCTCCCTTACCTCCCACCCCCAGTCTTCCCGTTAGCTTCACTGCTTTGCCATCTCTGGAGGAGTAGCCTTCTGTCTTGTTTCTCTCTGGTGGGTGGTTCTCTTTTACAGAGATGTCCCCCTTGGGCCTGTGTTTCTGAGCCTGCCCCACATGCTGAGCTGAGGGCCAGTGCGCTGACTGAGTGTCTGGAGCAGGAGTAGTTACACTGCACATTGCTACCCCTTAAAGATGTGAAGTTAGTGGGGGGCTGACCTGGAGGTACAACGGATCTGCTTGGAGCTAGAGGGACAGAGGGCTTCTTTTACTATGACAGTACCTCTTCCCTCTACCCTGCAAGTACTTCACCCTGAACCTGGTAGGAAGCTAAGGAGTTATTACTTGTCAGAGCTCTTAACCCCCTTCTCCCTCTCTGGGGGCTGGGCAGTTCCTGGCTGCATGGGCCATGGAAGATCCCAGCTTCTTTTTCCTACACATGCTGCATGCAGTCTGCAGAGGACCTGGGACCTTTTCTCCTGATCATTGCTGGGATTTGGCTGGCTCCTTGGCAGGCAGTTTCTCTGAGGACAGGCAGTAGGAAGAGGCAAAGCCACATTTCTGACCTTTACAGAGGAGTTAAACTTCACTCTAGATTTGCTATCTCTGTCATGTACTGTTTGTAAGGTGATAGAATCTCCTCCTGCCCAGGAGAGAAGTCTCAGCTGAAACCAGTGAGTGGCTCTGCAGAGTACAGAGAGTATGTGTGAGAGAGCAGGACAGCACTGCTGCCCTCTGCCACCTCCTGGCTGGCAGCATGATCCATTTGGGGTAGATTAAAACTGCCAAACAAGAAAAGACCAGACTTTCAGAGGAGAGAGGCTCACAACTACAGTGACCAAGTTCCAGAGCGAGCTTCACTCTAAGCATGTGGCAAGAATGAGCGAAAAGCAAAATGGGAGCCTTAAGTGAGCCATTCATGCTTTTGAGAACTAAGAATATTTCTTTACTTCATTTATTATTTAGATAAAGGTCTCAAACTCCCAAATTCCTCATATCAGGTCAGTGTGTCAGTTTTTATTTAATATTTCCTTTGATTTTTTTTCTCCATCTTGTATTTTGTAGCCAGAACCTGAACCTTCTCGTCGGTTTTTTGTTGACCAGTGGGAGCTTTCTCTTAGTCTCCGCTCCTCCAACCGCCCCGCCTCTCCCTCCTCTGACTCCCTCCGACAGGTAGCACAGTGTGGAAAATGGCAAAGCTCCTTCCTCTTCAGCCTTTCCTCAGTTCACCTGCACAAATGTCATGTGGCCCAGTGAGGTTGCAGAGCTCTTAACTTTGGCCTGTGTCTGTGGGAATCCGTGTGTGTGTGTGTGTGTGTGTGTACGCACGCGCGTGCGCGTCTGGCATGTGAGGTCTGTAGGCATACACCAAAGTTACAGAGGCTGCTAGCTCTCATTGCATCAAATTCTGTCAAGTAAGCCCACTTTTATTATGTTTCAACTACATCAAATAATAATAAACTTGTTTCAGCCACTAGCTTTTTAAATTGCAAATGTCTTCATATCAATATGTATTACAAAATACGAACCATAATGTCATTAAATCTTTTAAATGGAGTGGTGAATACGCAGTATTCTGGGTGCCTCTTGAATTGTAATCATTTGAAGAATGAGCCCTCCTATTTCCTACAATGGAACTGATCCAGCTATAGTTTAGAGAGCGATTGGCAGATCTTTGCCATTTTTGTTTATGTTTGCTGTTCTTGAGCAATCTATGTGGTACGTGTGTGGAAGCATACGCATGTTTGGTGGCAAAAGTAGAAGTCCAACAATTGCTACATTTAGACTGTTTCTTAAGAGTGGGGAGAAGGAAACCATCTGCTTTTCATGCCAGAAAAAATAGAACTTGAGTTTCCACCGCTCTTGGGGGGATGCTTGTCAATATTACCACATCGCTGAGAACTGATGCCTTCACACATGGGCAGCCCTGGGCTCTGTTTGCTGAGGATGCTGGTTCCTGGTGGGAGGAAAGGGTCCTGGCTAAGCAGTGAGGACCTAGGGCTTGCTGGGCGTCCCAGCCTCGTGTGTGACATCTGGCCTGCACTCTCACTTTCTGCAGAATAAAGTGTGATTTTCTGCACCCTAGGTGTCGGCTGTTACACGATCTGCTCTGCTCCGCCTGGTGTCTGTTCCAGGCGTAAGCTTCACTAATGTCTCTAATCTAAAGAAGGTTTAGATCTTGAGCCACTTGTTTTTCTCAACTACTAATGGGTATAAGCTGTGGAGTTAATGAGCAAATGGCACCAATCCTTGGAAGCCTCCTTATTTTAAATTGAAAAGTAGAATTGACTCCTCAGTTCCAGCTAAACCTCGAGGATTGTTTGCTCATTTGTACTTCTGGTATTCTAGCAGAGTTCACATGGAGTTAGCTCCACCCCCAGGGTACTTCTCTTGTTTGCCCAGTCCAGGGCATGCTATCACCCAGGCCAGAGATTCTCTTACACATGGCTTTGTGTGTTGTCCATTCAGACCATATCCCCAAGACAACTGCCCTGGTGTGTTTCTCAGTTGGACTTAGAGTGAGGACTCCTCAAACTTGGCGGGCAGCTGTCTTAGTCCACATAGTTTATGAGAGGGGTGTCGCACACACTAAGTGCCCTGACTGTGGAGTCTCTAAAGGACTGCCAGCAGGACTTTGACCTCATTTCCCGAGGATAGGCTCAAAGCTAGGCTACCTAGCAGGAAGGCTTACTATTGAAATTTGGTAGTTTCTTATTACTGCTTCAGCATTGCTAGAAGATTGAATTGGTTGGATTTTTTTTTTCTTTTCATTTTTTCAACCTATGAAAAAATAATCTCTCCTGGCCTAAAAACACATTCTGACTTCCCAAGAAGTCAGCACCTTATGTGCATGGCTACAGGCATTAGTCCCGGGAAGCCATATTGAAGATGCCCAGCCTAGTCTGGAAGCTTTTAGCCTGAATAGAATACGTAAATATCAATGGGGAGAATGGGCCAAGAAGGAGTTCTTCCAGGTAAAGCTCAGGAATATTTGACGCATATGCCTGGGGTTATAAGCGAACGTTTATAGGGGGAAAGTGATCATCACTAGCGATCCTTGCCCAAGTGGAGACTCAGCCTTGTAGGAGTGAACTTGGTTTCTTTTTAAATGAGAGAATAACTTTCCAAGCCTTCCCCAGACCCAACTTGAAACATGCTGTTAATCTGGATGTCTGCCGTCTGGGTAGGACTTGTTCCTCTTGAATTCTTTATATGGAATTTGAGTCACTAGGATCTGGGCCCTTCTTCGTCTGTTCTATATTTGTATCCATCCTGTCTTCCCAGTTCCCTGAACATATATTCCAAACAGATATAAAAGACTAAGTTCTCCTTTTCTGAATTTAATAATTCTGCAGCTGTTGTTCCCACCAATGCTGGTACGTCTGTGTGGACATTGACACCTGTTTTCTTAACACCAAGGTTCCCTGCTTGTGGGCACTGTGTTAGCATGGTTTGCTGATGCACCTTGTATTCATTTTATACCTTTCAAAGATTTTTTTCCCCTGTCTTCTTAATTTATTTATTTTTTTCCTTCTCATTTCCCTTCATTCTGGTCATTTTATACTCTCCAACCTATAGAAGTATATAAAGATGTACACGGGCGGAGTGAGCTCATTGGCTGAGCAGATAGCCAATCAGCTTCAAAGGAAAGAACAGCCCAAAACCCTTCTAGACAAGAAGGAACTGGTAAGAGATGTATTAAGGGCACTGTCTATCTAGATATAGCACAGCTGTGGTAAATAAACCTGGTTAATTCTAAGTAGCTTAGTAATATACATAGCCAATAGATGCCATGTGGTAGTGTTTTTGTTTGTTTGTTTTTTAGATTGTCTGAATTTTATAACTGAATTTCTAGGACTGAATGGTTGTTTAGAATGTTGTGTGGAAAAACATACTTAGTATCTCTAAAAGTGATTGCTTTAGAGTCCAGGGGACCCATATCTGTGTAGAACCATGTGAACCCTGAATAGGTATTTTTTATGCTACCTTCAAAACAATTCTGTCAAACTAATTTAGTTTGATTGTTGTGAAGTTCTGTAAAGCCACCAGGGTTTCCTCCTGACTATTGATTAACATCGATTCAGAATCCAGCTCATGCTAATTGCTGTATAGAGGGCACACGTGACAGTCACTGCACTGGTGCCATTGTTTTTTAGGAGAGCAAGTAGCAAAGTGAGCCATCTTAGTCTGTCTCAAAGCGAAATCACTTAGTGAGGGCTAGTTTCACGTATAGTGAGGGTCGTGCACCTCCTGGAGGTAGGTCTGAAAAGTGTTGCCCTGACATGCTTCCCACCGTCCCCCATTACAGGGCTCGATAAAGAAGGAGTTCCCACAGAACTTAGGAGGCAGCGACACGTGCTATTTCTGCCGGAAGCGGGTCTACGTGATGGAAAGGCTGAGTGCTGAGGGCAAGTTCTTCCATCGGAGCTGCTTCAAGTGCGAGTACTGCGCCACCACCCTGCGCCTCTCGGCCTATGCCTATGACATTGAGGACGGTGAGTCTATTTGCACTTGAGGCCATACTTAGAAACCGGACCTAGGGACACTGTTTTCCATGTGAGCTGATAGTAGGGCCTCTTACTGAGTTTCTATATATACATTTTTTTTTCTGCCTCGCCTAACCCTTCCCATCCACCTCCCTCTACTCTTTGTTTTTCTCTGAGACTCTTAAAAATATTTCCCTAAAGTCACCAGACTGTAGCATAGCATTACTCAGCACTCGTGGTAATGAGAATGGCATGTGTTTACCTAAATCACTTCCCTGGCTTCACAGACACTTGTTTCTTACCTCAGGGTGGGATCTTAAAATAAAAGGGACACAAAGAGGATGAGGCTTTTTTTGTCTTTACTTTAGAGAAAGGGAAATCATGGGCCTTTAGAAGTCCTATCTCTTGCCACAAGTAAATGACAGCAAACTGAAACTAGATTTCATGCTGCCTGGGTTCTCAGACTTTTGCTTCTGGAGGATGACCAAATTTTGCCCACCTCTTTGTAGCATCAGCATCTCTCTGATGAATGGAGAGCTCATTAGGGCAGTATTCTGGCCTTTGGTGACATGTATTGTTTTTATGATAGAAAGACCTTAATGGAGCAGAAGGTGGAGCATTATGCAAATAGATGACAGAACCTGATAGAGGCAGGCTGGCATGCCTACCATTTATTTGAAAACGCTTTAATTGAGAAGGTCACCAAAGACATAGATGATGACTGTACTCATTCCTGTGGAGTGCTGAAGGAACCTCATGAGAAGTTCAGTCTTAATGATCCAAAAGTAATGAAAAGACCTAGATTTATCGGAATTATCACAGAGGTGGCATTATGTACCCTCGTTTTGGATTCTCGGACCCAATTCCATTTTAGGAGTGGAGAGGGTCCCTTGCCCCCCCTCATCTCCACAACATCAAGCAATTCTCTTGACACCAACAGGGTATATGAGAATTCAACTCAATTCTGACACTATCTACTCGACCTAGAGATACCATCAGATTCCACAGCTGAAGGGCTCAGGCCTGTAAGACTACCCCTCACCCCCCACCATAGACACCAGCCACAACAAGCCCCAGGCTGTTCCTTGTGCTTCTGACCCACCAGATGCAGATTGGAGGTTCTGACAGCTTCTTCCTTGGGTTCTTTCATTTGCTAGAGCAGCTCACATAACTCAGGAAAGCACTTAGGTTTACCAGTTTACTAAAAAATATGATAAGAGCTACAAATCAACAGCCATATGAAGAGATACCTAGGGCAAGGTCTGGGGAAAGGGCATAGAGCTTCCATGAGGTATCTCTCCAGGGGCTCTGTTTACCTTGCATCTCTACATGTTCACCAACATGGGAGTTTCCCAAACCCCATCCTCTTGGGTTTTTATGGAGGCTTCATTGCAGACTCATGCTCCACTGAGTCATTGGCCATTGTTTGATTGAATCTCCAGCCCTCTCCCCTGGGGAGTTGGAGGGTACCTTCTAATCACACTGTTGGTTCCCCTGGCAACCAGCCTCTGCCCTTGGGCAGGGTCTAACAGTCACCTTAATTATTACAACAGAAGACACCTTTATCTAGAGAACTCAAGGGTTTGGAGTGGAGTCAGGAACTGTGGACCTAGATCAAATATATATGAGAAATATATTTGGTTTTCTGATACATATGTCTTATAAATCACAATATTGTATGTCAATGACTACACTGGTAGGTAATTTTTGACTGAGGAGATGGTAAAATCATGTCACGTAGGAGAGGGACACCATGTGGTTAGGAAATATTCACTCAGTCATCCCAGCTCTGCTAATAATGAATTAATAGGCAACTCTGTCAGAAGTAGCAACAAAGAAGCCCAAGTGATGAACTGAGAAACGCTCTTGCTCTTAACTGTTATGGTACCTGCCTTTTGTAACTGTAGGAAAAAGCACCACCCGCTGAGGGAAGTTAAGACAGTTGTCTAGGAGCACCTGGGTGGCTCAGTAGTTGAGCGTCTGCTTTTGGCTCTGAGTGTGATTCCAGGATCCAGAATCGAATTCCGCATCGGGCTTCTCCCAGGGAGCCTGCTTCTCCCTCTGCTTGTGTCTCTGCCTCTCTCTCTCTTTCTCTCATGAATAAATAAATAAAATCTTTAAGGAAAAAAAAAAAAGACGGTTGTCTAGATAAAATAATATATATATGTATTTTAAACAAAATTGCCTTCTTAGATATCAAGTTTTCTTTTGCACCATTGCCACACACCTGCTCTTTCAGTAATGCCTTTGATTGCCAAGGATAGGGGTTGGCAGATGGAGACCACAGAGGGTCTTTTAACTGACCGTAATGCTCGGGTTATTTTACTTAGCCTTTTACTGAAGTCTGCCTGGAAAGAAGATCCCTCAAGGTCCAGCCAGTAGATCCACAAGTTTTTTTGCCCATAGATTGTATACTTACCTTTGCTACATTCTCTTGAGGATACAGACAAAATAGAAAATGTTCCTCAAGGAGCTTACATTCTGATGGGCATGGTAAGACAGGGACACATGGAGGAACAATGGTGAAGAGCCTGCCCCTCCTTCAGAGGAGGAAGAAATCAAGGAAGCTTCCCAGTTTTTAGGCATGACTTAACTGACTTCAGGTGAGACGCTGAGAGAGAGGCATGAAATGTCTTCAGTGAAGGAAGAGATGGCATGGCAGGCAAGGGAATGACTTTGGGAGCAGACAAGGCAGGCCAGCCTGGTTGGGTGCATTGTTGTTGACACTGGGGCAGGGAGAACAGTGATCTAAGCCGGCTACCCAAATTCTAACCAAATGAGCTTTTCCTCAATTCCGCTCCTCCTCAAAGGACAGGTGAACCTGAGAGAAGAGTGGAATTTTAGGAATCCTGAATGAAGTTTTAGCATGTTCTTCATCCACATTACTGTGTGACTTAGATCTAACTGAAAGGCCTCAGATAAGAAAAAGACGAGGAAGTCATAGCTCTTTGTAAGAGAAAAGAAGTAAACCCAGGCACTGTGCTGGGCCCCTTCACACATACCATCCTTCCATCCTCACAACAACCCTGTACGGTAACTAGTTTTATTATTGCAGTCTTACAAATCAGGGAAGTGAATTTAGAGAAGTTCTAAGTTGCTTGTTCAAGTTCACACAAAACTAGTTAAGTCCTGATTTGCCCTAATGACCTCTGGGATCCCTTCCAGATCAGACATCATGGGATTAGTGGCTCTGGACCCGTGTCGGCTCCACACTGGCAAACTGAGAATATTATGCTTCAGAGAAATATCCATGTTTTAGCCTTTTCCTTGATGAGTCTTCCCACCAGCTCTTTTAAAAGGATGCAGTCTGCCCCAAAACTAAGCTACTTTTTCTCTTGCCAAATAACTAGCTTATTTTCAACTGCTGCCAACTCTTACAACAAGGACTCTAAATCAGACAGTATGTCAAGTCTTTCCCTGTCATCTCAAGGAGAGAAAACACACTACCTACTAAGGTGGTCTGGGAAGGGCCACCTTGGGTAGGGACATGCCTGAAATAGTCCACTGCTCCTTCTTTGCGAGTAGCACCCTGACCACCCTCCGCATCTTCCCCCGGCCTCCTCTACCATTGCCGCCACAGTGTGCTTCCACAAAGCAACCAAGGGATCTTAAAAGATGTAAATCAGATCTTTCCAGCTCCTGCTTCGTACCCTTACTGCCTGCTGCAGTACAGATAGAACCTGCTTAGGCTGAGAGCTTCGCAGGTCTACCCCAGCCTACATTTCCTCTCTGCTGTCAGCTGTCCCCAGCTCACTGTACTCCTGCCACACTGGTTTCTTTCCATTTCATAAACCTCATTAGGCTGCTGCTACCGTAGTGCTGGAATGCACTTCCCCCTCATCTTCACAAGGTGGGCTTCTTGTGATTCATGTCTTTGCTCACATATTCCCTCCTCAGAGAAGCATTTGCAGACTCCTGACCTGCAGTACTTATCACTGTCTGATACCTACTCACACATTGTCTGCTCTATCCAAACAGAGACTAGCCTGTCTTCTTGACTGGAACATTCTCAGTGTTTAGATTAGTACCTGTACACTGATGGCAATTCAGTAAGCTGTTGAATGAGTATATGGTCCATTATGCCTTAAGCTTGCCCTTTAGCCATTTGTTTTCTCTAATTTCTTTTTCCAGTTACTCCCATATTTAATTATCAAGATTTAATTTGTTTAGACCATCTAAAATCATTGCTTGAGAGAATCAACCATAATTTGTGGTTAGTTTATAACATTAGCATGGCTGTATTCACTAACTGAAACAGGCATCCTAGTGTGGTGACTAAAGGTATAGACTTTGGTGCCAAGCTTCCTAGGTTCAAATCCTCTGTGAGATTTGCTGAATAGGGGACACTGTGGGCAGGTTGCTTAACTCTTCTGTGCCTCACCTGAGAAAAGGTGGATAGTAACAATGCCTACCTCCTTGAGCCCTGAGGATTAAATGAGTTGGTAGATGTTCTAATACTTACGATAACATCTGGCACATGGTAAATGTTAAATAAAAATTAGCTCTTTGTTATTGATCTAAGAAGCAAAAAATACCATCATGTTGAGTTTGGGAAGGGATTTGAGGAGATACAACGTTAATTGAGTACGTGCAACACATAATGTGATCTCTCATTTACCCTAAGAATATTGTCTTAATATTCTACGGGAAGAAACGTGTTTCAAAATGCTAAATAGTTCACATAGCCATTGAGTGGTTGAGACAGTATTTAAACTGAGATTTGACTTCAATGCTCATGTTCCTTCCGTCACATTATACTGCATTTTTAAAGAAAACAATTTTCTGGAATTCTCTTGAAAATTACCAGTCGGTTAGGTTTGTGGGACTTGCTTTGAAACCTAAACCTCTTTTCTTTATTAATTTAGGATACCATAGCAGAATTCAATGAGGATTCCCTGGAGCTTAGTTTATTGAGTTATATTTTAAAATCTAGGATTCTATTTGACTAGAAAAATCGAACTAACACAGGAAAAAAAAGAAAAAAACAGAAGAAAGGAGTGAGAGTAACTGTAACTATAATTTTCAGATTCTGTAATAAAACAGGACTTGGTTATAAGTAACTAAGTCTGATTAAACTTGAAGCATTAGATTTATATCTTCCTTCTCAATAGCTGCCCCTTCTGTCTCACTATCCCTGAGCATCCCTCAAAATGGCTCTGATGAGCCTGACTTAGCCACATGCTGTATCCTGGAGTGGGCTGGAAGGAAAGGGGATAGTCTGATTGGCTTATATGGGTCATATATTTATTCCTGTGGTGAATAATGTTAGGCCACATGGATGATAGCCCATCAGAATCACATGGAGGAGGAAGGAGCATTCTTTAAAGCATAAGATCTAAAACAGACAAAAAAGTCATATATGATCCAAGTACTAATAAATTTTGTCTTGCCCTAATTACATTTTATCTTAGCCAAAATTCACAAAAGTGAGGGGCACCTGGGTGGCTCAGTCAATTAAGCGTCTGCTTCCAGCTCAGGTCCTGATCTCAGGGTCTTGGGATCGAGCCTGACATCAGGCTCCCTGCTCAGTGGGGAGTCTGCTTTTCCCTCTGCCCTCCCCCTACCTATGCTCGCTCTCTCGCTCTCTTTCTCTCTCTAATAAAGAAATCTTCAAAAAGATTCACAAAAGTGAAATGGTTTATTACAGATTGTAAAAAGAGATTGTGTCCAAGCTGGAAAAAAAAAACATGATTCAACTCCCCTCAGAGAAATAAGCAGTGAGACTGATGGTCCTTTGGCTGTCAGTGTTCCTGACAATAGATGTAGTGTCTCTTGAGTTCTAGTTAAGCACCCATAACTAGTAGGAAATTCTACTTCAGAAAATATACTATGTATATGAATATTATTTGAAATTATGAAAGTCCATAAACTATATTTTTCTAAAGATTTAGTCAGTGTTGGGAGGCAGGGTATAGGTAAAAGAAGATGGAAGTCCGTTACTTTGAAGGAAACAAGGAAAGACGGAGTAATCAGAGCACCAGATAAAGGGGAAAAAAGAAAGAAGGCCATCTCATCTTTATTTCCGTTGACTCTTTCATCCTTCGCCTTTTCCCCTATCCTTACTGAGATATAATTGATACATAACATTATGTAAGTTTAAGGTATATAGTGTGTTGATTTATACTTTTATAAACTGTAACATGATTACCATCATCCATCATGTCACATAGTTACTAATTCTTTTTTGTGGTGAGAATTTTTTCTTTTTTTTTTAATATTTTTTTTATTTGAGAGAGAGAGTACGCATGTACACCTGCAAATTGGGAGGAGGGGCAGGGGGAGAGGGAAAGAATCTTAAGCAGACTCCCTGCTGAGCGCAGAGCCCAATACACGACTCAGTTTCATGACTCTGAGATCACAACCCGAGCCAAAATTGAAAGTCAGATGCCCAACTGACTGAGCCACCCAGGTGCCCCAGCGGTGAGAACTTTTAAGGTTCATCCTCTTAGCAACATTCTAGTGTATAATACAGTATGATTAGCTATATAACCACCACTCTGTACATCAGAACCCCAGGCTTATTAATCTTATAACTAGAAGTTTGTGCCTTGTCATGTTCCCCATCCCTTAACCCCTGGCAACCACCATTCTTCTCTGTTTCTCTGAGTTTTTCTTCTTTAGATGCCACATATAAGTGAGATCATATAGTGTTTGTCTTTCATTGTCTGACTCACTTAGCATTGTGCATTTAAGGTCCATCCAAGTTATTATGAATGGCAGGATTTCCTTCTTTCTCATAGCTGAATAATATTTTCTTGTGTATCTTTTTTTATCCATTCATTCATTGACAGACACTTAAGGTTGTTTCTATATTTTGGCTGTTGTAATGCTGCAATGAACACGGAAATGCAGGTAACTACAAGATTCTGATTTTCAGTTTCTTTGAATGTATAACCAGAAGTGGAATCCTGGATCACAGAGAACCTCCATGTTTTCCATAGCAGCTATTCATTAGGGTTCCCTTTTCTCCACCCCTTCACCAACACTTCACTTTTATTTTTTTGATCACAGCCGTTATAACTGGTGTGAGGGGATATCCTATGGTTTTGATTTGCATTTCCCTAATGACTAGTAATGTTGAGCCACCTTTTTCATCTACCTGCTGGACATTGTATGCCTTTTTTGGAAAAGTGTCTCTTTGGTTCTGCCCATTTCTTAAATCAGGTTGTTAGGGGTTTTTTTGCTATTGAGTTCTATGAGTTCTTTACATATTTGGATATTAACCTCTTGTCATATATATGATTTGTAAGTGTTTTCCTTCCTGTAGGGAGAATATTGCCTTTCATTTTGTTGACTTTGTACTTCTGTTGCTTGTGCTTGCGCTATCATATCTAGGAAGTCACTGCAGAGACCAATGTCAAGGAGCTTTTCCCCTATTTTCTTATGGAAAAGTTTTGTGGTTTAAAGCCTTAGACTTAAATCTCTAATCCATTTCAAGTTCATTTTGTGAGCGGTGTAAGATAGAGGTCCAATTCCATTCTTCTGCATGTGGTTATCCAGTATTCCCAACATTGTTTATTGAAGAGACCATCCTTTCCTCATTAAGTATGCTTGGCTCCCTTCTCAGATATTAGTTGCCTGTATATGTGGGGTTTATTTTTGAGTATTCATTGGTCTGTGTGTCTGTTTTCATGCCAGTGCCATGTACAATGTTGATTACTATAGCTTTGTGATGTAGTTTGAAATTGGGAAGGATGATGCCTCTGGCTTTGTTGTTCTTTCTCAGTTGTTGCCTTAGCTATTCAGGGTCTTTGTAGCTCCATACAAATTTTAGAATTACGGGATGCCTGGGTGGCTCAGCGGTTGAGCATCTGCCTTTGGCCCAGGACATGATCCTGGAATCCCGGGATTGAGTCCCACATCAGGCTTCCTGCATGGAGCCTGCTTCTCCTTCTGCCTATGTCTCTGCCTCTCTCTCTCTGTGTCTCTCATGAATAAATAAATAAAATCTTTTTTAAAAAAATTTAGGATTATTTTTTTCTATTTCTGTGAAAAATGCCACTGAAATTTTGATAAAAATTGCATTGAATCTATCAGTGGTTTTGGGTAACATGGATATCTTTCCATTTGTTTGTATCTTTTTCAGTTTATCAAGCTCTTATAGTTTTCACTGTGTTGATCTCTTACTGCCTTGATTACATTTATTCCTGTCTTTTTTTTAAAGATTTTATTTATTTATTCATAGAGACACAGAGAGAGAAGCAGAGACACAGGCAGAGGGAGAAGCAGGTTCCATGCAGGGAGCCTGACATGGGACTCAATCCTGGGTCTCCAGGATCATGCCCTGGGCCGAAGGCAGCGCTAAACCGCTGAGCCACCCGGGCTGCCCGTCTTTTATTTTTTTAATGCTACTGTGTAAGGAATTGTTTACTTTTTCAGATTTTTTGTTGTTAATGTATAGAAACAATTTCTTTCTATGTATTTATTTTGAATCCTGCAATTTTACCAAATGTATTGATTAGTGCTGGTGGTATTTCATTGGAGTCTAGTCTAGGATTTTCTGTATGTGAGATCATAATCATCTTCCAACAAAGGCAGTTTTATTCCTTCCTTTCTTATTTGGATACCCTTTATTTCCTTCTCTTACGTGATTGCTCCGGCTGGAACTGCTAGCACTTTGCTGAATGGGCATGGTGAGAGTGGACACACTTGTCTTCCTCATGTGAGAGGAAAAGGTCTCGACCTTTCATCCTTGTTGTATACAGTGTTTCTTGTACTAGGGTATGTTACTTCTGTAATCCTGTCTGTTGAGTGTTTTTATTATGAAAGGATGTTACACTTTGTCAAATGCTTTTTCTGCCTCTGTTGAGATCATGTGATCCTGATCTTCATTCTCTTCATGTGGTATATCATGTTTATTGATTTGTGTATCTTGAAACATCCTTGTATCCCAGGGATAAATTCCACTTTATTGTGGTGAATGACCATTTTAACGTGCTGTTGAACTGGGTTTGCTGATATTTTCTTGAGAATGTTTGCATCTGTGTTCCTCAGGGATATTGGTCTGTAATTTTCTTGTCATGCCCTTATCTGTCTGTGGTATCAGGGTAATGCTGGCCTTGTAAGATAAGTTTGGGAATATTCCATCCTGTTTAGAGTACTGGAAGATTTTGAGAAGGATTGCTGTTAATTCTTCTTGAAATATTTGGTAGAATTCACCAGTGAAGCCATCTGATCCTGGACTTTACTGTTTGGGGAGGGTTTTGATTATCGATTCACTCTCTTTACCCAATATTAGTCTGTTCAGACTTTCTCTGTATTCATGATTCAGTCTTGGTATGTAGTATGTTTTGGGACTCTATTCACTTCTTCTAGGTTATCCAGCTTGTTGGTGTGTAATTATACCTAGCAGATTCTCATGATCCTTTGTATTTGTGTGATATCCATTGAAAGTCTCCTCTTTCATTTCTGATTTTATTTATTTGAGCCTTCTGTTTTTCTAAATTAGTATGGTAAAGGTCTGTCAGTTTTGTTTATCTTTTCAAAAAGCCAGCCCATAGTTTTCATTGACCTTTTTTTATTGGTTTTCTGGTTAGGTTCTCTTATTTTAACTTTGAGATTGGGAAAGTTCATTTGTCAAAGGAGTACCCTCTGCAAATGAAAAGGATGAGTGGGATTACTCCTGTTTCGGTAGTTTCTATGATAGGGTCTTTCCTTTAATTTTCAAAAGCCTTGGCTCTTTAAAGTGGGAGTAAGGAAAGAGCCAGAAAAAGTGATCCTTTGTGACTTACTCCCACTACCAGTGTCATAGAAAAAGCCAGGGTCTTGTTTTTCAAACTTTGGACCACACTTGCAAAAAAAAATACATGTTACGTTAGGACTCAAGTAAACACATGTAGACAGACAACAACCAAGAGCTATAAGGACTAACACTTAACTCTGATGATGCCACAGTGCACTTTAATGCATTTTATTCTGCTTCATTCTAGTCATGGTCCATTGCAGGATTTTTTGGTTTGGCTTTGTATTATGGTTTTTTTTTTTTTATTAGTTTTTTTAAGATTTTTTTTTTAAGATTTTATTTATTTATTCATGACACAGATTGAGAGAGAGAGAGAGAGAGAGAGACAGGCAGAGGGAGAAGCAGGCTCTGTGCAGGGAGCCCGACATGGGACGTGATCCCGGGTCTCCAAGATCACACTCCGGCAGAAGGCAGCGCTAAACCTCTGGGCCTCCGGGGCTGCCCAGTTTTGTATTGTTTTTTTAATGCTGATCTTGACCCACTAAGGGATTACAAGGCTGGCTTGTGGATGGTTGCAGGAGAGGGGAGCAGCAGAGAGGGTCCTGTCAGAGCCAGTGCTCAATGCTGCCCCACCCCCTGCAGCCTCCATACCTCCACCCTGTGCTTATGTTCATTCTTAGTTTCCCCGGAAATGCTAGTCCCAGCTTTCCATGTGACCACATCTTTGTTCTGCACACACTGCCACTTTGTTTGCTGGCCCTGCTGTGCAAGCTTCACATCTTTGCTCTGGGCACTGATTGGGTGATGGCTCAATGGTCTTCACATACCCAAAAAAAGTCCCCTCCCTCTGCAGGCAAAGGGGAGAGGAGGGCTGAAATCGAAGTTTATAGGGAGGGCTTGGCCTCCCTGGACAAGAAGCCTGGGCAGTAGTGACAGTGCCCTGTGACTACAGGAGATATTTAAGAGTGTGTTAAGACCAGTGAGTCAAGTTCAGAATTAAGGGTCTCGCTCACTTTCTTTCCCCTGCCTCTTGCTGCCCACAGGTAAATTCTACTGCAAACCACACTACTGTTATCGACTCTCCGGCTCTGCACAGAGGAAGAGACCGGCAGTGGCTCCTCTCTCTGGAAAGGTAATGGTAATCCATCTGTAAGTGGGGAGAATCAGCAGGTGCATTTTAGTGTGGTGACAGGTGAGGCTCTGGTTAGCCTGGCACACTAAATGGCCAGCCACTATGTTGCCTTCCTTGTGTGGAGAAAGGGCCTAAGAGACAGTCACAGTCCATTGGGGAGGAAACTAATTTTTTGAGTATAATCTTGATGTTGCATTTCACTAACGTATTATTCCATCCACCACCCGAGTCAGATTTGAGAGACCATGTTAGTGGACTCTTCTGCTTATTCTATATAAAAGAAGACTTTAGTCATTGTAAATAAGCATCCTTCTAAGAGAAGGATACCCTGAAAAAGAACTTGGTTGGCTGTAAATAATCTGCTGCTTACTCATTCCTTTAACTTTCTTTATTCTGTGAATTACTTATCTAAGTACCTTTATCCTTACCTTTTTTTTTTTTTTTTTTTTAATGAGAGTAACTGGCACCTCCACCTATCTTTGTCAAGGTGAGCCAGGTATTCCCTTCACTACAGGATGTTACTTTGTCAACATGCCGGCTAACTCAGGCATCCTTGAGAGGGACTTGTGGGGAAAGGAAGGATATTCCAAAGTGGAACTAGATTTTGACTCCTGGTGATTTCCCCCATGAAATATGTCCTGGTTTTTTAAATACTGTGTGTTTCTCACAGTCTAGATTGACTGGTGAGAGCAGCAGCCTAGCCAGGCAGGTGCCATTGCCCTTTGAGATTTGAGTGCTTCAGTCAGTCATTCTTTTTCTTGTGAACTTTCCTAGGAGGCCAGAGAACCCCTGCAGGATGGCCCCACTGTGGACACAAATGGACGGGCCAGCGCTGTCACCAGCCCTGCTGAGAGAACTCCAGGTAGCCTCACTTCCTTGTTTGGCTGGGTGGTGCATCACTCTCTCGGCCTCTGTGACAAGGCCAAGGGGATGAGCCAGCACCTCCAAAGCAACATTTCTTCGATTGGGCATCAAGTGGCCCAAAACCCTTTGGACTCCTTTTTCATGTGCCAGCTGCTTGCATTTGGAGTCCCCTTTCTCTATGGCCTGTCGGAGGTGCTGGTACAAATCAGGGGGGAGTTTCACTGGCAGACCGTGAGCCAATAGGGGCGCCATCTGGTAAGCGGTATCACCTGAGCTTCAGTAATGTCTATTCAAAATCTCAAAGTATTGTTGCTCTAGTCCTGGGGCTGACCCACGCTCGTAAGACACACCCGGGTGGTTGGTCCAGACATTATCCAGGTAGACAGGAATTCAGAACTGGCTGCTTTTATCACTGATCCAAGTGACAATCCAGAGTCACAGGGCCGCCTTGTTTTAGATTCCTTTGACAGAGCATAGAATTGTAATAAGGCCCCATGATCTGGATTCATGATCACTTAAACTTGAACTTCTTGTATCTGACTCCCTATTTAGGTATCCAGATAAGCTAACACTGCTCTTCTATTTGACCCGCAGCCACTAAAGGTCATGCCTTGTCCTAATCACTTTGGGGCATTTGAACTTGTAATGAGGACCAAACCCTAATTTGTTCCATTTCCACTAATCATTTCCTGTGTCAGGAAGTAAATGATTCTATCTGTACCTGTAAAAACACATTTACTTTGGTTTTAGCTCATGGGTTCATGGACATTAGGTTTGTTGTGAAAAACTGTAGTTTTTTTTTTTTCCTTAAAATTGCCTGTCTCTGCTCCAGCCTGTGGGATGTGTCCCCAGGTCCACAAACTGTTGGGTGTTCTCAGTACCCTCAGTGCAGCCCTAGACTGTGTACAAACCAGGGTCATTATGTAGGTGAGAGAATAAGTCAACAGGGCTATGTTTCTGTTTCTCACACTTTTTCTGTCTTTCACAGCAGATCTATCTCAAGCAGCCATTTGCAAATTCACAAAAGCTACCATAAAAAACTAAAGATTATCAGCTAATGCTAGAAACTATGGAGAAGGAATTGGTAGTAAAAGTTCCATAATGGGAAAAGAGAAGAATTATCCACTCCACTTTCAAAAGAAAAATTTGAAATTTTCAAATTTCAAATTTCGATTTTTCAGGGTTGCTTCTTTCCCGTGCTTAAGAATTAGAGAAAAAGGGATCCCTGGGTGGCGCAGCAGTTTGGCACCTGCCTTTGGCCCAGGGCATGATCCTGGAGACCCGGGATCAAATCCCACGTTGGGCTCCCGGTGCATGGAGCCTGCTTCTCTCTCTGCCTGTGTCTCTGCCTCTCTCTCTCTCTCTCTCTCTGCGTGACTATCATAAAAAAAAAAAAAAAAAGAGAGAGAGAGAGAGAGAGAAAAGGGGGACGCCTGGGTGGCTCAGTGGTTGAGCACCTGCCTATGGCTCAAGGTGTAATCCCGGGATCTGGGATCAAGTCCTACATCAGGCTCCCTGCAGGGAGCCTGCTTCTCCCTCTGCCTGCGTCTCCGCCTCTCTCTCTCTCTGTCTCTTTCTCTCTCTCTCTCTATGTCTGTCATGAATACATAAAATAAAATCTTAAAAAAAAAAAAAAAAAAAGAAAGAAAGAATTAGAGAAAGGGAGAATGTGCCCAGAGAGGGCAGTGATTTGGAGGCTGAGACACAGGAAACTCCAGCTGAGTTAGGGAATTCAGCTTCTGCTCCTGTGTGTGCCCTTATTAAAATCCGGGAAGCTTTTTAAGTGACCTGCCAGTTGGACCAACATTTTGTAGCAGTGTTTCAGGCATGAATGACTTTGGAACCTATAGCCTCGAAACCTTTCTAATCTGTCTTTCCCGTGAAATGCTAGCAGCCTTTTGCAGTTGACACTCTCAAAGCACCAGGGGGAAGTGCTGGTAGAGAAAAATTAGCACAGTGATCTAGACAGAGGCTTTGGCCCTGGGCTCTAGAGTATGCATTTGACCAGGTTAAGAGCACCACCTCCTCAGTCTGGGCCTTGTTCCAGCTCACGTGTGTTTCCCAAGGAACTTGGCTACTCAATAAAACAACTCAAAGAAATGAAATTTTCTTTTTGGATAGCAAGTACAGAACATTCTTCAGAAAAAGTTAAACACGAAGTTCAGGTCATTTCTAAGCAAGCCAGGTTTGTTCACTTTCCCATGTGGTTCAGTTTGCCATACTTGCTGTCTAGTTTGAAAACGTAATGGGTTTAAAGTTTCTGTAGAGAAGGAGAAGAATATTCTACAAAGCAAAGAGAAAAGATAAGAGTTTGACAATGTAGTTTAAAGAATCAACCGAGAGGGCAGCCCGGGTGGCTCAGCAGTTTAGCGCCGCCTTCAGCCCAGGACGTGATCCTGGAGACCTGGGATCGAGTCCCACGTCGGGCTCCCTGCATGGAGCCTGCTTCTCCCTCTGCCTGTGTCTCTGCCTCTCTGTGTGTCTCTCATGAATAAATAAATAAACTCTTAAAAAAATAACTACACAATATATTAAAAAAAAAAAAAAAAGAATCAAATCCCTAAGGATGTCTCAGCCCCTGTGGTTCTTGATTCTGAAGACAACATGCCTATCCTAGTACAAGGGGTTCAGATGTGGCATCACAAACCCCTAAAATGAATGAGGCAGGAACTGTCCCTCCACTTTAAGGCAGCGAAGATCAGAGCTTAGGGCTAGTAGGGTTCCCTTAGTATCTGCCTCTGGAGCCTTGGGCTTTGGGGAATGATAGCCCTGAGTCTGAAGATGCTCCAGAGCACCAGCACTTCCCCTATGAGGCGTCTCATTCTTACCAGCTTCTGTAGAAAAGGAACAGAGCTATGGGTGATATTTTATAGGTGGCATCAAGTAGATTTCCTTTTTTCCTTTGATAGGGATATCTTTCTATAAATTCCAAACTAAAGCTCCTTTTGAGGAGCTTCAGAAGAACGCAGGTATTTTAGGGTTCCAGAGTGTGTGTCCTAGATGGCAGTCATTACCCAGATCCATGGCACGTCTCCTCTCCTGCACTCTAGCCGAGAAAAAGCTGTAAGGGAATGAACTTGATTTCACTGTATATACATGAACCATCCTCCTAGACCGTAACCCCCAGGAGGCAGAGCTGGGAAAGCCAGGGCGACAGCTGGCACACGGCCCTCTTGTGCTTTTGCTGAGTGCTACCACTGTATTTGTGGCACTACCCTCTTCTCCCTTGTGTTCTTTGCCCCTTATGCCAAAATTACTGCTGTTGCCCAAAAAACAAACTCACACGTTGGAAGAACCTACTCTAGGCCTGCTTTGCAGTGTTGTCTCTCTCTCTGGTAACCTAATCTGTCTGTACCTGTTGCTAATCTAGTGTTGGGAGGAAGACATTGCTTACTGTTGTTTATAATGTGCTTTTAATATAGAAACCCTCTTCCCCAAGTCTGTACATGCTTTGTTTCCAAACTTCTTATGCCTACTGCTATAGGTTAGTGGACTTGGCACAGGTTTCCCACCCTGGCCTCCTAGTACCTGCCCTGACTTTAAGAAAAGTTGAAACAACAACAGGTAGAGAAAGAAAAACCCCAAATGAGATATTTTCTCCTTGGACACAAGACCCTTAGTTGCAGGTTTTTTGGATACTTTCTTTGTTTGGAGGAATCCCCTTTACATTTCCTATAGAGGATAATAAGGGTTGTGGGGACTCAGAAGGGAAGAGAAGAGCTTTTCTTCTAGCACAGGCAGCAGAGGTGGGATGGAAATGGTGGTCTTAACTTTAAAAGCTGCCCATAGGCAGTTAGTAAGACAACCTTTGCATGATCACCATTAGGTTCCATAGTTTGGATGCTATATGGGCCAGCATAGCCATGCAATACAAGGGATTCCATGCAGTCCTGGGGTTCCTGCCTGATAGGATGAAGTTATGAAATCTCACTGCTTCCCAAGCCCTCTTCCCTTAGAGGCATTTCTGGAAAACCTCTTAGTAGAGCAAAGAAAATTGTGCCGTCCAGCTTAACTCCCCAACCCCTCCCCCAAGAGTCATAATTTGATGGTGTTGTGTAAATATTTATACATACACACATGTGTATTTATATAGGTAGAATTTTATATATACAAGTAGATATTTATATATTGTGTCCAAAATAATTATAACCATAATAATGAAGCTGTTTCTGAAGCTTCTTGTTCCTTGGTTCTGGAAACCAAGAGTTTTTCCAGTGGGGAAGTATGACACTGGCCTGACTTAGAGTTCTGGGCAGGATTGGAGGGAACAGAGTAGCCCAGCACACCTGTGGAGGTGGAGACTTTGGGGGCTGGGGGGGGGGGGGTGGCGGTATGTCAGGAAGTGAGCAGTATGCAGCCTCAACCTCAGAAAGCTGACTGAGGAGCAGATTAGGAAAGCAGGGTTCTGTTGCTACCAAACCCCCACAGAGAAGCAACTCCCTGCCCCATTTTGCTTCCAGACGTGTGAATCTATTATTACCCTGGGTTAGTTACTGTGGCTTCCTTCTGTGTCTTGGTGTTTCACGTATTTCTGAAGGGCAGTGGACCATTCTTAGTCCCTCCTCATGGGCCTGACCAGTGAATGCAGGGGTTCCCTCTTTCCTGGGCTGTTCAGCTTGGGGTGGAGGGCAGAGGAGGAGTAGGGGTGGCACCAGCCAGGCTCCCACAGTGGCAATGCAGATGCCATAGCGGGGAGGCCATGCTGCACCAAGGATCACCTCACCTGTCCGCTTCTGGCCTTCCCTACAGCCTTTACTTTTGCCCTTGTTTTTAATCTGTGCTGTGCGTTTTGGTGTGTCTGTGAGTTTTTTAATTTAATTGTGTAATTTTGTTTTTGCTGTTACTGTGAAACTAAGGTGTTGTGCTTTTAATTTTTTTTAACAACTGTTACCATTCTTATTTAAGAGAATAAATTCCAAACAATCTTCAGGTTTCTGAGTTTTTCTTTTCCTTCCCTTTTTCCTGTTTGGAGGGTGGGATGGGGTCAGCTTAGATCTCAGGAGTGGGCCCAAAAGCCATCATGCCTCATAACCGTCACTTCTGGGGTGGGGTCAGGAGAGAGAGTAGATATGTGAAATTGGGGAAATGGGGTGTTTGTACCTAAAATACAGATTGTCGTTAACAGACAGTCCTCTGTTCATGGGGTTGGTGCAGTGGAAGACATTTTGTTTTGTAGCAACTGTAGGTAGAAGGAGCAACAAGGCACCACCCGCACCCCACACCCAGTCAGCCAGCATGAGGGACAAGACGGCTGGAGCCCACATCTGCCTTGGGGACACAGAGCCAGACTCTGGCTGGCTGCTGTGGTGCGCTGGGAGCAGTTACATTTCCTTCCTCCCCTGCTTGGAGGCTTTTGCCTCAGGCACAGTGATCTCACTCCTGGTGACGCTGAAGGTTCTTGTTCTGTTCTCCCCCGCTGATGTCTCTGTCACGATGTCTTTGCTGTGACCTGGACGCTGAGCTTGGATATCCAGTTGAAGCCAGGAGAGATGAGCCTGTTTCCTTCTCACACGCTGCTGTGACCTCAGCAGTGCTGGCCTCTTACACTGTGTGGGCATGCCGACCACGATGGTAAGCCCAGCTTTGGCACTAAATTGGGCCCCAAGGGGGCACCTGGTGGGGAGCACTCAGCTGCCACTGGCTGTAGGAAATTGGGTGTCGCTTGTGCAAAGGCCTACCTGGCCGCCTCTAATGCTGAAGCGGCCCCATTAAGACTCAGAGTTCTCAGGCTTACCCACAGAGTAGAGAAATAGTGCTGGGTTTTCTTGGCCTTCTGGATTATCAGCCTTCCTGTCAGGAAGGGTCTGCGTCCTTACTGTCAGAACACTGAACCATTTCATTCTCAAAGCATTGCTGCTTCAGACTCTACCCCAGCAGAGTCTGAGTGGCCTGTCTTGGCCTTTGCTCATGCCCCAACCCCAAATCTGCAGGCTGTTTTTCCCCTTCCTCTGAACTAAGTCAGTGGCTGGTGCCTACAAAAGGTTAGGAGAAAAAGAATGAGTGTGGGGGATGCAGTAAGCCACAGTTAATAAATTAACTGAGAATCGATAAGGATAGATACATGTATATAATTTTCAAATTTTAGGCCTTTGCTCCTCCTGCCTTTCCCATGCCCCAGCAATAAAGGGGAAGAGAGCCAGCACTACTTAGCACAGTGTACTGAAGCATCTTACAGGAAGGTGGTAACAACTGACATGATTCTGTGTCACCCCTTATGAAGACCCTAGGCAATTACCTTTGGGTCTTGTTTCTTTTGGAACGTTCTTGAAATCCATTCTCTCACTTTGTGGGGGAGGGGTGTTTGTTTTTTTTGTGTTTTTCTTTTTTTCATAAATTCCCTGTAGGTGTCCCAAATTCAGATACTCCCTAGGAGTGAAAGCAGTATGGGCAATGAAAATGAGCTGCTCTCTATTTTCATACTGAAAAATAGGGCAAGATCATGCCATGTGGGCCCAGGTCCCTTAGGTTCCCCCCCTTGACGTACAAATAGAAGAAAAATGCCCATGTGGGGCTGTCTTAAATGTAACAGCCAGGCAGAGATTTCAGAAGAATGTCCGTGAATCCCAGTCTCTTTCACAAAGCACCAAAACCTTACCAAGACCAGAACCAGCCCTTACTTTGGAACTCAGATCCAGCCAAGCATCCAGCAAGTGCCAACAAATAGGGGTTGCTGTGTTCCTCTCTCTCTCTCTCTCTCTCTCTCTCTCTCTCGTCACTGCCCACAATGCTCAGCTGTGTGTGTTGGCTGCTGATGCCTCTTCACAATTGGTCCTTGTCTCTTAGGCACTTACGTTCTGGAGGGATAGGCTTTGGCGCAGAAGCACTTTCCATACGCCCAAGAAGGCAAGCAGGGCTCCAGCATATGTGACTCTCCTTCAGTTACTTCCAGGTTTCACCAGCCGCCTGAACACCATTTCCTTTTTTACTTCCCGTGGGCCAACTCCACATAGCTTTGTGTTGTTTATGAACATTTTTAATGTTTCCAAGGCATTTTGATGGGCCTTCAAGAAGGACAGTGGGCAAAAGGTTAAGTCACTGCTAACACCCAAACCCTAACTCGAGCTCACTGAACTCAACCTTGCCTTTGATGTTGTTCTTTTCCTCCCCACCTGTATGCACATGTACAGTCAGAGAACTCCCAAAATGTGAAGAGGCTTCCAGCCCTCACAGAGGCCCCTCATTAGCATGAAAGGGGGAGTTCTGGAAGCATTTCAACAGAAGGGGAGGCCAGGGCCCCAGCTTTGCCTGCAATAGAACAGTCTCTTGGGGCCCTGCTAGGATAATTACTAGAAAAATTCTTAAAATTGAGTCAGAATACCTATGGCCTCTGTGTTTCCTTCACTCTGTTCTCGCTTATTGTGCTTGTGCATTAATCATATGAAAATGTTGCAGGTGTACTTAATCAGGGATTAAATTCCTTGTTCTGTACTTCTGTAAAATATCAGGATTGTTGCCATATTATCACTGTTATTTCATAGTGTGGCCTGATTTCGTTTAGGTACTTGCTGGGATTGTGGGCTTTTCATAATGATTTTGTGGTAAGTCACCCTGTTGCCAGAAGACTTTACACTGGGGCCATCTGCCTCTCTGAAGGTTCAGAAACTGCCTTCGCTGCACCCTGTGTCCTGGTGTTACTGGGCTTCCACAAGAGCCAACTGAAAAAGATGAGTCCAGTTAAAAGGGTAAGGGCTCCAAGTTCAGTTACTAAAGACCACCGCTAACAGGCAAGGGCCTTTGGGCACCAGAAGAACTCAGGACCTCAGTGAGTTTTGGTTTCCTCCATGAACATGACAAAACCAGAGCTGTTTCACTGGCAAGACCTAAATACCTCTTTTCCTTCAGTTCTCATGTTCTTTTAAAGTTAATAAAGCCAGCAACACTACCCTCCCTGGAATTTACTTTCATAATCCTCTTGACATCTGGTAGCTGCTCAGAGATCAAACCTGAAACTAAAAAATATGATTAGATGGACTCTAACTGGAAACTTAGGGAGAAGACTTTATCTCCAAAAGCTAAACCACAGTGGGATTCTTGGACTGAGCTCAACCCCTTAACCAAAGAGTAGCTGGTATTGATTATAAAAGGATTATAACAGCCTGTTTATTCTTTATTTTTAAGTTACTTAACATTTTTTATTTTTATTTATTTTTTACTTAAATTCAATTAATTAACATATGGTGTATTACTAGTTTCAGAGGTAGAGGTCTGTGATTCATCAGTCTTATAACACCCAGTGCTCATTCCATCATGTGCCCTCCTTCATGTCCATCACCCAGTTCCCCCTTCCCCCAGCAACCCTCAGTTTGTTTCCTATGATTAAGAGCCTCTAATCATTCTTATTTCTCTGTTTTCTAGAAAGTCAGGATCTAAAAAGATTAGGTTAGAGAGAGACCAGCTATAAAATTTCCCTCCCACCATTTAACCAACAAGAGACTTACTTGAGTTAGTAGGTTCTTCTTTTAAAAGTAAATATTCTCAAGGCACCTGGGCAGTGCAGTCAATTAAGCATCTAACTCTTGGCTCTGGCTCAGGTCAAGCTTGAGCCCTGTGCCGGGGTCCATACTCAGCGTGGAGTCTGCCTGACCTACTCTCTTCCTCTCCGCCTGCCTCCCCGCCCCCAACTCATGCTCATGCTCTCTGTGACTCTCTCAAACAAATAAATATTTTTTTAAAAAAGTAAATGCTCTCTTCTAAATTTTAGTCGAATGTGAATTACTCTGAACCAGCTATTTGCACATCTTTTAGATGGTTCATATTCTTGGGGAAGGAATTAGCATTGGTAGAAAAGCCTAACGGCATTGGGATACAGGATACAGGGAAAGTGACTCTAGGGCCGTCTAAAGGTCAGTGAGGGGCTTTGTAACCTCAGAGAAGTAGGTGGCACTGGGTGTCTGGGGTAACCATGGCACCAGGGAATTGACAGGCTGCAGGAGTTAACAGCCAAAGTCTTAAAGGCTTTGCTGTATTGCTGAGAGCTGGCAACCATCCTCCATGCTGCTAAAAACATTGTGCCAAAGGGCTGGCACAATATTTGTAATGAAGGGAGCCCCCTTCTCTGCTGAAGGTTTTTCCTCAAATAAAAATAGAGATTAAAACTTGAAGTATGTTATCTCCTGTTGTTTCTCCCATGTGATTAATACTGGTTAATTTACCATCATAGTCTTTGTGGTACTAACTCATAGAAAATAATGTAGGAAGACACAGTAATGATAATAACTAATAATAACGTAGCACTTCCTATGTACTAGGCATTGTCTAGGAGCTTTATTGTTCCAGTCATGTAATCTGCGCAGTAGCCTATGAAGGAAGTATCATTCTACACCCAAGAAAATAGGCACACAGAAGTCAAACAGACTTGGTCAAGGCCACATAAGTAATCAATGCAGTCAGGATAGACTCTAAGCACAAGATAGGAGAGCGTGCTCTCTGTGTGTGTGTGTCAAATAAGTCAAATCTTTTTAAAATAAAATCTTTTCAAAAATAAGATACTAAAGAGAAAAGGGTTTCATCACTGATGTGTGAGGAGCAAAAGTCATCAAAAGAAATTGAGGAAAGGCATAATAATCGACTAAGTAATATGAAGTGGGCTCCCTCTTCATTTTCCACATGTCAGCTCTCTTTGCTCATTACGAGTAAAATTAAGCCTAAAGCTGCATTATTGAGAATAAGCCCAGGGGCGCTTGGGTGGCTCCGTTGGTTGAGCGTCTGCCCTTTCGCTCAGGTTATGATCTTAGGGTCCTAAGATCAAGCCCCACATCGGACCCCCTGCTGAGCAGAGAATCTTCTTCTCCCTCTGCCTCTGCCCCTCCCCCCTCCCTTGTGCTCTCTGGCTAGCTCTCTTTCTCTCTCTCAAATAAATAAAATCTTAAAAAAAAAAAAAAAAAAAAGAAGAAGAAGAAGAAGAAGCCCAGAACTGTGGGCTTCTGTATCTCTCCAAATGGGAACATACCCTTCCCACAGCCTAGAGGAGATAGATTCTGTTCGGGCGGACCATTAGTTGTTGTTCTCTGGGCCCCAGTGTAACTGCTTCTCACTTATAGATATATCAGCTTATCTGTCTCTGCTATCTTGTTTTATTGTACTTTTTATTTTAAAAGGCCCCATTACCCACCATTTGCTTCAACGTGGATGGAACTGGAGGGTATTATGCTGAGTGAAATAAGTCAACCGGAGAAGGACAAACATTATATGGTCTCATTCATTTGGGGAATATAAATAATAGTGAAAGGGAACAGAAGGGAAGGGAGAAGAAATGGGTAGGAAATATCAGAAAGGGAGACAGAATGTAAAGACTCCTAACTCTGGGAAACGAACTAGGGGTGGTGGAAGGAGAGGAGAGCGGGGGGTGGGGGTGAATGGGTGACGGGCACTGAGGGGGGCACTTGACGGGATGAGCACTGGGTGTTATTCTGTATGTTGGTAAATTGAACACCAATAAAAAATAAATATTATTTTTAATAAATAAATAAAAGGCCCCATTATGGTTGACCTGACCAACATTTTCATCCTCTTACTGCTCACAGTCTTCATAGGAGACTACCCTCATCCTGGGTAGACTGTGGGTGTGAGGGAAGAGAGGCATGATGGTATGCCTCTTTTTGCACTGACAGTTTGAGCAGAGTCACCTGTGACATCAAAGAGAAACAGGGAAGTTCTTACCCATCCATGTTTGGGCTACTTTTGGACCCAACTCACATGTAAAATGACTGACTTTTAAATCTTTGGGTTAAATGTGCACATCATTCCAGGTGAGCAGTTTGGTTTTGCCCTGTTGTATAAAATTTGGTTCAGGCACAGAAATGATTTCAAGAGGTCTCTTGAGCGTGTATAGACACAGCTTTGGAAAGGCATGCCAGGACAGGGAGCTCATAGAGCTCATAGATAGGATGTGTTTGGTAAGTGAGAAAAAAAGAGAAAAAAGATGTGTTTATCCACGTTGTGTCTTCAAGACCAGTTTTTCCCTAGGTTTAGTGAGAGGTCTGCCCATAATGTGTCACAGGGCTATTCCAGCTGTCAGCAGGCTACTAGTATCCAGCTGGGAAAAAGTGGGTGAAAGAAGTTAAGAAAACACATTTTTTGGTCTCCTTTAATTCCTACTTTGGCCTAATAATAGGATTCACACCCAAGACAAGTGTGGATGGTGTAGGAGTCCTTGAATGGCACTGCCAAGGATAAGCAGGGTCACTTTGTAAGTGGAGTTGTACCATAAGATAATGAAAAGTCCAGATGTCTCATGCAGTGACTTATGGTACCTCTGCCCAGTGTATGCGTTTGGAACTAACTCCTCACTCAGCATCTGAACAATTTCCTGAGATTCCCTCTCTGTGGGCAACATGTCAAGAGCTCTCTGTTCAGCATGGCAGTTCTCAATTGATCCTTCATAAATTGTGCTTCCATAGGTCAAGATGTCTTCATGTCTTGGCAGCAGATACGAAGATTCATGGGCTCACAATTCTGTGTTCCCAGAATTGTGCACCCAGCCCAGTCAAACCACAGTCAAGAGTATTTGGTGGATTGGTTGGCCTGTTGGTGAGAGAGATTAGAGATAGTCTGATATAACTTCTATATCAGACTTCTATATATAACTTCTATATAAGCTTGTCACCGTTGACATTTTGGGCTGGATATCTCTTTGTTGTGAAAGGTTGTCCTATCCATCGTAGGATATGTGGCAGTATTCCTGGCCTCTACCCATTAGATGTCAGTACACCACCCGCCTCCCCAGGTGATGACCAAAGCTGTCTCCAGCCATTGCCAAATTATCACTGAGGAAAAAAAGCCACCCCAAAAGGAGAACAAGCATGACACTGACATACAATTAATGTCAATTTTATTATTCCCATTGGGAGATCAGGAAAGAGAGTGAGCAAGAATAATGTAAGTGATACAGAACCGTATTGGAGCCTTACAGGAATCTCTAAATCTTACCGCCTACCCCTGTGTGAAAATCCTGAGCACCCACATCCCAACAGTGTACTTCTTTACAAGCATGTACCCGCCCTCCAATAGTGTATGTGCTATCAGACATTTACAAAACATCTTAGGAGTGTCAAAAACAAATCAAGGATGAAGGTCTAGTGTTTTTCTTCTCTACCCCAAGAATTAATTGTCCCTGCACCCTTAGCATGTACTCATCCTTCTGTGAAGACCACAGCCTCAGGCTGGGTCTAATGGAACAAGCATAGTGCTTATAAACAAAAGATGCTAATTTGAGTTCCAAGTCTGCAGCCTCCTACCCTGGTCATCTTTGGTCATTAACCTCTCTGAGCCTCCATTTCCCTAACTTAGGAAATTGTAAGATGAAAAAAATGCGACCTGTTTCTCTCTACTTCATAAGGTTGTTGTAAAGAGCAAATAAGCTAAAATGTATGGACATTTGATATTTAAAAGCATTACAGGAATATCAAATATTATTATCATTGGCAGGGATTTCAGAAAATTCTAGAGTAATTGGAGTGAGAAAGTGAGTTAGGACTATTTCTGCTCACTCACTCACTCACTCACTCACTCACTCAGTGATGGCCTACTGCTCTGGCCTGTGCATCCTGTGGGGTTGAGACAAAAAGGTCCATTGGGATGTGTCCTAACTGGCAGAGGTTTAGGGGAATAGAACAGTAAGAAGGGCTTGCCTCTCTCTAGTTTTCTGCAGAATGGACTGCGGGAAGTTGACCACCAAATGCCAGCTTTTTTTGAAGCATTGTTAAGTCTCTGCAAGTGCTTGGCTAAATTTGGCATTGCTTTTTTCTCAGCCTGCATGGATGGGATGTGAAGTCACCTACTAATTCCATGATACCCTGGGAGTTCTTCACTATAGTAACAAAAGTAAAAACAATCCTAGATAGGGTTTACATTAAACTACATTTTTAACACCTAACTCAAAAGTCAGGACTGAGCAGATATTAGCCTTATCTTAGACAGAATTAGAGTTACATGTGGTCCAAGGGGCTGGTTTGCATCTCTGCTAGTTTGACCCAGAACCCACGACCCCCACGGGCCTCGGAGCCACCTCCTGACCCATTTGCAGGAGAGGGGGTCAGATTTCTTCTTGAAATCAGTGCACAGATGGGCATTTTGTGGGTATCATAGAGCATCAGTCATTAGCAGGGGTTCTCTGAGTCTGGGTCCATGTGCCCCTTCCTATTCCATCAGGGATGGACAGATGCTTCTAGGGCATCTTTCCCCAGACACTAATCTCTCTTTTCCAGGCCAGGTCTCCATGACCTTCAAACAGATGAAAACAAGGGTGTAACCATTATAGATACAAGTCTCAAAAGGGGGGGTGGGGGCAGCCCTGGTGGCTCAGCGGTTTAGCACCGCCTTCAGCCCAGGGTGTGATCCTGGAGACCCAGAATCCAATCCCACGTCAGGCTCCCTGCATGGGGCCTGCTTCTCCCTCTGCCTCTCTCTTTCTCTGTCTCTCATGAATAAGTGGATAGAATCTTTATAAAAAAACAAGTCTCAAATGGTAGCTGTAGGCATTGCCTGAGGGGATTTTAGTTCCTTCCCAAAACGTATCTTCTGCTAGCTAAGGGAATGCTGTTTATGAGGTTTTGTATCTTTTAAGAGGGAACCTATCTGAGACTTTCACAGGGATGTGGATTTGTCCTATTGCTAGTCTGATTATGGGCACAGCCCCAAGAAGTTGAATATCACTTTCCTGACTGAGCAGCTGGCCATGTGTAGGCCACCTCAGAGCCAGCTTTGACACACTCTTGACTTTAGTGTCACTGGCCCTCTGCTCTGGAAAGTAGGAGTGATTAGAATTTAAAGCGGGCATCTTGGGAAAAGCATAGTTTGTAGTGCCTCACTTATGGATTCGTGGTCCTTCTCTGCCTTTCTGCCTCTCCCCTCTGCCTGTTGTTACTGGGTCTGGTTGTCCAGTTAGCAAGCTGCTGCCTAGAACTAGACCACTCTGCTGTGAAATGCACTCATCACTTCTGGCCATCAGATTCTTTGAGATAGTATCTTTTCAGAGTCTTAACTCATGGCCTTCTAAGACATTGGCAACTTCATAGGAATTTCTCTTTCTCAGGTGCTAAGGGAGCAGTTGCTGTGTTGTACACTTGACCCCTTTCACAGGGTGGTATCTCCCATTTTTCTTGAGACCCTGCAATGGCATCAAGCCGCTTGGGAGACAGAGACCTTAGAGTTTCTGCATTAATGGGGTGCCTGGATGGCTCTGTCAGTTGGACATCTGCCTGTGGCTTGGGTCATGGTCCCAGGGTCCTGGGGTCAAGAACCAGATGGGGCTCCCTGCTCAGCAAGGAGCCTCCTCCCTCTGCCACTGCTGCTCCCCCCACTCGTGCTCTCTCCCTACCAAGTGAATAAAAAAATAAAATCTTTAAAAATAATAATAACATTATTTTTTAACATTAGTAAATGAACTTAAGGGCAAAAGTGTCATGGAATCACATGGACCAAGAGCAAAGATTATGGTGGAGAAAGGGCTCAGTACCTGCTAAAGGGAAGGCACGTGCCCTCAGCATTCCTGAGAGACAGTGTCTCAGTCTTCGTGAGCCCACATTCCCATGTGGGTGGTTTTTTCTGCTGCTATTCTGATTTGTTCCCTGTTGGGTTTTTCCTTTCTTAGCTTCTGTCGTGTAATATTTAGCACAGAATTTCCAAACTCCTGGTAATTAGATATCTCCAAAGCAAATGAGCTTCCCCTTAAATCCATATAACCTACTTTTCTCTGCCCCACATAAAAATACAGTTACCCCAAATGAAGAATAAATTGTTCCTGTGTTAGGGGCAATTAACAATCCCTCCTGCCTGGCTTAGTGGAAGGAGCCCAAGCTTCGGAGTAATACAGCCCTGGGTTTAGTCTTAGATCTGCCTCATTTGTACCATTAGGCCTGTTTTTCAACATCACAGAGACTCAGGACCCTCAATGTAATAGGAGTCATAACGGTGATTGGCAAGAATATTGTGGTGCTCACTGGCCACTGTGAATAGCATAGCGGTCATAGTGCCTGACACAGGTGGTTGGCTTTATTCCTTCATGCCTGCTTTACAAGCCGATTCCCTGCCCGCTGGAAGCCCGAGAAGAGTCTGTCGGGTAGATGTGTAAGGACAAAAGCCACCTTGCCCAAAGAGTGAAAGCAGGAGGATGGGACACCTGGGTGGCTCAGTGGTTGGGCGGCTGCCTTCGGCTAAGGTCGTGATCCCCGGGTCCAGGATCAGGTCCCACACTGGGCTCCCTGCATGGAGCCTGCTTCTCCCTCTGCCTATGTCTCTGCCTCTCTCTCTCTCCCTCTCTCGAATAAATAAATCTTAAAAAAAAAAAAAAAAGGCAGGAGGATCGCTTTCCATGTATAGCTGCAGAGCTTGCAAAGTGGTTAGAACCCTCTTAGAATGAGAAATCTCTGTAAGTGGCATTAAAAAAATTGGAGCCCAGTCAGGCAGAGCCTGCGAAGGCAAATGAAATGAACTGCGGGGCTAAAGAGGAGGAGAACCCAAATTGGTGGTCCCTGGCATCAACTAATAAGCAAAGAAAAGCCTTTTATAAAATGCATGGCCTTTAATGTAACCCTAGTCGATCTTTCCTCCCTGGATTGGGGTCTAGGCTGGGAGTGACCTAACCCTCTCACAGACACTAGGTTGCATTGTCCAGCTTGACTAGAGCAGTGAGGAGGTCCCTAAGGCAGATAGCCAGCTCCATTATTTTGTTTCTAAGCCAAGATGACACTGAACTTCCAGCCACTAAGCAACAACACATATAGGAACTTCAGCTCAAAGCAAAATGGAAGGAGTAGATTAATATCCATGATGACTCCTAATTATGATCAGCCCAGCTCAGGTTACCCGGGTCCAACTGCTACCTAATTCATTCCAAAAGGAAGCAGGGCCCGAGACTCAGGCTGTATCCCACGGAGGAAAATGTCTCTAGGCTGGTCAGGGTGACTGCTTTAGACCATCCACCACTTCAGATGGCTTCATCCCTAATTCCCAGTATATGAGAAAGCATTGAGAATGTAGTTTCCAACAAGAGCAGGGAGAAAACACAATTAAGGCACAGATTCCCCCCTCAGAGCTTTGTAAGGATTGGAGGTCTGTGCATGGAGGGGGACGCTGATTTCCCAGAGTGATTTTGTGAATGTTTCTGAGACCAGTGAACAGGGCACCATAAGTCACTTTGACCAATTTTTGCAGTGGATCCAGGAATTTAAGTTTCTACTGCCAGCCTGGTAACTCTTCCTTCAGGAGGCTTCATCTTTCTCAACACCCCCTTGAGACTTGGTAGATCAGACCTAGTCCATAGCTCGGTGGCTTGCTTTCATGCAAGATCGTGGACAGGCAAGGCTTTGGGCAGATGTGTGAGGAGGCCATCTGAAATGACTTTAGTTAATCTTCCTTAAAAAAGGAATTGCAACAAAAAGATCTAGTAACTTACTAAGGGGTAACAGAAGTCAGAAAGGGCAACCTGGGGGTACCCAGGGGGGCTCAGCGGTTGAGTGTCTGCCTTTGGCCAAGGGTGTGATTGTGGGGTCCTGGGATCGAGTCCCGCATCGGGCTCCCTGCATGGAACCTGCTTCTCCCTCTGCCTGTGTCTCAGCCTCTCTCTCTCTCTCTCTCTCTCTCTTTCTGTCTCTCTGTCTCTCATGAATGAATAAATAAACTCTGAAAGAAAGAGAGAGAGAGAGAGAGAGAGAGAAAGAAAGGAAAGAAAGAAAGAAAGAAGAAAGAAGAAAGAAAGAAAAGGAAAAGGAAGGAAGGAAGGAAGGAAGGAGAAAGAAAGAAGGAAAGAGCAACGTGAGGGAGAATCTCTGTATTCCAGAGTGACCAAGAGTGCTTTTCTCCTCAAATGGCACCGATTATTTCCAGTCCTGGATCATTTCTTATGAGAACATGGCCATAGTTGACAGCTTTAGACACTCGAGGTCATCGGTCTCTTGCAGCAGATAGGTGACACCCATAACATCAGAGGGCAGGCTCCCCAAGGGCAGGACCCTTGCCTGTGTTGTCCACTGGGTGACTGAGCACCTAGCCCAGTGCCTGGCTGGAAGTAGCTCTTCAGTAAATAATTGTGTAACGATTATGGTTGAATGAATGAATCCAAGCATCCATTCAACTAACAGACCTGGAAAAGAGGATGAAAATTAATCCTCAATCCCAGTCCACTGTGCCTTTTCCTAAATCCTTTTTAGACTTTCAGACTTCATTCAAGCTTTCCCAAGCTTGTAAAGAAGGAAAGAAAAAGGGAATGGGGGAATAGGCCAGAAATGAGTATGAGGAGCGAGGCCCCTCAGCTGTTCCAGTCTCCTAGGTGACACTCTCACAGTTGCCTGAAGCCCCACAGTGTGCCGAGCAGCCGGCCCCATCTCCTCCCAGGGCCTCGCTGCCACTGCAGGAGGGAAAGGGGAAGAAGACCTGTCTGCAGAGGACTAGGGTGGGGGGCGGGCGCCTCCGCAGTGTCATCTGTGTCTCTCACAGCCCTCCGGGAATCAGACACACACAAATAGAGACTTTTTGGCAGCTCTTGAACATCAGCTGAGAGCAGGTTGTCCTGGTAGGAAAAATATTTCTTTCAGGATGATATATGGAGCTCATGCAGGCAGTGACTGTTCCAAAACAGAGCCCTTAGGTCAGGCCCAGAGCCTTTTTCCTATTTAGGATATGACCCAGATCCTGGGAGCTGTTTCCTTTTGGTATGCGTGAAGCTGGGCTTGACGCATACAAGCCCAGTGACCTGAGATGTGCCTGCCCTGACTTAGTGCAGACGGCCTCGAAAATGATTCCAGATCTCCCATTTCCTCTGAGGTGGAAAGTCCCTGTGCAGTCGGCTGAAAGCACGTGAAGTGGGGAGGCCCAGGTAGGTGGGCTCCAGCCAGCCGGCCTCACCCCACTGCTTACATTCTCACTGGCCAAAGCCACATCTGTCAGCCCTCCTAGAGCCTCTCCTCCCACATGCCCTTCTGTTAGCTGACAGAGGGACAATCCAGGGGACAAGGGGGAGGTGCTGAGTCTGGCACTGTGTCACAGCCACTGTCTGAGCCTCTTCCACACTCCCCTCCTTTGATGGCTTAAGCTTATCATCACCACCTAGTTAATCTAGCACATGGCCCCCTGCTCACCACAAAAGCAAGCATATGATGTTGTGGATTTCTTTGTTTTTAACATCCCATGGCATTTTGAGGTTATGGGCTAGGGATGCTAAACATATTTTGGTAGTCGGTGAATTCTGAGTACTTGCCAAGTACCCTCTGAAGCACCACCTTCCCTTTGGGAAAACGAAACCTCCCTGGGAACTTGACCCTAAAGGGAATGTCCTGTGGTGCTCTTGTTGCTCAGACCTCTGGGGAAGTCTAGCTCCATGTGCTTAAGGACCCTGTGGGCGTAGAGAAGACTGAGACAGGGAGGTGACTACTGATTCCACCTCAATTCTTAAGAAATCTCCAATGGGACCCTCCGAACAGTCTTCATGAAAAAGCATCCTTTCTCTGTGGGACTGATGTGTGAATGATCTGAGTAGTTCTGAGAGCCTCTCATTTCTTTTTTGTCAGTTGTGGCCAAGCTGAGAATCAAGTCAACATTTCTCTTCTCCAAAGCCCCACACTCTGGGTTTTGGCTGCCAAGTTCTATTGCTGGATGATCTATTAGTCTGCAGAGCTTATAGAAACTCCAGAGAAGTAACTCTGGAAGGAAGACAGAATGTCATTCCAAATGCCAGATTCTGTGCTCTAAGACACTTTCATGAAGTTCTGTGTCCTTCATCTTAAAAATTATGGTGAGGAGGAGATCCTGGTGGGGAAAGTTGTCTTCTCTTCACATCATAAATCCAGGAATAGCATGGTAGTCTTTTGAATTCATGCTGTCTTCCTTGGATTCAGGTCTTGGCTCCACTGCTCACTAGCTGTATGACCTGGGGCAAATCGCTTAATGTCTCTGAATTTCAGCTACCTCATTTGCAAGCTATTTACCTGTCTCATGGAATTTCTTTATTTTCTTTAATATTTTATTTATTTATTCATGAGAGACACAGAGAGAGAGAGAGAAAGGCAGAGACACAGGCAGAGAGAGTAGCAGGCCCCATGCAGGGAACCCGACGTGGGACTCAATCCCGGGTCTCCAGGATCATGGCCTGGGTCGAAGGCAGTGCTAAACCGCTGAGCCACCCGGGCTGCCCATGGAATTTCTTTAAAGCTGCTAGGCTAACTCCATATTCCTCCAGAACGTCCTCCTTGACTCCCCTGGTCAGAGCTACCTTTTTATGTACTCCCATAGTACCACACGCAGGCTACTATGCCCCGTAATACTTGGTACATCATACTGAAATGATTCCTGTGCGGGACTGTCTCTTCTGTGACTAGCCTGCAGCTCTTTAAGAGTATAAAGTGTTTTAATCTGCTTTGTTTCCTGAGGTTCTAGTAGAATTTCTGGCCAATGGGATGGTTTTTACCCGCTAAAAACAGACATCGTTTCTTGAGTATTCCTCTACATGAGTGTCTGTTCACTCTACCTTGAAACTGCTTGTATCTGAATTGATGAGTGTTAGTTGTTTCCTTGAAGTGATCATTCTTATTCTGTTCTTCTTTCCCTATCTAAAAGATATACTGGTTTTTATTCTTTATCTTTGGAGTTCCCCAAAACTATATTTGGGTAATGGCCAAAATAAATTCACATTTATTTCATGAAAGTGAAATAATAATATCTGCTTTCTGCTTATGGGTAGTTTGTCAAAAATATATGATGGGAAGGAAAGAATCAGATGATATTATAGTCAGGGGATCCTTAGCCTTCTCATATTTATCATGTTGGGTTTTGATGAGGGGAAGGAGCAAGAGAGTACAGGAGGACTGATGTTTGGAAACAACAAACTAGTGCAGTTAGAGCCTGTGCGCTCCAAGGGCTGGTGGCAGCAGGAGGCAGGTTTAGGGGATGCTGTGGCAGTAGCCACCTGCTGCGCTCCCTGCGTCTTTTTTGCTATTACCTGGAATCCACATATTTCCTAATCTTCCAGATGCCCTGGTCCTGGATCATAGCTTACACTTTAGGGCCCTGAGCTCAGTGTTGAAGAATGGACCAGGGATGTGTAAAATGTCCCAACTGGGGTTTCAAAAACTAGAACAGGTGGGCATTGCACAGGGCCCTTGGGAGCCCAAGGATTCATGCTCTGACCCCATCATTAGACATTTACCTAAATTTATAGATGAACACGCCCTGGGTCTTGCTTTTCAGTAAAGATTATCTAGTAAATTTGAAAGATGCTATTTGGTGGAAGATCCAGATAATTCCAACAGATGCACTAAGACTATTCTGTGGCTGCCTGAACTCACAAAAAGTTCTTTTAATGATAGTACAGAGAGGTCTAGTACGTTGTACACAACAAAAGTACCAGGATTCCAGAAGATTCTTTGCACAACTGTCATGTCACAAAAATTACTAAATCAGTATTCCCATCCCGTTTCTTTAGTCCTTTATCCCAGAGATTCTGACTTTCCCCTGATAGACCACCTGTCACCCAACACTGGGTTGATATGATACTGCCTACCAAAATCCAGTGTTCTCTCTTAGAGCTTAGAGTGGCACCAAAGGCCCCGTGGGCTCTGTTCTCACCCCAGTCTCTTTCTCTTCTCTACCACTTTGAGTATACTGCTACTAGAAGATCTAGTAATACCAAGCTGTTGTTACATATCAATATACCTTAACCAGTGTTGTTCCCTCTGCCCAGAACTCCTTTGTTGAGTAACTGTTGTTTGCAATCCAAAGCAAATGGTTACAACACACCTATGCAAAAATACGCACAAACTGGTGCTAAGAATGTTACTGGACATCAGTTGTGTCACTAAATTTGTATTTGCTGAATACTGCCCACATACTGGGTTTATGTAGAAGAGGAAAATGATAGGTTCGGGGCACATACCTGTGTGTGTGTGTGTGTGTGTGTGTGTGTGTGTGTGTATGGACATAATTTCATCCCATATAAATAATAATCCTAGAGTTGAGGGTTGTCCTCATTTATAGATCAGGAAATGAGCTCTTGGTAGTTATAATTTTCCTTGGAGCCTTCAGCTGGTCACTGGTGGAGTACAGTGTCTCACCTGGATTTGTCTGACTCTAGATCTAAACCTACATCACATGACAGTGAAGATGTTAAAGCATAAATATGATAGGCCTCTTTCTAACCAAATCTGGGATAAAAAGTTACATCAAAAAAAATGATGAAGGAGATAATAAGGAGAGAGGGGGGATCCTTATAGATTAAAGGTGATGAAGGAAACATAACAAATATGACACTTAAGTTTTTCAAAATCCATGAGTCATGGTGGTTCTCAGAGAGAGAGAGAGAGAAATGGAAAGAGTTTTTTATAGAGAGAAGGAATGATACAACTTTAAAATCCCCATGCGTCACTTGGATACTAAAACCCCTGGATAAAAGGACGGGGGACAGGAGAAACCCCTGGTTTCTCTGTATCACCCCCTGGTATCACAGCAGAAAGACGGCTGGGCACCCCTAACCGAGCAGCCAGGCTGGTGTCACCAAGAGTGAGACAGCCCCACGGTACCCCTCCTGTGTGCCATGGAAGGGGCACAGTGTCGCCCCCATGCTTCTTTTATTAAATAGGACGTGTTGACCATGATCCAGTCCTGAGGAGACACACAAATCCACAACGTAACAGTTCTGCAGCCTGGACACCTCACGGATCAGCCAAAAGCAATGCAAGGGCCTCGATTGGGTCCCAGATCATCGGCGGGGGGTGGGGGTGGGGATGGGGGTTGGGGGTTGAGGGGATGGGAGAAGCAGCGAGACTTGGTCGATAGGAGCCCTCCTTAGGGTCTCTCCTGAGTCCCTTTGACCCTCTCCCCCTCCCCACCCCTTCACCCCACTGCACTTGGGTGCAGAGATGACCAAGGAGAGCAAGCTTGTACTCCCCCAGAGGGGCAGGTGTGCTGTCTTGTTTCTCCTGCTGTGCTCAGCCCTCTCCTGGCTCCTGTGACCTGACTGACCTGCAGTCTGCCCCTTATCCAGCTCCCTGGCCTGCACAGAAGGTCTGGCCCCCTTTCACAGAAACAGCAGTGGCTGCCTGAGACACCCAGCTACCCTGCTGTCAGCGCCGCCTCCCTCACCGCACCCTTCCATCCCCAGTGCATGTAGTCCTGCCCCATCCTTGGTCACAGGTCTTTCTGTTTTGCTTGTCCTGCAGGTTCAAGTGTGAATGGTGTGGAAGAGCCTAGCATTGCCAAGAGGCTCAGGGGCACTCCCGAGCGGATTGAGCTGGAGAACTACCGCCTGTCCGTGAAGCAGGCCGAGGAGCTGGAGGAGGTGCCCGAGGAGACACAAGCCGAGCACAACCTGAGCAGCGTGCTGGACACGGGGGCAGAGGAGGACGTGGCCAGCAGGTCAGCCTGTGCTTTGTCCTCGCGGGTCTTTCCCAGACGAACATTATGCCCTAGTGGAAGTAGGCAGCACTGGACGCTCAGTGAGGGCTCCAAGCCACACTATCGGGTGCCATGTACCAGTGGGGTGACACTAGGCAAGCTGTGTAACCTCTCTGTGCCTCCGTTTCCTCCTCTGTGAAATGTAGGCAATACTGGGACTTTCCTCACAGAACTGGTATGAGGCTTAAATAGTATGAAGCATTTAAAACAGTGCATGGCACAGGTTGTGTTGATGGTGGTCGCCTTCCTTACAGCTGTGCATGGTGCCTGACCAGGTACACAGGATTTCTGTCATCCTGGCAGGAATCCTAGGAAGTAGACTGGAGCATATATCTTGTCGCTCTATAATTGAGGAAACTTGCTGGTGATTTGTACTAGGATCAAGGATTGACTAAGACTTGAACTGAGATTTCCTGAATCCAAGTCTAGATTCTTCCTGTTTCCCCACTGCCTACTGGCCTCCCCTTTTGTAGTTCCCTGTCTCTTTGTCTCATTAGCTGGTGAGAATCACGACCCATGGGGCGTAATTCAAAGATTCAGTGAGTATTTCTTGAACACCTACCATGGCCTTAGTACTTTGCCATTTGTCGGAAAGGTAACAGAACAAAAGTAACAGTCCCCGGTCCTGTCCTCAGGTTGCTGCTTATGGGTTTCCTGGAGGGAAAGACAGACACAAAGGGCCAACAGTGCACCTGAGGCAGTACACTGTGGGGGCAGGCGGTTCAGTGGTAGGAGCCTCAGGGTTGGAATCAGGGGTTCCTGTTGTGGCACCAGTTGGTTCTGCAGTCTTGGGGAAGCCACCTTTCCATCCAGGCTTCTTCCTTCCTCCTCTAGGTAAAAAGAGGAGCAGAAAACTTAGGTCCCAGAGGCTACACCCACAGCCAGTGGTTTTGTGCTTGGCCCTCCCAGTGTTTTAATTACATCTGAGTGACGCCTGAGGGGGACACATGCCCTTCAGCCCCACAGAACTCCCCGGGTCCACTATCTTTGCCCTATGGCCTGGTTTTCCTTAGTGCCCAGGTTTTCCAGAGTCAGTACAGGACTCAGAGTGCTCCATGGAGCATTTTGGTGATCAGGGACACCAAAGAGAACAAGATAAAGACAGAGTAAAATCACTATTGCTCAGACTGCTGTAGGGCTCTGGAGTAGGAACACTTACCGTGTCTCCCAGCCTAGTGGAGGCTTTGCATTAACATGAGGCATACGCTAGGTGCTTTTTTGTCACCACAGTAAGGGAATGCGTGGGGGATAAAACAGAACTTTTATTATTACTACTATTTACTGAGTTCTGAGAATGTTCTTCAGAGGGTGTCTGCCGGGCAGAGCTCCTTGCACTTGCATTCTGTCACCTGAGACACACTTTGGATGAGCTGTTCCTTGGGCTGGATGCACAGGCAGCACATCTGGGCATTCCCAGGCAGCCTCCCCCTGGGTGCTTGCAGGGCAGAAGCCGTCCCTGTATTCATGTTATCTCAGAACTGCATCTCACCCAGAGCATCCACAGAGCACGCATGCCTGCTCTGTTCTGATGAGGGACAGCCCACTCTCTGCAGGGCTGATGGCTCAGCCTCACGGCAAGCATGCTCAGCTTACTTTCCTGCCTGATGACAAACGCCACTTGATATAAAGATAATTCCTGGACCTGCCCTGGAGTAGCTGGGCTTGGGGTGGAGACCAGGGGTACCTGCTTTTAACAAGCAACCTGGGTGAGTCTTATCCATGTCCTGGTTTAGTCTACCCACGCAGAGACTGCTGGCCCAGACCTATTTAGCTCCATGACCCTTCCTTGGGGCACGGAGGGGGAGCATCTTCCAAAGGAGATCCTGGAAATAGTACTTTTATTTTCTCTGGGAGAGGACAGGTATCTGAAGACAAAAGAACACTAACTTTATTTTTTTTTTAAGATTTTATTTATTTATTCATGAGAGACCCACAAAGAGGCAGAGACACAGGCAGAGGGAGAAGCAGGCTCCCTGAAGGGAGCCCGATGTGGGACTCGATCCCGGGTCTCCAGGATCATGCCCTGGGTTGAAGGTAGACGCTCAACCGCTGAGCCACCCAGGTGTCCCAAGAACACTAACTACACTAACTTTATGATTTTAGTTTTGCTTTCTCCTGATCTCCTAGCTGGAAAACTTTGCCCTGGGGACTGAAGATGGCTTGGGCAGCACCCATCTGCTAAGGGCCTCCAGTGTTTGCATATCTCTGACCCTGCAGAAAAGTCAGGGAGGACTAGAGCCAATAGGTGCCCTTTCCAAATGGGGCGGCCTGGCTACAGAGGACTTCCCCAAAAGTCCTTGACAGGCTAGCCTGAAAGGGCTTGGCCCTCCTTGAAGGCTGACCACAGATAAGTGGAGATTCCTGACTGATCCTCTGTCTTCCTCACCCCTTCTCCAGCAGAGGCTATAACGTGAGCCATCACTGAACAAGATACTGCTTTTAGCACAGATTAAACATCTATTGTGCAAAGATTGCTGGACAACATACATCTTCTCTTGCATCTGCTGAGCAATAGTGTTTATACCGTTGTCAGAGTGCACTCTCTGATTATGAGTGGATCCATTTAAAAATGAAAGCCATGATTCCCTATTTCCCTTGAACACCACCCGAGAACTTCAAGTGGTGTTTCAAAATTGCTGTCTGCCTCCTTCACAGTAGGGCCCACCCAGATTCCCAGGCTCCACTTTCTGAAGTTGGACCCAGGCAGGCAGGAGACAGCCATTGTCTTATTCTTGGGTTTGCCACCCTGACAGCTGCTGGTGGCTAAAGAACTCTTGGGTTCTTGGCGAATGTCCAACAAGGCACAGTGTGACGGTGGTGTGAACATTGGTGGAAATCCTGACCTGTCACACCAATGATCCAACCTCTTTAAGGTTCAATGGCCTCATTTGTAAAAATGGGATATTATTGTGTCCTAGAGTCCTATCGTTAACCGTGTCCTAGGGTTAATGTGCAATTAGGTGACCTAATTCATGTGAAGAGCCTTGTGCCACTGGCACTTCATGGAGCTCAGTGAGTGTTTACCATCACTGTTGTTGCTGGCCTTGGCCCTTCCCCTGCCCCGCATGACAGACCTCTGCTTGGCTCATTTAAGTGTGGAACAGATCTGGTTTTTTTTAGAATCCAGCCCATGTACCTGCTGCTCTTGCTTCCTCTTACCATGCCCTGTCATAGCCTCAATGAGAGGGAACTCGGGGAAAGTGCTTTGAGATCACTGATTGGATATATGTTGTATATATCAGGGAGGATTTTTGCAAGAGGTTCTTCTCACTGAAAGGGTCTGCTCCTAGTGATGGACTTCAGAGGCCTCATCTCTAGGACACCTGTGAATTTAGGTAGCAGCTTGCCCTGGCTTTCTCTGGTTGTGCTCCCTTGTACATCCTTGTGTGTTTGGGCTATGCTAGGTACTGTGACGAGCACTCCAACAAGCCAAGCAGACCTGGTCCCTGCTCTTAGAGAGAGTACAGTCCAGGGGGCGCCTACCTATATCAGTCGCGGGGTTGGGGGTTGGGGGGCAATAGATTGGTTTGAATGCAAAAGCAGATACCAGTCATGATAGAATGCTGATCTTGAGGACTGCATTTCCTGGCCTTCATCTCTCCTAGGAGGCTATAAATTGAAAGGTCACCCTCTTCCCAAAAGGGCAGAGCAGTTGGTTGTCTGTGTTGTGTCTTGTCCTGAGTAGGGATTCTCCCCACTTACAAAGTTTCTAGGCTGACATTCAAGTGGCAGAGGGTGGTCTGCCTCACTGTGGATTCCTCCTCTGCACCCTTCCTCCTAGCCTCTTCAAAGACTAGACCCAGAAACTCAGGCACTGGGAACAGCCAGAAAATGTAAAATGAGCCTTGAGGTTCTGAATTTACGTTGTGAATCTTCCATGACGTTAGGATCCTGGTGAGACCAGGTCCAAGGTCCCTTGGAAATGGCGGTCCAGAAAGGAACAGTTAGCAACCCCTGTCTGTCTCTCTGTCCTTCACAAAGGGAGGGAGGCTGGTTTGCCTGTCGCAGATTTCCGGAAGCAACGTATCCAGGCTTCTCAGAAATGGACTGAAAGCTGGTAGCTTATGAAGAAGCAATGGTTTACCTTTCCACCCTATTTTTTATGCTCCTGTGCCTCACTCACTGTTTTCCTGTGGTCCTTGGGCTGTCATAAAACCAGGCAGTGTGGCACTCATAGCAGCTATAAGTGAGGCCCCATTGCCCTTATCATAGAGTGGTTATTGCTTACATTACGTACAGTGCTGCCGCCCTCTTGACGTGGCACAGTTCAAGGAATCTGCTGTATGTAAGCCCCCTCCCAGGAAGCCACAGTGAGAGCCCGTTGAGCCTGCTGACCACTGGGGTAGCCTTTGTGGACCTGGCTAGGAGGGGAGGACAAGTAGGCCTGCCTTCTGCCCAAATTTACATTAAGATTTAAGATGGTGTAGAAAGTGTTCTTATCCTTATTTCATGTCTGAAAGATATTAAGTGGTA